>NW_026705261.1:305931-611862 GCF_029867415.1 Vicia villosa
CTTGTCAATTAATTTTAAAACAAAACTATTTTTTTTTTGGAATTTTGAAATTGTTTTGAAATTATTAAGTCAAATAATCATATAATTATACAAATAATTACACAAATAAGTAAAACTTAAAGAGAAAATTATTCTAAATATGTACAAAATTAGCCTATAATATATAAACTATATTTAATATAAAGAACAAATTTTTTATGATTTTTTGATTGGTTGAAATAATTAAAAAGCAAATATATAAATATAAACTAATTAATTATGCAAAATATTTAAATTATGAAGAAAAATAAAATATTTTTATATCAGAAAATAAAATATTATTTTAGAAGCCTAAAAATATTTTTATTGTATTTTTTTGATTTATAGAACTATTTTAATTAATTTTGCAAAGAAATTAAAATAAAATAGAAAATATAAAAAGATATGATCATGTGTGGTATTTAAATAAAGTCCATGATAAGGATGCATGTTTTGATGCGTTGGATTGACAGATGGATGGATCTGATGGTGGGAAGCCTGAAGGCGTATGACACGTAAGACACCTGCAACACACCGGATTAGAAAAATTGAATTTAAAAAACGCGCGCGCGCAAGCCAATGGGGTGGGGACACGTCTTCGTCTTCAACCTCCAGACACCACCTTTAATAGCGCTTTTATGCAAAAGCGCTGTAAATGATGAACCCTAAATTTGCAAAAATAGCGAACAGGGGTAAATCAAAACATAAATTTTTCGCGATATGCTCTTTTGACTGGGTTTTCTCCCCTGAATTCGAATATGGCCTTAGTTTCTTCTAATTTTGCTTGTAACGAAAATCCCTAAATAGGATCTAAGAACCCTAAAAATGGTAACCTCGTATACAAGCATTCAAAACTCAATTAAACTTCCAGAAATGATCAACACATCAAGCTAAACTCAAATATATGTCTACATCTTGCTAAGTATGCGTGTATGATCAAATACAAGTTGATTTGTATTTGAACAAATCGTGACCTGTGTAGCTCGATTCAGTGAGTTTCAAGACTTGCAATTGATCTGATTATGTTTAGTGAGGGTTAGGGAATGTGTTTGAGTAATTAGTTTGTATTGAAACGAGCTATAATTTAAAATTCGAATTCTAAATTTTCTTCAAAATTTCAAGTGATTACAAAAGTGGCATATGCATAGTATTGGTTCTGAATTTGTCTCCCTTCTATTACTGGAGTATGCTAGCTCTTATATAAGCATTGAAGTGCTTAAGAACTAAGCTAAAAAGCATTAAGTGCTTTTGTTGAATTCTTGACTTTTTCAACACATGTAGCTTTGCATTTAAGCTACCATGGCTTGACTTTCCACTCTCCTTCTGTTGTACTTGGCTTGGGGCAGAGTTTTGATTGATTCCTTGATGAGTCATGCTTAGAAACTAAGCCAAGCATTATCCTCCCATTTTCTTTTTTCAATTTAATCTTGAATATGATAAAATTAACCCAAAAATGGAACAAAAATGATGTGGGCTTTGTCTTGGTCGTGGGAGGCCCTTTATATCATGGGAAATATGTTTGAATCATGGAAATTAGGCCCCATTTGGAAAAAACACATTTTTGATCAATGTTGATTTCATGCATTTTCCCAAAATTTAGCCAACTTCAACAAGGTGTAAATCCCTCAACTTTTGTCATATGAAGGAGTTCTTGCACTTTTTGGAAACCTCAAAGAGTCCTCTAACCAATGTCTTTGGTCTCATGTCAAAATGATTTTCCATTCTCCTTGTGTGTCCTTTTGAAAAAAGTGACTTTTTGTTGACTTTGAAAATGACCTGTAATGTCTTGATTCATATTTTTCAAATGGTGAATCTAATGATCATGGGACCAATTGCATTTGAAAGATAATTGAATTTCCTTCAAAATAAGCTTTGGTTTGAATTTTTTGGATGAAGGATGAGAGAGTTATGACCAGTCAAAGTTCAGTTGACTTTTTAGGAGAAAACCCTAGTTTTGAAACTTAGGGTTTTGTTGATTTTTGATCTTTCCTTGATGAATTTTGATCATCCAATGATCAAATGATGAATCCTTTGACAAAATATGGACTTTTACAAAAAAATTTCATTTTTGACTGTCTGTTGACTTTTTTGGTGAAACGGGTCGTCTGTTGACTGTTTGAGCTGCTGACTGTGCGTCTGAGCGAATTGAAGTTTGAAAATTTGTATGATGGTACTTTGAGATATATGGAGGTCCATGAAATCCATTTGAGGTCTCAAAAACTTGTTCTCCAGTACAGTCTGATCCCCGGACTCTGTGTCTGCAAAAGATTTAGTTATGTACCAATTGCGTCAGTACTACTTATCTGTAAATAAATATCAAATAAATAGCGTGTGTGAAGTAATAAACAGTAGTTGGCATTTGCGTAAGAATAAATCCACCAGCGAGCCAAAATACCGTATAAGAAAAATTCTAAAAACCAAGTATTCATAAATCAGGATGTGAAAATCCAAGATTATATGAAACTCTTAACTTTTAGATTGAAGTTTTCTTGAAAAAAGATGCGGGCAAATTTTGGGGTGTAACAGTAGTGCATTACAGATTGACAATAAGGGTTATCAAGATAATAAGGATTAGAGGTTTTTTATGGTGATAAACTTTAAATCTTAAGGGTCACTGAACAAACCTAAAAATATAATTAGTGGTTAAAATTAACAAACCTAAAACTAAAATTGATTAACCTAATTAATTATTAACAAAAATTTTATATTAATTATTAACCCTATTTAATTATTAATTCTAAAATTAAATTAATGATTAATTATCAATTAAGACTAAACTAAAATTGTTAACTAATTTCTGAAATTAATTAGTAGATTAATATGTCAATTGGTAAAAAAAACAAATTGACAGTAAATAAATAGTGGTTTTTAAAAAAAAAACAAAAAACAAAAACAAATAAAACTAAAAAAAAAAAAGGAAAAGGAAAAGGAAATTATCTGGCTGGGGCGTTAGCGATCCTGTGTGATGAGGCAGGGAAGGTCTTTGATGGTGCATGATAGACTTGCAGGTGCTGGTACATTGGATCCATATATGCATGCATCTGACGGTGGTGATCGATGATCCATCATGAGCTGCGTATGGGAGTATGCGCACATGATCTATATGTAAGAATTGAGAAGAAAAAAAACCATTTGTCACACACAGGGGTCGAACTGAGGACCCCTAGATTACCAGACCAATGCCTTGCCATTCTTGCTGCAGATATTTAGTCGTTAATAGAATGGCCTGGGTAAAATAAATATAAATAATAGGGATTAAGGAGAAAGTCAAACACGGGGTCCACCACCAACATGCGTGTCCAATGGGAGCGAGAGAGAGAAGTTGGACTCTTGACCCACCAATGAAAAGAGGCCACACGCGGTCAAACATTCCAACCTTCTATTCATCATCTTCCTCAGGCTTACCTGCGGATTTGGCCATGGAATTACTTGCGATCTTTGCTGCGGATATTTCCTTCGAATTCCTGTAAAATTAAAACTCACAGCAAGACACGTTAAGCAATCACAAATAAAACCCAGATCACCTAATTGATACAAGGCGAGTTCGTTGGTGCAATTATCTTGAGCCATGGTGGCATGTAACCTGCAATCCGAAGCAACTTGCTTCCTTGCCCTAACAATGGCGCCTCACGTTATAGGCTCTCAAACTCTCATGTGACGCGTTCATTCTGCTCTCCTTTTTGACGCCTTGGGAGATGATTAGGATGGTCCCTCTGACTTGATAATGGCTGCAACCATCAATATCATGTGCCCTAATTTTGTGAATTTTCTTGAGGCTTTGGAACGTGTTATGGTGGCTAGGTTTTTTTCTTTTTCATCCTCCCTCATTAGGATTTGCTTATGAATATATAGAGATATATTTAGGGTTGAATCCTTGGAGAAAAAGTCTTGTGATTTGATGATGTAAAAATAAAAAGATTTTCAATAGAATCTTTCTATTTTGATCACCATGCTATTTCATGCCAATTTTCTTTTTAATCTCAGCCATTGGATTGTATTTGATCTGAATAAATCAAGGGGAAAATATGGTGTATCAATCATATAATTATTTGATGATTTTTATTTGATTTTACTTGACTTTGAAATGATAAAAATCGAATAAAAACAACATAAATATCATAATAATAATATAAATTAACCATTGGGCCTCCTTTGGACTCAAGATCACGTGGTCAAGAGAAATGTTAAGGCCCATTACTTAAAAATACAAAATTCCTCACTTAGGCTTTCATGCAATTTCCCAAAAATCGACCAACCTGTGCGAGCCATAACTCATTCAATATTTATCATATGGAGATGATCTAGGACTTTTTGGAAAGCCCAAGATGTCCTCTAAAAGTCACTTTGGAACATATTTTACATTTGGAGATTTTATCTTGATGATATGGCTCCTGACAAAAAACAGCTTTCTGCAATCCTTTAGAGGGACCTGTAATGTTTTGGCTCATATCTCCCAAATGGTGCATTTGTGGCCTTGGCTTGTGAGAGACAAAGTTGTAGAGAATCCAACTTCCTTCAAAATGAGCTTTGGTTGGGAAATTTTTGATGTTCCATGTGAGAGTTATGGCTGGTCAAAGTTGGGTTGACTTTCTCCTTAAAACCCTAATTTAGCAACTTTTGGATTTCTTGATTTCTGATCTTTTCTTGATGAACCATGATCAATACTTGATCAAATAGTGAATTATAATTCAAAATAAGATTGTTGACCAAAAATCATAAGTTTTGACTGTGGTTGACCGTAGTTTGACTTTTAGGTCAACTAGTCGATTATTGATCGTTTGGGCTATTGAATGAGCAATCTTTTGAATCAGAGCTTGAAAATTGGCATGAGGATCCTTTGAAGCATATGAGAGGCCATGGGATTCATTTGAGGTCTTAGAAATTGATTTTACTTTGAGAAATACAAAACCCTAGTTTAGAGGCTGTTGTTTAGGAGAGAGACTGCATGCTTCCTTCTTGTGTATCTTTGAGCATTTGAAAGTCAGATGGACTGGAATATGATTAAATATGATGGGCAAATTTTGGGGTATGAAACATATCTTCTTCCTCGCGTTCATCCAAGATTAAGGAAGCAATGGAGATAACATTCACCACACTTTCTTCCTCAATACATCATTCGAGATCGAGGACGTATCAAAATTCGAAGCTTACAAATCAAAGTCAACATGGCAGTCATAATATTCAATATCCAAGGATCAATATTTCAGAAGGAGCATTCAAAAGAAAAAGGAGGAAAACGCCCGCTAAGTTAAAATGAAAAGGAGCCTGAAAGAGGAGAATCTTCTGGAAGCAGAAGATCTGACAAGAAGAAAGTCACTTGCTTCAAGTGCAATGAGCCAGGTCACTACAAGAATGAGTGTCCAAAGCTTCAGAAGGAGAAGCCCAAGAAGAAGTTTCAAAAGAAGAAAGGTCTTATGGCAACTTGGGATGATTCAGATTCATCATAATCAGAATCAGACTCTGAAGGCGAGCAGGCTAACATTGCGCTGATGGTTACTGTGGATGATGAAGCAGAATCTACATCAGAATCAGAATCTGACTCTGAAGAGGTATTTTCTGATCTATCTAGAGAAGAGCTAGCTTCCAGTTTAGCTGAAATTCTTGAAATCAAGGCTAAGCTTAGTATCAAGTACAAAAAGCTGAGAAAGCTCTTTGTATCTGAAACTAAGAAGCTTGAATTAGAAAATTCTGAACTTAAAGAAAAAGTTTTAAGACTATCCAAAGATGCTGAGTCATCTTCTGGTTCAGAAGAATCTATTCCAAGCTTGAACCATATTCTTAAAGAATATGACTTGAGTTTCACGAAATTCTTATCTAGAAGTACTGGTAGAAGTCATCTTGCTTCTACGATATATGCTGTTTCTGGAAACAAGAGAGTTGTCATTGGCTATGAGGGTGATACCCCATACAAACTTGAACCTGTAGATGATATGAAAATCACATACAAGCCATTGTATGATCAGTTCAAGTATGGCCACTCCCATGATATTAGGCTCCCCTCACATGCCAAAAGCTTTCATGTTACACACACTAAGAAGCATGTGACACAACCTAGAAAATATTATGTTGCTAAACCTAAGGAATATCATGTTGTACCTTGATCAGTGGTTTTCACACATATTTTTATCGTTGTTTTTAAGTATGTTTAAGTTTTGTTATTGAGTGTTTTATTTCTTTATTCGTCATTTTATGCTTTGGTTGTGTGTTTTAATGTTTTCAGGTTCATATGGAGAAATCGGAGTAAATCAGTGCGAAACTCGGAAGTTTTGAAGGAATTTCAAAAACATGCTACAGGAGGCCTGACACGGGTGGCCGTGTTGCTCAACACGGGCCGTGTCAGGAAGAGCGCTAGGAGCAAAGTTTGAGAAGAGAGGAAAACAGTGGTGCAACACGGGTACCCGTGTTGCTCAACACGACCCGTGTTGCTAAGTCTGGGACCAAGTGTAAAAAATAAATATTCCAGGGGACCAACACGGGTGCCCGTGTTGCACAACACGGCCCGTGTTGGGTGATGACGCTGATTTCAGTGATTTTTATTATTTTGTTCAGTGGTTGGCCTGCAGGGGTGTTTTTGGAATTTCCAACCAACTTAAGTGAGTCTGCACTATTTAGGAGGGTTTCCAAGATGAATTAGGGATCTTTTTGCCACACGAAGAATTGGAGGATTGAGAGAAGAAGCCTATGCAATTGGAGAAGAACGGAGAACTCTCATGAGCGGAAGCCATTGAAGATCAAAGTTCATCATCTCTATTGTAATGTCTTTATTTGATATCTTTGTAATTTCTTTGGATGATATGAGTAGCTAAACCCCCCAATGCTAGGGGGGTGTCCCTGATTAACATTTGTGATGATTTTGAATTCCGAATTTCAATAACATATTTCTCTTTTACATTCAATTTAATGGTATAAGGTTTTTAATGCTTTCCTCGTCGGACCAACTGGATTGATTTATGACTGACAATTAGGATTGACCTCCATTGTTAGGGTTTTTATACCATTATATTATAGTAGATATCACCTAGGACTAGGGATACCCTATAGTAACCGGATTGTTCTTGATTATAATAATACTTGATTTGATCACTAATTTCGAAGGACTTTGGGATTAGGATTTCAATGTTCAAAGGTTTGCCCACTAAGGACTTAGGAGCAAATACCCTTAAGAACCGGTAATTGATAAGTTGAACTTTGTTAATGAAACAAGGGTTCAGAATTGTTACATGTTAATGCACACACCTACCCTGGCATGTTACTCATATTTGGCTAAATCAACCTTTTTAAGTTTATTTGCAATTTAATTCGTAATCATAAAAACCAAAACCCCCAAGACTTTTTGTTTAATTGAATTCCTACTAACTCTATAATATCACGCAGTCCTTGAGATCGATATTCGGGGAATTTTCCCTTTATTACTACAGAGGCAAAATAGTACACTTGCTATTTTACCGATCAAGTTTTTGGCGCCGTTGCCGGGGACTGCCGAAAATTATAGAGTTTTTAGATTTATTTCAATTAGAATTTTGTTGCTCTGCGACTAAAATTTTACTTTCTGAAAAAAAAATTTATTTTATTTTTGTTCAATTCTAACTAATCTGCTCTAATCCTTGTATGCGAGGAAAGTCCTCAGCTGATTTATCTTTTGACGCAGAACCTGAAAGTTCTTTGCACGCTAGGCTTAGAAAAGCTAAATAAGCAAGACTGGCAGAGTCAACCATAGAACTCGTAATTCAAGAACCAGAAAAAGAGGAAGAAGCTTCAAATCATTCTGGTCGTTCAAATACAGTGTCAAAATCAGATACAGAGTCAGAGATAGAGACAATTATGGGGGAACCTCAAGAAAGGCTCCTCGGAGACTATGGTGTTGTGAATACACCGGGTGGGAGACTAAAAATTGTCAACCAACCGGTGAATGTTCCTAATTTTCAATTGCATCCAAGCACCATCACTCAGCTCGAAAGAAAGCCTTTCACCGGAAAGGTTAATGAAGATGCAAACAGGCACTTGCAAAGATTTTTGACCATGAGCACCACTCTGAAAATTGATGGTCATACTGAAGAAGCCAAGAAGCTAAGGATGTTTCCTTTCACCTTAGCCGAAGAGGCAGAAGAGTGGTTCTATTCCCTCCCAGCGGGCAGTATCACATCGTGGGAAGAGATGGAAAAGGCCTTCTTGAATGAGTATTTTCCAGCGTCAGTCTTTCTACGAAAAAGGTATGAAATTCTGAACTTTAAGCAGAAAGAGGGTGAACCTTTGGGAGATGCCTACAAAAGATTCAAGAGGATCCTCGTAGCATGCCCAACTCATAACATGGATCATACTGAACAGATGCAAGTATTTGTTAATGGGCTCAAAATAAAGACAAAGCAGTTGATAGATACTGCAGCCGGTGGCTCAACTAATTTCTCAACAGCCACTAGTATTAAGAAGATCATTGAAGCGATAGCTGCAAATGAGCATCTAGAGTTGTATGACAGGTGTACTAACAAACCTGAGGGAATAATTGATCTGAAGTTGGAGACTTTTAAAATTCGGGTTGAAGATGCGATAGCTGCAGAAGTTGAAAAGAAATTGAAGGCTATGAATATAGGTACACAACAAGTGGCTCAAGTTCAACAAGCTCAACCTGGCAGCTGTGAAATTTGTAATGGCCCTCACCAAACTGTATACTGTGTTGCTACTCCAAAGCAGATTGAAGAAATCAAATTCCTGAGGCAAAACAATCCGTATTATAACACCTATAATCCAGGGTGGAAGCATCATCCAAATTTTGCTTGGAAAGATCAACAACAACAAGGCACCCAGAAGGCAGAGTGGGAAGTGGCAATTGAAAGATTGGCTGGGCAGTGCTCTCAGTTCCAAGAAGAAACAAGAAATAACCACAGAAACACCACCGCCTCAATTAAAAATCTGGAAGTCCAAGTGGGACAAATAGCACAACACCTCACTCTACAGGCACAAGGTACCTTTCCGAGCTCAACTATGAAAAATCCAAAAGACCAAGAGAAAATAAATGCTGTCACAACAAGAAGTCAGAAAGCTGCAGATTTTGAAAAAGAAGAGGAAATAGATGACACCTTGGTCATTGAGGTAGATTTGGAAATAAGAGAGAATCCAAAAGAGCCTGAAGTTGTGGTACCATTGGTTAAGCCACTTGAAGAGAAAAATAAGAAAGATGCTAAACCGGTGATCAAGCTACCTTTCCCTTCCAGAGTGACAAAGAAAGATTCAAAAGAGAAAGACTTTGAGAAGTTTGCTGCCTTGTTTAAAAAGTTAGAAGTCAATCTCCCCTTCTTTGAAGCACTTGAGCACATGCCGTTGTATAAGAAATTTATGAAGGAGGTGATTGTTAAAAAGAGAATCGTGGGAGGAGAACCAGAAATTGCAACTGAAAAGTGTGGTATAGTCTCGCCAGCAAGGAATATCCCCATCAAAAAGAAAGATCCTGGAGCAGTGGCAATACCATGCACCATCAAGAGCAGAATGTTTAAAAAGGTACTCATTGATTCTGGTTCTAGTGTGAGTTTAATGCCGCTATCTATCTTCAAAAAGCTTGAATTGGGAAAGATAAGCGAAAGTGAGACAAAATTAAAGTTCGCTGATCACACCATCAAGAAATCATATGGGGTAGCTGAAGATGTACTGGTGGAGGTTGATAAGTTTGTATTCCCCGTTGACTTCCACATCATGGACATTCCTGAAGATGAAGAAACTCCTATCCTTCTTGGGAGACCATTTTTGTTAACAAGTCGTTGCAACTTTGACATTGAGAAAGGGACATTAACAGTGAAATCATTTGATGAAGAAGTAACCTTGAAGATGTTAGAAGTCAAGAAACAAAGTGCAGGTGTACATGATCAAGCTTCTGTTGGTATGATCGAAAGTGAGGGAGAAGACAAAAGTCCAAAACATCTCCAAGAAAAAGTTTCAAGCATAGCCTCTCGGGTGGAACCAAATTATGTAGCTATCAAAAATCCTAAGAAGGCTAAGGAAGTCAAGAAAAAGGTGGAAAAGAAAGAGCAAGGTAAGAAGAAGAATGTGGGAAGTGAGTTGAAGATAAAAGTTGTCCATGCTTTTCATCTTCATGAGTACGTGGTTGCGGACGTGACAAGCAACAAGGTGTGGAAAAGGAAATACCCTCCATAATAAAGGGTAATGGACCGTCGAGCCATGCGACGTTAAACGAAGCGCTTCGTGGGAGGCAACCCACGGTTTTAATAATTAATTTCTCTGTTTTTTTTTTTTTTTATTATTTTATTTTCAGGAAATAAAAGAGGACGTCTCTGGTGAAAGCTTTGAAGTGATCATTAGAGCCAATTACCCTCTGTGAGTCACCTCTCTTAGGCTCGTTCTGAAACATTGAGGCCAATGTTTAGTTCAAGTTTGGGGGAGGCTCTTCTCTCTTCTCTTTGCATTTTATTTTTATGTTATTTCTATGTTATTGGTATGATGTGAAACCATAAAGTGAATTCTGCCCAAATTTTGACCGAAATTTTAATTTTTGTTGAAGAAGTTTTTGTCCGAAGAGCGGTCGGGAATAGTATATAGAGATGAAGCGAGGATTGTTTGAGGACAGGAAGTGCGGAATAATGTGACAAGAGGTTTGTTTAAACACCCTTGGTTCCCTAAAAGAGATACGAGTCTAACGTGTAGATTTGCACCATAGTACTTGTCTCCTGAGAAGTACTTATCGAGTAGTTTATTGATACAGTCTGGCATAATTCAGATTCACTTGCATGATGACTGGTTGAGAAAAAAAAAAAGAGATATAAAGTTGGCATCAAATGATGAAAAGGCGGTAAAAGGCAATCGGCTCGCTAAGTTGGGTAATCCTCACCCGATTATTCAGCCCAAAGGAGATTGATCCCCAAACGTCGTCCAAAAGGACAATATATAACTGCAAAGTTTGAAAATTTCATCGGTAATAAAAAGTAGCCAATGCTGCTAGTTTGGTGCCAAGGAAAAAAATAATGATAAGAAGCCTTGATCCGTCTCATGCAGGTGATGATTATTATAAGAAATGCAGTGCCTTAATATGATTGTCCGAATGAAAGAGGAGGAAAATCGGAAAGAGACTTAAGTGCAAAGCATAGTTGGAGAGGTATCCGAAACGGGAGCTTGAGGATTAATGTGGTAACAAAACTCGTCGCGTCATGTGAATGTCAAATCACTGTTTCTTGATCAATACAGACAGATATCTCACGTATGAACACCGTGTGCTTTGAAGGTCATTAACTTTTGTAATTGTTGCTTGAGGTCAAGCAATGGTTTAAGTTTGGGGGAGTTTGATCAGTGGTTTTCACACATATTTTTATCGTTGTTTTTAAGTATGTTTAAGTTTTGTTATTGAGTGTTTTATTTCTTTATTCGTCATTTTATGCTTTGGTTGTGTGTTTTAATGTTTTCAGGTTCATATGGAGAAATCGGAGTAAATCAGTGCGAAACTCGGAAGTTTTGAAGGAATTTCAAAAACATGCTACAGGAGGCCTGACACGGGTGGCCGTGTTGCTCAACACGGGCCGTGTCAGGAAGAGCGCTAGGAGCAAAGTTTGAGAAGAGAGGAAAACAGTGGTGCAACATGGGTACCCGTGTTGCTCAACACGACCCGTGTTGCTAAGTCTGGGACCAAGTGTAAAAAATAAATATTCCAGGGGACCAACACGGGTGCCCGTGTTGCACAACACGGCCCGTGTTGGGTGATGACGCTGATTTCAGTGATTTTTATTATTTTGTTCAGTGGTTGGCCTGCAGGGGTGTTTTTGGAATTTCCAACCAACTTAAGTGAGTCTGCACTATTTAGGAGGGTTTCCAAGATGAATTAGGGATCTTTTTGCCACACGAAGAATTGGAGGATTGAGAGAAGAAGCCTATGCAATTGGAGAAGAACGGAGAACTCTCATGAGCGGAAGCCATTGAAGATCAAAGTTCATCATCTCTATTGTAATGTCTTTATTTGATATCTTTGTAATTTCTTTGGATGATATGAGTAGCTAAACCCCCCAATGCTAGGGGGGTGTCCCTGATTAACATTTGTGATGATTTTGAATTCCGAATTTCAATAACATATTTCTCTTTTACATTCAATTTAATGGTATAAGGTTTTTAATGCTTTCCTCGTCGGACCAACTGGATTGATTTATGACTGACAATTAGGATTGACCTCCATTGTTAGGGTTTTTATACCATTATATTATAGTAGATATCACCTAGGACTAGGGATACCCTATAGTAACCGGATTGTTCTTGATTATAATAATACTTGATTTGATCACTAATTTCGAAGGACTTTGGGATTAGGATTTCAATGTTCAAAGGTTTGCCCACTAAGGACTTAGGAGCAAATACCCTTAAGAACCGGTAATTGATAAGTTGAACTTTGTTAATGAAACAAGGGTTCAGAATTGTTACATGTTAATGCACACACCTACCCTGGCATGTTACTCATATTTGGCTAAATCAACCTTTTTAAGTTTATTTGCAATTTAATTCGTAATCATAAAAACCAAAACTCCCAAGACTTTTTGTTTAATTGAATTCCTACTAACTCTATAATATCACGCAGTCCTTGAGATCGATATTCGGGGAATTTTCCCTTTATTACTACAGAGGCAAAATAGTACACTTGCTATTTTACCGATCATACCTCCTGTTAATTATCATGCTAAACCCAAGTTCAATCAGAACTTGAGGAAAACTAACAAGAAAGGACCCAAGAAACTGTCGGTACCTAAGGAGAAGATAATTTTTGTTGCAGATATCCTTGGCAGCAAAGAAGAAAAAGCAAAGCATGTCATGGTACCTGGACTCTGGGTGCTCGCGGCACATGACGGGAAGAAGGTCTATGTTCCAAGACCTGGTGCTTAAGTCTGCTGGAGAAGTAAAGTTTGGAGGAGATCAGAAGGGCAAGATAATTGGCTCTGGAACCATAAGTATTGGTAACTCTCCTTCCATATCTAATGTACTTCTTGTAGAAGGATTATCTCATAACTTGTTGTCCATAAGTCAATTAAGTGACAATGGTTATGACATAATCTTCAATCAAAAGTCTTGCAAGGCTGTAAGTCAGAAGGATGGCTCAATCCTATTTACAGGAAATAGAAAGAACAACATTTACAAGATTGATCTTCAAGATCTTAAGAATCAGAAGGTAACTTGTCTTATGTCTGTTAGCGAAGAGCAATGGGTCTGGCACAGAAGATTAGGCCATGCTAGTTTGAGAAAGATCTCTCATATTAACAAACTAAATCTGGTCAGAGGACTCCCAAATCTGAAATATAAATCAGATGCTCTTTGCGAAGCATGTCAGAAGGGAAAGTTCTCCAAACCTGCATTCAAGTCTAAGAATGTTGTTTCTTCCTCTAGGCCGCTGGAACTTCTGCACATTGATCTGTTTGGCCCAGTCAAAACAGCTTTTGTCAGAGGGAAGAAATATGGATTAGTCATCGTAGATGATTATAGTTGCTGGACATGGGTAAAGTTCTTGAAACACAAGGATGAGTCTCATTCAGTGTTCTTTGACTTCTGCACTCAGATTCAATCTAAGAAAGAGTGTAAAATCATAAAGGTCAGAAGTGATCATGGTGGCGAATTTGAGAACAGATTCTTTGAGGAGTACTTCAAAGAAAATGGTATTGCCCATGATTTCTCTTGCCCTAGAACTCCACAGCAAAATGGAGTTGTAGAGAGAAAGAATATGGCTCTACAAGAAATGGCCAGAACCATGATCAACGAAAACAATATGGCTAAGCATTTATGGGCAGAAGCAATAAACACTGCATGTTATATTCAGAACAGAATCTCTATTAGACCTATTCTTAATAAGACTCCTTATGAATTGTGGAAGAACAGAAAGCCCAACATTTCATATTTTCATCCTTTTGGATGTATTTGTTATATTCTGAACACTAAGGATCATCTGAGTAAGTTTGATTCTAAGGCACAGAAGTGTTTCCTTCTTGGATATTCTGAACGCTCAAAAGGCTACAGAGTATACAATACTGAAACATTGATTGTTGAAGAATCAATTAACATCAAATTTAATGATAAGCTTGGTCTTGAAAAGCCAAAGCAGTTTGAGAATTTTGCAGATATTGAAGTCTGTGACTCAGAAGCTGGAGAACCCATAAGCAAGGCGTCAGAAGATCGAGTTGCTGCTTCTTTAGAGAATCTCAGAATTTCTGAAGAGCCAACTGTCAGAAGATCTTCCAGACTCACCTCTGCTCACTCAGAAGATGTCATTCTTGGAAAGAAAGAAGATCCTATCAGAACAAGATCTTTTCTAAAGGATGTCAGTAAGAACTTATAATCAGAATGAAAAGATCAGGAGTTCTAACTCTGTCAGAATCAAAGTTAAAGCAAAGCAGCTGTCACCAACTGTTCCAGAAGTTGAACACGTGTTCACTCTATTTGGACAAGCATGCGTGCAACTGATGAGACGCCGCCCTAGGTAACTGTGCAAATCATTTCAAATTTCACGTTATCCCACCTAAAGTCATTCATCATTAAATGCATTTGTTTCTTTTGATTCTGTAACTGTTCATTCTCATAAATTCATTGCATTCTTTTTCAAATCCGTATGTATATATACATCTATCATCATAACATTTTCTCTTTTACGCATTCTTTCTCTCTCCTGTTTATGCACTTCTGCAACCTTTTTGCCCTATTTTCTTACCCAAAAAGAAAGAAACCTAGAAATCTCAGTAGTGTGAAAATGGCTGCTTCTTCATCGCATATTGCTGATTCTTCATCTCCTCCTCAACAACATCAACAAGAAGAATATCAACTATTCTTTCCACCGGTCACGTGTTCGATTCCTCGAGAAGATTTAGAAGTTATCTGTGAGTTGATAGTTGATTTTGATAATGTGGAAGAACATCAGTTTCGTCTCAGAGATAATATGGTCTTTCAAGAATGGTCATCGTTGTTTCATGAGTTCTATGGACCAGTCTATCCTAACTTGGTAAAAGAGTTCTGGGCTTATGCTTTCGTCATTCCTAAAGCAGTTGCATCTTTTGTTCATGGAAGATTCTTTGCTATCACTGAAGATACTCTGAGAATATTGTTTGATTTGAAAGAGCCTGTTGGCGCTTTTGAACTTTCTCGTAGAGCAAACTGGGCAGATGTTCTTACTGAACTATACCCAGATGTGACAAAAACTAAGGATGTTAGGGACTTGAAGAACATCTACAAAGTGTGGACAAAGATTCTTTAAGGGTGTTTATATCACAGAAAATCAACCTGTTCACCAAACTTCATAAACAAAGACCAACAATACATCATGTATTGTATTGGTACTCAGAAGAAGGTTGATGCTCCTTACATCATTTTCAATCATATGTGGAATGATGTAAGAGACTCTAGAGATCAGAAAAGAACTAAGAAAGGCAATTTTATTCCTTTTGGAAGAATCATTACCAATATTCTGGTTCAAACCAAGATGGTTGAAAAACTGGAATCTGATGGTGTCATCAAGGATCTTGTCACTGTCACTAGAAGCATCTTGAATGCTAACACCTTGAGAAAGATGAATCTTATTCAAGCTGTTGAACATGCTCCTCAACCTATTCCAGGAATAAGAATCAGAAGAGGCCCAGTTCTAGTTGAGTTTGAAATGTTTTTCAGTAAAGA
The DNA here is from genome assembly GCF_029867415.1 of Vicia villosa. Lineage (NCBI taxonomy): Eukaryota > Viridiplantae > Streptophyta > Magnoliopsida > Fabales > Fabaceae > Vicia > Vicia villosa. The sequence goes on from NW_026705261.1 coordinate 321,577, forward strand.
ACTATCAGAAGTTGAGGTTAATTATCGTAAGACTCTCAAGAAGGGTAGTGCTAAAGATGCTCTTGCTGGAGTAAGTCGTCAGAGGCCTTCTACTTCCATGGCTGGAGTATCTGAAGATGTTCCAGAAGTTTTCCCAGTAGTTGCTCATCATAAGGAAAGAAGAACAAAGCGCAAGCATGATCTTCCTTCTGTCAATGAGGAAAAAGATAATCAAGAAGAAGCTGCTGCAGAAGTTGATGAAAACGTTGTAGTTGAAATTGAGAATATACAACAAGAAGATGCTGAGAAAAAGAAGAAAAAGAAGAAGTCAAAGAAAGAGAAGAAAGAAGATGTTGAGAATAATGCTAAGAAGGAAGTAGAGAAGAAGAAGAAGAAGAAGAAGAAAGATAAGAAGAAGAAAAAGAAAACTATTGAAGTTAAAAAAAGGTCAGAAGAACAAATGATTCAAGAAGAAGTGAATAAGGAAGAAGAAGAAAAGGAAGCTGCCAGAAAGAGAGAACTTGCTCTAGAAAAGATAAAGGTTGTTTGTGAGAAGAAGAAGCGAAAGGCTATGGAAGATGTTTATGAGAGGCCTCAGAAGAAGAGCTCTTCAAGTATTCATGTTTCTGAACCTAACTTCGTTTCTGTTTTAAATTCAGAATCTGTACCAACAAAAGTTCCTCAACCTTCTCAACCAGAAAATCAACCACAAACAGCCCCTGTTGAACCACCTCATATTACCAAAGTTCTCACCCCTCCTTCTTCACCCATAACCAATACTGCTTCTGACCATCCCATTGATACACTCGTTCTTGATATTCAACCCCTTCAAACTCTCATTCCCCCTCATACAAATATATCCAATTCTCAACCTCCACCTCACTCAAATCCTGCTGGGAATTTTCTGTTGGTGTACGTTTTGAATTATTAAATCTAAAAATGGAGACAGGTTTAGAGACATTGAAGGCAGCACAACATGCCAGGATGGATGATGTTGAATTGAGAAATCTCTGGAGGATTTTCAGAAGAAAGATGCACTCTGAGTTTCTGAAGCTTCAGAAGGCGTGTGTAGTAGAAGCTTCAGGTCATCTTGGATTTCTAAGATCCTATGAATAATTCTGGGTCATCATCTCAAGGGCAGGTATTGTCTTGAAGAAAAAGCTTTTCTTGATGAGCTTGTAGAAGATGTGTCTGACCAAGCGCCTTGTATTGCCATGGTCGTGTGGAAGCCCCCATATTCTGTTCTGACTAGAGATTTTCAGTCTTTATTCAACTAGCTAAGGGAGAATCCCTCTAAGAAAGCACCAGATATGGTATATCCAGAAGTTGAATATCCATCAGAAGTTGCTGCTCCTACACCTCCAAGGAATCTGGCTGAGATTCTTCAGGCTCTTGAGAATGAAGATTCTGATCTTCCTGTTCCAGATTATGCTGAAGATGCTTCTATGTCAGAAGCTGATGCTGAGAAGCAAAGTGCTGAGAATCATCCTACTGAGAAACTTCCTGTTCAGGAAAATCAAGATGATGTTCTCATGATAGATGCTTCTGTTAATCATGTTGTTCCTCTGAATGATAGCTGTGAAGCTTCTTCTACTGGACCTTCTGTTCTGGTGAATGCTGTGAAGGCTCTTCAACATAATCAAGCTGATCTTGCTTCTCGTCTGGATAAGCATGAGGAAACTCACGAAGAATTCAGATGCTTTATGAAGAAGAAGACAAAAAGCACTTCTGAGATTCAAAACCTTCTGGCCAAGATAGTTTCTCAGCTAGGCTAGTCGTAGTCCTTTGGTCTTAGTTGTTTCTTATTTCTTGCATCTGTTTCTTGCATCTTCTTCTCTCCTTCTGTATCTTCTGATATGTTTTGTTGAATCAATGAAATATTATCTTCTTCTCTCATATTGTTTGTTTTTCATCTGAATCTTTTATATGCTTTTTGATGTTATGACAAAAAGGGGGAGAAACATGATAATTGATTTGGTTTACTATTTCAGTTGCTGGGATTAAGTCTCAACATTCCTAACAATATTTGCAAGTTCTATGTCTTTGAGATTTTTGCAGGATTGAAGATATTCTGAAAAAGCTCAACATGAGAAGCAAATACATGGGGAAAAGCAATTCTGTAAAGAAACATGTTCTTGGAATTGAAGCAAGCTTAGTGCTGTGAAGCTTCAAGATCAGAAGTAAGAAGGAAGAATGTTATGATATTCTCGTGGCAGAATATGCTCTAACACTTTCTTATCCCTTATATGTTCTGATTCATTCATGCTCTGACTTTTGTCGTCTAGTTTGTTCTGAAACATTTCAGGATGTAAAGATGCTCTAATGATGCTCTGGTACATTCAAGAATGTTCTGATACAATCAAGCATACAATGATTCAAGAAGAAATTCAAAGCTCTGAAGCTGTCCTATGGAAGCAAGAAGCAGAAGCTCTGAATGTTCTGAAGTTCTAAGCAAATGTGAACGTCTCAACTGAAATGGAAAATACTCAGGGAAGTCTTTTAGTTATAAATTCTTCCAGTATTTATTTCAAGGGGAGATTGTTAATCTCAGGGGGAGACATATTCACACACTATGTTTATATGCTTATGCTATAACTGTGTAATTGTCTTTGGTCATCTGATATTCTGATTGCAAATTCATATCAATTATATATGTTTTTGTCATCATCAAAAGGGGGGAGATTGTTAGAACAAGAATTGTTCTGATCAATATTCTTAGTTTTGATGATAACAATGTATATGAATTTTGTTTAAGACAATGTGGTACTCTAATCCTATGCATTTTCCATTTCAGAAAATATATGATGAGTATGCACAATTCAGCGCTAAGAAGCACTGACTCAGAAGGTTCAGTATGCAACATCAGAACATGCTCTCGCAAGACATCAGAAGATGGTCAAGCAGAATTAGAACATGGTCTATTGAAGCATCAGAAGAACTTGAGTTCAGAAGCAGAAGCACTGAAGTTCTTATGGTATCACGCTAGAAGCACTTCAATGTCAGAAGACAAGAAGATGCTCTGCACCAAGCTGTTTGACTCTGATTATTTCAAATGTTGTATCTACAAAGATCAGATCAGAAGCAAGTACAAGTTGGCAGGCTAAGCTGACTGACAAAAGGAACGTTAGAAGCTATTAAAGGCAAAGTCAGTTAAAGCAGGAAAAGCAATGCTCGAGGTAGTTGACAAAAGAGTGAAACATTAAATGCAATGCTGTACGGATAACGTAACGCATTAAATGCTCCCAACGGTCATCTTCTCAAAACGCCTATAAATAGAAGTTCTGATGAGAAGCTGAAAACAACACCTTCATGCAAAATACAGAAACACTGTCAATTTGAAAAGCTCTCAAACTTCATCTTCAACCTCACATTACTTTTGTAAAATCTTAGTGAGATTAAGCTTAGAACTTAAGCGAATAATCACAGTTGTGATTATAGCTTATTAAGAAGCATTGTAGTACTCTTATAAGAATTTGTTTACATTCATTTGTAAAGGAATTAGAGAAGATCAAGTTGTGATCGGATTCTCCAGAAGTCTTAGAAGGTATCTAAGCATTGATTTCCTAGAGTGATCAAGTTGTGATCAGAATACTCTAGAAGACTTAGAAGTTATCTAAGTGGAAAACCATTGTAATCAAGGTTGATTAGTGGATTAAATCCTCAGGTGAGGTAAATCACTCCAATGGGGTGGACTGGAGTAGTTTAGTTAACAACGAACCAGGATAAAAATCATTGTGCAAATTGTTTTTATCTTAAGAGTTTTAAACTTACACTTATTCAAACCCCCTTTCTAAGTGTTTTTCTATCCTTCAAGCTTGCCCGAACCAGGGCAAGTGACTCCTATTGGTGCAGGTTAACTTGTCCGAACAAGGGCAAGTGACTCCTATTGGCGCAGGTAAGCTTTCCGAACAAGGGCAAATGACTCCTATTGGCGCAGGTAAGCTTGTCCGAACAAGGGCGAGTGACTCCTATTGGCGCAGTTAAGCTTGTCTGAACCAGGGCAAGTGACTCCTATTGGCGCAGGTAAGCTTGTCCGAACCAGGGCAAGTGACTCCTATTGGTGCAGGTAAGCTTGTCCGAACCAGGGCAAGTGACTCCTAATGGTGCAGGTAAGCTTGTCCAAACAAGGGCAAGTGACTCCTATTGGTGCAGGTAAGCTTGTCCGAACCAGGGCAAGTGACTCCTATTGGTGCAGGTAAGCTTGTCCGAACCAGGGCAAGTGACTCCTATTGGTGCAGGTAAGCTTGTCCGAACCAGGGCAAGTGACTCCTATTGGTGCAGGTAAGCTTGTCCGAACCAGGGCAAGTCACTCCTATTCGTGCCGGTAAGCTTGTCCGAACCAGGGCAAGTGACTCCTATTGGTGCAGGTAAGCTTGCCCGAACCAGGGCAAGTGACTCCTATTGGTGCAGGTAAGCTTGCCCGAACCAGGGCAAGTGACTCCTATTGGTGCAGGTAAGTTTGCCCGAACCAGGGCAAGTGACTCCTATTGGTGCAGGTAAGCTTGTCCGAACCAGGGTAAGTGACTCCTATTGGTGCAGGTAAGCTTGTCCGAACCAGGGCAAGTGAATCCTATTGGTGCAGGTAAGCTTGTCCGAACCAGGGCAAGTGACTCCTATTGGTGCAGGTAAACTTGCCCGAACCAGGGAAAGTGACTCCTATTGGTGCAGGTAAACTTGTCCGAACCAGGGCAAGTGACTCCTATTGGCGCAGGTAAACTTGCCCGAACCAGGGCAAGTGACTCTTATTGGCGCAGGTAAGTTTGTCCGAAGAAGGGCAAGTGACTCCTATTGGCGCAAGTGACTCCTATTGGTGCAGGTAAGCTTGTCTGAACCAGGGCAAGTGACTCCTATTGGTGCCGGTAAGCTTGTCCGAACCAGGGCAAGTGACTCCTATTGGTGCAGGAAAGCTTGTCCGAACCAGGGCAAGTGATTCCTATTGGTGCAGGTAAGCTTGTCCGAACCAGGGAAAGTGACTCCTATTGATACAGGTAAACTTGTCCGAACAAGGGCAAGTGACTCCTATTGGTGCAGGTAAGCTTGTCCGAACCAGGGCAAGTGACTCCTATTGGTGCAGGTAAGCTTGTCCGAACCAGGGCAAGTGACTCCAATTGGTGCCGGTAAGCTTGTCCGAACCAGGGCAAGTGACTCCAATTGGTGCCGGTAAGCTTGTCCGAACCAGGGCAAGTGACTCCTATTGGTGCAGGTAAGCTTGTCCGAACCAGGGAAAGTGACTCCTATTGGTGCAGGTAAGCTTGTCCGAACCAGGGCAAGTGACTCTTATTGGTGCAGGTAAGCTTGTCCGAACCAGGGCAAGTGACTCCTATTGGTGCCGGTAAGCTTGTCCGAACCAGGGCAAGTGACTCCTATTGGTGCAGGTAAGCTTGCCCGAACCAGGGCAAGTGACTCCTATTGGTGCAGGTAAGCTTGCCCGAACCAGGGCAAGTGACTCCTATTGGTGCAGGTAAGCTTGCCCGAACCAGGGCAAGTGACTCCTATTGGTGCAGGTAAGCTTGTCCGAACCAGGGTAAGTGACTCCTATTGGTGCAGGTAAGCTTGTCCGAACCAGGGCAAGTGACTCCTATTGGTGCAGGTAAACTTGCCTGAACCAGGGCAAGTGACTCCTATTGGCGCAGGTAAACTTGTCCGAACCAGGGCAAGTGACTCCTACTGGTGCAGGTAAACTTGTCCGAACAAGGGCAAGTGACTCCTATTGACGCAGGTAAGCTTTCCGAACAAGGGCAAGTGACTCCTATTGACGCAGGTAAGCTTTCCGAACAAGGGCAAGTGACTCCTATTGGCGCAGGTAAGCTTGTCCGAAGAAGGGCAAGTGACACCTATTGGTGCAGGCAAGCTTGTCCGAACCAGGGCAAGTGACTCCTATTGGTGCCGGTAAGCTTGTCCGAACCAGGGCAAGTGACTCCTATTGGTGCAGGTAAGCTTGTCCGAACCAGGGAAAGTGACTCCTATTGGTGCAGGTAAGCTTGTCCGAACAAGGGCAAGTGACTCCTATTGGTGCAGGTAAGCTTGTCCGAACAAGGGCAAGTGACTCCAATTGGTGCAGGTAAGCTTGTCCGAACCAGGGCAAGTGACTCCTATTGGTGCCGGTAAGCTTGTCCGAACCAAGGCAAGTGACTCCTATTGGTGCAGGTAAGCTTGCTCGAACCAGGGCAAGTGACTCCTATTGGTGCAGATAAACTTGTCCGAACTAGGGCAAGTGACTCCTATTGGTGCAGGTAAGCTTGTCCGAACAAGGGCAAGTGACTCCTATTGGTGCAGGTAAGCTTGTCCGAACAAGGGCAAATGACTCCTATTGGCGCAGGTAAGCTTGTCCGAACAAGGGCGAATGACTCCTATTGGTGCAGGTAAGCTTGTCCGAACCAGGGCAAGTGACTCCTATTGGCGCAGGTAAGCTTGTCTGAACCAGGGCAAGTGACTCCTATTGGCGCAGGTAAGCTTGTCCGAACCAGGGCAAGTGACTCCTATTGGTGCAGGTAAGCTTGTCCGAACCAGGGCAAGTGACTCCTATTGGTGCAGGTAAGCTTGTCCGAACAAGGGCAAGTGACTCCTATTGGTGCAGGTAAGCTTGTCCGAACCAGGGCAAGTGACTCCTATTGGTGCAGGTAAGCTTGTCCGAACCAGGGCAAGTCACTCCTATTGGTGCAGGTAAGCTTGTCCGAACCAGGGCAAGTCACTCCTATTCGTGCCGGTAAGCTTGTCCGAACCAGGGCAAGTGACTCCTATTGGTGCAGGTAAGCTTGCCCGAACCAGGGCAAGTGACTCCTATTGGTGCAGGTAAGCTTGCCCGAACCAGGGCAAGTGACTCCTATTGGTGCAGGTAAGTTTGCCCGAACCAGGGCAAGTGACTCCTATTGGTGCAGGTAAGCTTGTCCGAACCAGGGTAAGTGACTCCTATTGGTGCAGGTAAGCTTGTCCGAACCAGGGCAAGTGAATCCTATTGGTGCAGGTAAGCTTGTCCGAACCAGGGCAAGTGAATCCTATTGGTGCAGGTAAGCTTGTCCGAACCAGGGCAAGTGACTCCTATTGGTGCAGGTAAACTTGCCCGAACCAGGGCAAGTGACTCCTATTGGTGCAGGTAAACTTGTCCGAACCAGGGCAAGTGACTCCTATTGGCGCAAGTAAACTTGCCCGAACCAGGGCAAGTGACTCTTATTGGCGCAGGTAAGTTTGTCCGAAGAAGGGCAAGTGACTCCTATTGGCGCAAGTGACTCCTATTGGTGCAGGTAAGCTTGTCTGAACCAGGGCAAGTGACTCCTATTGGTGCCGGTAAGCTTGTCCGAACCAGGGCAAGTGACTCCTATTGGTGCAGGAAAGCTTGTCCGAACCAGGGCAAGTGATTCCTATTGGTGCAGGTAAGCTTGTCCGAACCAGGGAAAGTGACTCCTATTGATACAGGTAAACTTGTCCGAACAAGGGCAAGTGACTCCTATTGGTGCAGGTAAGCTTGTCCGAACCAGGGCAAGTGACTCCTATTGGTGCAGGTAAGCTTGTCCGAACCAGGGCAAGTGACTCCAATTGGTGCCGGTAAGCTTGTCCGAACCAGGGCAAGTGACTCCAATTGGTGCCGGTAAGCTTGTCCGAACCAGGGCAAGTGACTCCTATTGGTGCAGGTAAGCTTGTCCGAACCAGGGAAAGTGACTCCTATTGGTGCAGGTAAGCTTGTCCGAACCAGGGCAAGTGACTCTTATTGGTGCAGGTAAGCTTGTCCGAACCAGGGCAAGTTACTCCTATTGGTGCCGGTAAGCTTGTCCGAACCAGGGCAAGTGACTCCTATTGGTGCAGGTAAGCTTGCCCGAACCAGGGCAAGTGACTCCTATTGGTGCAGGTAAGCTTGCCCGAACCAGGGCAAGTGACTCCTATTGGTGCAGGTAAGCTTGCCCGAACCAGGGCAAGTGACTCCTATTGGTGCAGGTAAGCTTGTCCGAACCAGGGTAAGTGACTCCTATTGGTGCAGGTAAGCTTGTCCGAACCAGGGCAAGTGACTCCTATTGGTGCAGGTAAACTTGCCTGAACCAGGGCAAGTGACTCCTATTGGCGCAGGTAAACTTGTCCGAACCAGGGCAAGTGACTCCTACTGGTGCAGGTAAACTTGTCCGAACAAGGGCAAGTGACTCCTATTGACGCAGGTAAGCTTTCCGAACAAGGGCAAGTGACTCCTTTTGACGCAGGTAAGCTTTCCGAACAAGGGCAAGTGACTCCTATTGGCGCAGGTAAGCTTGTCCGAAGAAGGGCAAGTGACACCTATTGGTGCAGGCAAGCTTGTCCGAACCAGGGCAAGTGACTCCTATTGGTGCCGGTAAGCTTGTCCGAACCAGGGCAAGTGACTCCTATTGGTGCAGGTAAGCTTGTCCGAACCAGGGCAAGTGACTCCTATTGGTGTAGGTAAGCTTGTCCGAACCAGGGAAAGTGACTCCTATTGATACAGGTAAACTTGTCCGAACAAGGGCAAGTGACTCCTATTGGTGCAGGTAAGCATGTCCGAACAAGGGCAAGTGACTCCTATTGGTGCAGGTAAGCTTGTCCGAACCAGGGCAAGTGACTCCAATTGGTGCCGGTAAGCTTGTCCGAACCAAGGCAAGTGACTCCTATTGGTGCAGGTAAGCTTGCTCGAACCAGGGCAAGTGACTCCTATTGGTGCAGATAAACTTGTCCGAACTAGGGCAAGTGACTCCTATTGGTGCAGGTAAGCTTGTCCGAACAAGGGCAAGTGACTCCTATTGGTGCAGGTAAGCTTGTCCGAACAAGGGAAAGTGACTCCTATCGGTGCAGGTAAGCTTGTCCGAACAAGGGCAAATGACTCCTATTGGTGCAGGTAAGCTTGTCCGAACAAAGGCATGTGACTCCTGTTGGTGTAGGTGAGCTTGTCCGAACCAGAGCAAGTGATTCTTATTGGTGCAGGTGAGCTTTCTAGAGCTATAGCAAGTGATCCTTTTTGGGTTGAACAAACTACGATAGTAAGTGGGTTAGAACAACTACGACGACTTACTAAAACCACTATAGTAAGTGGGTTACCTACAAACTACGGAAGCTTGCTAGCACCATAGCAAGTTGACTACCTTCTACACAACAAGCTGCGAGTCGTCGCTATTGATAGCTACGTTTATTCATCACGTTAGTCCCTCGGCAGTGATCTTCTTCAAGACTACAAAGAGTTTTACAAAGGGTTTTACAATTGGGTTTTTTAAAGGGTTTCTCTATTGGGGTCATTCATCACGTTAGTCCCTCGGCAGTGATCTTTTCCAAAACTTCATCAATAACAAGCAAGGGTTGTATTTTTCTTTTCCAAAGTTACTAACATACTTCAACTAACATAACTAACAGTCATGCATCATTCAATTGCATACCTCATTCATACATAATGCATATACATACATTGCTCTCATTTATTTTGAGAAGCTCAATGCATCATACATCACATGCAACATGACATTGCATAAAATTAAGGTTGCCTTTTCAGGCCATGCTACAATCAAAACACGTGGTCCCTTCCAAAAATCATTTGCTTCACATTCAAAAAAAGAGGGGTATTTACCTTGGATGGCATCTTTAAGCCCATCTCCCACGGACTTTTTCCAACAAATGCAAATTTCAGGGCATTTCAGTGTTCAATCATCTTCTACCTTTAGATCACGATAGGCATACGTGCCTATCTGACTCCTCAGGTTTAAGAAGATTGAATAGGGGCAGCTGTCATACCCCAAAATTTGCCCATCTCATTTCATCTTCAAGGGTTCAAGGTTCAAGGGTTTATTCAAGCAACATTCTCCTAATCGAGGGCCTCCTAAATTAGGGTTTGTACTTTATCAAAAGAGTTTGAATCTCTAAGGCCTCAAATGGATCTCAAGGTGTCTCATATGTCTCAAAACATCTCCATGTCAAAAGTCAAGCTTCAATTCCAAGGATTGTTCACTCAATGACTCAGATGACCCACAGTCGACTAGTCTGACCTAAAAGTCAACTATAGTCAAAATACAGTCAAACTTCAAGACTTTTGGTCAACATCAAGTATTTGAGGTTATATCCAAAATTTGATCAAAGGTTGATCATGATCCATTAATAAAAACTCGGAAATGAACAAAGTCAAAGGTTCAAATTAGGGTTTTTGTAGGAAAAGTCAACTCATCTTTGACTAGTCATAACTTTCACATGGAGTATCAAAAATTTCCCAACCAAAGCCTATTCTGAAGGAAATTGGATTTTCTACAACTTAGTCTCTCACATGCCAAGGCCAGAAATGCTTCATTTAAGAGATATGGTTCAAAAAATTACAGGTCCTTCTAGAAGATCGCAAGAAAGCTGTTTTTTGTCAAAGGGCATATCTTCAAGATAAAATCCTCAGATGAACAATATGTTCCAAAGTGGCTTGTAGAGAACATCTTAAAGTTTCCAAAAAGTTATAGAACTCTTCCATATCTTAAAAATTGAGGGAGATATGCCTTGTCAAATTGGTGAATTTTGGGTGAAATATGTGAAGGAAATAAGGTTCAAAATGGATGTCTTTACAAATGGGCCTGACTTTTATGATCCAAACTTGCTTAAGAGGTCACCAAGAATGCCCAAGACCAATCCCATGATTATGTGATTTTTATTATATTTTTAGTGAATTTTATTCATTTAAAATACCATTTAAATCAAATAATCAAAGGAAAACACAAAAGATTTGTTTTGATTTATTTGTCAATCAATCCCAATCATCCAAACACCATATTTATGGTGTAATTTCGTGCTAATGGGGATTAAAAAGAGAAATTAATAATTATTTATAACACACTCAATAATCAAACCTATTGATTATGACGGATAACGATAAATTAATAATTATTTAAAACACACTCAATAGCTATTCGTGATAATCGAATCTATCGATTAGAATGGTTAGAAATCCTTCATTCAATCTGTTAATTATGGTGATCAAACCTATTGATCATCGCAACTAACGGTAACATATTAAAACCAGGGTTGTACGCCATTTAAAACACTCAAAACTCATCTCTTCAATACTGCGATTTTCAAAAACTACGATAAGGTAACTCAAAATACCTTCAAACCACTTCATATCAAATTCTAAGGCGTACAACCCTGTGCCCCGAACTACGTAGATTCTGATCCTCCATAAGAAGGTACGTAGGCACTTGGCAACAAGGCGAGTCCCCTTCCCCAAAATTCTAATTAGGTTCGAATTTTGCCATTTACCCTTTTCATTTCTTTAGCTATTGAATCTTAACAATTTTAGCCATAAACCTCTGCCTCTCAATTCAAAACCTTAGGAAAGGGTTAAGGGTGCCTAAAACCTTCCCTTGACCTGATTATAATAATCTTACCCAGATCTTTATACTGCATAGGGTTTCCTATTCGTCCTGGTAGAATAGGTGGCGACTCTAAAAGCTAATTTTTAGGGCAGGTTGCTACAAAAGGCGTGTCAGATGTTAACACACAAATTGTATTACTAGCTCAAATGGAGGATCTCACCAAATAGTTGGATGGCTATCAGTTGACTCAAGCTAATGTGAGTTAAATACAAACTCTGAAATGTGATTTTTGTGGAAGGGAACATGCAAATGGCAATTGTGTTCCGAATGTAGAGAGTGCGAAAGTTCAGTATGCAAACTTCTAAAGAAAGAATTCATACTATAATACATATAATCCAAGTTGAAAAGATCAACTAAATTTCAAGTGGATCAACAATAGTCAAACCTTGAATCCTACTCAAAGTGCACCTCAAGAATCTCAAGTACATCAGCGGAAACCATCAATTCTAGAAGAAACTTTGAAAGGGTTCATCGTGTCCATCAAAGAGTTTTGTGAAAGTAAGTTAAGCACAACAAGATATGATACAAAGTCAATTGACAACAAATAAGAAAACAGAAGCCTCCATAAAGAACTTAGAGGCACAAACACTACAATAAAACAGATTTTAGATGCAAGATATTAGCATAAGCCTAACACCGACGCTAAATGCGTCAGTGTTATGTCCCAAAAGCGGAAGCTAACATGCTCAATCATTTTTTAAAGTTTTTTAAAATATCTTTAAATATAGTGTCGGCCTAAACTGACGCTACTACACTTTTTATAACTGTGCTAATTATCTGTTTTATTATGTTAGCATTGCCATAATCATACACTACTTGTTAATATATTCATTTATTATTAAATCACTTATTTAATGAGATAGTAGCGTCAGATCTAGTCGGCGCTAGGAGAAAAAAATATAGATTGTTTTTTTATGGGCTTAAATGTACTTTTGGTCCCTGTAAGTTAGCGAGTTTTTTATTTTCATCCCTGAAAGTTTTTTTTTGTTCTGATTCCCTATATCTTACTTTTTACTCGCGGTTTAGTCCCTAAAGTCAAAATCTGCATGTTTCCTGCGGATTTTCCTGCGAATTTTCTTGTTGATTTTGATTTTAGGGGCTTATACGAACGCGAAAGTGAAATATAGAATTCAGACCCAAAAAAAAACTTGCTGGAACGAAAATCAAAAACTCGCTAACTTACAGAAAACAAAAGTGCATTTAAGCCTTTTTATATATTTATGGTATTTGCGGCGATTTAAGCTGAAGTTAATGTTTATCTTTTTTGGTTCGAAAATGTTTTCTTTCCCCGCAATTTTTTCTTGCCTTCTTGTGGCGATTTAAGCAGACGCTAATGTTGGTGCGAGTAAAAATTGCATTCCCCCCACAATTTTCGTTTCCCTCTTTTTATTTTATTTTATGTATTTAATTATTAACATTTTCTTTCTTTTTAACCAAATAACTTTTTCTTTCTTTTTAACATATTAACATGGTTAATAAATTAATAATAATTTAAAAATGACAAATAGTATTAAATATTTTAATATGTATTTAGATAAATAATATATATTTTAAAATTAATAAACAAATAAATTTTTCTTTCTTTTTGACCTATTAACATTTTGTGTGTGTAAGCAGGATATATTATAGGGAGAACTAAGGGTTCTCCAACCCGATTACACAAAGAAACTGGAAGTCCCAATAAAACGAAAGATTACAAACCAATTAAATACGAGATGAATAACAACGGGTCCTTACTAAACTCGTAAAAGAATAATTGGAATGTGTAATTTTCCCGCAAAAAGACCACTTCCATACCAACATCTTTATGTTCCAAACAGTGTTGTTAAAGTTCTAAACTTCATTCCGGAAACAAACTTCGTTCCTTACCAACCATAACGTCCATAAAATGGCTAGCCAAACTACTCATAACTTACTTTCTTTAACCTTTTTAGATCGAAAAAACGAGTGTCACTCCATAAAATGCGATAAACACTCTTCCTCCATCCTATCCAATTTACCAACCCAACAAGCAGTTTCACTCCATATCTTCCTAACCACCAAGCAATTAAAAAAGGAATGATCTCAATTCTCCAAATCAATTCCACATAAAATGCACTTTAAATCATGTAAAGGAAAAGAAATACCTATATACACCAACAGGTCCTTTGTTCCGATCCTATTGAGAAAAAGCCTCCACCCAAAAGTCTTAATTTTAAAAGGCACATTCAATTTCCAAAGTAGCCTAAAAGCTCCATCAAATTTGTTAGAAGGACCGAAAGGAATGAAAGATATACCATAAGATTCATAACACGAAGACATCAAAAATTCAACTTCCGAATTTAAATTCCAAACTATCAAATCTTTCCTTCCAATAAATTACTAAAACCCTCCAACCGCTCCCGAAAGTGGGCAAAAAGAACCAAATTTTCGAAATTTTCCAAAAACTCCAAATTAATACCAAAATCTCCTCATTTCCACGCTTCTTCTAACCAACCACCCATCGCCGCCACTGATACCCTCTTCAAACAAGAAACCATAAATAAAGCCGAATATTCCTCCTTCAAAATAATAACTTCCAACCATCTAGCTTCCCAAAATGGAGTATTGAAAGCATTATGAACAACAAAACTACTACAAGCAACAATAGGATCAAGAGAAGAATTTGTACCTATGTTTAAAATATCCCTCCACCATGTAGAAAAAGAAGAGGAAAATTTTATTTCACCCCCACAAAGAACTTAAGACGATAAATCTCCATACCTCACTTTTAGAATATCAAACCAAAGGGAATTTTGACCTTTTAGAATCCTCCACCTCCATTTATTAAGAAGAGATAAGTTAAACAACGCTATATATTTCACCCCCAACCCCCCTTTCTCAAAAGGTAAGTTAACACCCTTCCAACTCACCCAATGTATCTTCCTCTTTTCCTTCACTCCCCCTACAAAAAGTTACTTTGAATCCTAATAAACTTTTTCACCACTTTCGCTGGCATTTTATAAAAAGACATAGTGAAGATGGTTAAAGAGCTTAATATGGACTTAAAACGAGTACTCCTACCTCTCAAGTTGAGATAGCGATTAGTCCACCTCTCCAAACGATTCTTCAACTTTAACAAAAGAGGATTCCAAGTCGCCTCCTTACTTGGATTGAAACCTATGGGAATGCCAAGAAAATAGAAGTTGCTCTCCTCCACCTTAAAAGAAAGAAAAATAGAGGCGGCCTCCAAGAAATTGTTTGAAGTATTAATTCCAATCAATTTACTTTTATGATAATTAATTCCAAGCCCCGAAACAAGTTCAAACGCCCAAAGCACCGCCTTAGTCGCTCACACTTGTTTCCAAGAAACTTCACCCATAATTAAAGTATCATCCGCAAATTGAAGAATATCTACCCAACAAGACCTGTTAATAGCAAAACTCCCAAACTCCCCAACTTCAATAGATTTCCTTACTAACCCCGATTAACCTCCCTCCACAAAAAAATAAAGAAAAGGTGAAAGCGGATCTCCTTGTCTCAAATATCTAGAAACCCCAAACTCCCTAATAGGACTTCCGTTCACTAGAACCGACATATTGCTATTAAAAATCAATAACTCCATCTCCCACCTCCACTTAGTACCAAAAACCATCCTCTTTAACATATACCTCAAAAAGTTCCAACTAAATTTGTCATAGGCCTTTTCGAAGTTTACTTTAAAAAGAAAGCAATTAGAACCTCTTTTACTCACGTATTTTGATCATTTAATGAAATCGGTGTTTCTTGAGTTATTGATTCAGTTTTGTTCTATCATTCAAGTAAAACTTATTTACAATTAATTATTTCAGTTATTTTCCTCAAATAAATGTAGGAATTGAAGCTGCTTGGAATACTACTAATGGGTCTTGAGAAGAAAGCAAATCAGATAGCTTCATTGCTATTCTTTCATTTTCTAGCAAATTCATATGAATAGTTTTCGTATATTGAAATTCTTTTATTTTCTTTATATGCAGCCTACAAATTTTCTTTATATGCAGCAAAATCATAAAGGAATTGGTTAGTACATGAAAGAGTTTTTCACTCTTTACTTTCTATATATGCAGCCTACACATTTTCATCATAATTTTGGTTTTACTTCTTCGGAACAGAGTTACAGAGATGATTTGGAGTCTCTAGGCTATGTTCTTTTGTACTTTTTAAGAGGAAAGCATGTCTTGTCCTATTGATTCTACTTTCAACAATTCTTACGAGTATCGATTGTTTAAGGCTTTTAAGGTAAATGTAGGACTTAACTGTTTGGTCCTTGCATTCAAGGCTTTATTAGTTAATATTGCTAATTATCCTATTGTAGATGGAAATGGCTTAAATTATTTCAAAATGACAAAGCTCGTGCGTAATATATTTGGAATGCACCATGGCAAAACTGTAATCCTGCATAAATATATTTATATTTCTGCCTAATGTTGACTTTCATGTATATTTGTTCAAATTGTTTAAATAGGAGCGTAATCATTGGTAAACCACAACGTGGCAGGCCTCAAAAACCATTGGGACTTCCAAATCTAGAAATGAATTTGACTCAAAATGGTCCAAAACACCACCAACAGTCAGGAACTTCCACTTCGGTTGCGAAAACTATATCTAGGACACAAAATAGGTACAATTACATGTTATTTTTCATATCAAAGTTAATGAGAACGCGTTTCAATGGTTTTTTTTTATGTTGCTGACTTTTTTTTATCAAATATGTTAATAGATAACAGTGCCTATGCATGTGAACTATTTGTTGGAATGTCATTACTCGTGTTAGCGCTAATTGACAAACTCGTACAGAAACCTGCCGACCAATTTTGTCCGTAGAAAATGTTATTTTGCAGTTCATAGAGCAGAACCTATGTGTCCTATTTTTACACCTACTGTAAACATTTATTTTAATAGTGACACAGATGAAGATAGCGACTATGACCCTTTTGCGAGTAAGACGACTGATTTTCACTTTTTTTTGTTATTCCAAGCACGATGGTTTTTATTATATATCCTTTTTGGGTTCATGCATGATTATTAATATTACATCTTTACACATTATAGCCTATCAATCCGAAGATGATATCAATTCAGAATGTGAAGATGAAGAAACACCTTTTACCATTAATTACAATTACACAGTAACTTCTGAAGGTTCGTCATCATTATATATCGTCGCCATTGTTCTTCTGCTGCTGAATCTGACTTGTGGAACCCATTCGTAGCCTTAAGATTTTCTTATTTGTTTGTTTCTTCACTTGGTTTGTTAGGATTGCAACAGTTGAGAAGAGAATTTTAATGTTTACGCTAATGACGATCCACACATTCATAAAACAGAAGCATGACAGTAAGTGACTTCTATTATCTTACACAACTAAATGAATTAGCTAAATAGTGAGTCATATCTTTAACAAAGCATAATAGTAAGTGGCATACAACTTTAACATAACATGTGATTGCTTTTGTTGCAGTTGAAATGTTATAATTGATGTATTATTAAGTTATAAATAGCAGCTATTGAAATAAGTTCCCTAGTAGATGTAATCCTGGTGACTGGAGAGAAGGTATTGAAGAAATCTATATTTTCTCTTTGTCTAAAACCCTTGGCTACAAGGCGAGCCTTGTATTTATCAATTGTTCCATCAGGTTTTAGTTTCTTTTTCAAAACTCATTTACAACCGATTGGTTTGCACCCAAGAGGCAAGTATACTAAGTGATGGGTCTTATTAGATTCTAGAGATTCTATCTCATCATTAATAGCTTCTTGCCATAAGTCTGCATCCAGAGATGACAAGGCTTCTTGAAGATTTACTGGATCTTCTTCTACATTATAAGTCAAATAATCGGGCCCATAGGTTTTAGAGATTCTTACTGTTTTACTTCGTCAAAGTTCGGTTTCTACATTGTTGTTGCTTTCTGTGCTTCTTATCATAAGAATATGACTCGATTGAGTGCCCCCACTATTTATTAATTTGAAAGGAAATTTGTCTTCATAGAAATCAACATCATTTGATTCTATGATTACTTTTGCATTTAGGTCATAAAATCTATATGCCTTACTGTTTGATGAATACCCAATGAATACACATTCATATGCTCTACTAACGAGTTTAACTTGTTTTAGATCCGGACTTCTGACATAAGCCAGACATCCCCAAGTTCTCAAATAAGACAAGTTTGGTTGTCTTTTCTTTAATATCTCATAAGGAGAGATATTTTTCTTTAATTTGGGAACTCTATTCAGGACATAACAAACAGTGAATAAAATTTCCCCCACCGATGAGGTGTAGCACCAGAATTCATCATAATTGCAACAACAAGTTCAGTAAGATTTATATTCTTTCTTTCTACTTTACCATTCGTTTTATGAGAATACGGAGCAGTCGTTTCATATACAATTTCATGTCGTTTATAAAATTCATTGAATAAACTAGAATCATACAATTTCCCTATCACTACAAATTCTTACTAAATAATTTTCAAATTCTTTACAAATTTTTTTAACTTATCAATTTCTTTCACAAAAATATCATTCTTTGTGATGATTGTGTACAAATCTACCCCCAATAAACTGACTAAATCTTGTCTTATTTTAGAAGAAAAAAAACATAAACATGATTCTTTATAATCTCTGGAGTATACAAGACATCCTTCAAGACTAAAGTATTTTCATAGGTGGCCATGTTCCACTTCTCCAATATCGACAACATTTGTGGTGTGGAAATATCCCAATAACACTGTCTTATCTTTAGTATTCGTGTATGTTTTAAACGTAACACGATCATAACAAACAAAATGAGAGACGCCTGTGTTTATCCACAAACCATCAGATTCATCAACCATGTTGATTTCAATAATCATAGTAATAAATTGTCCATTAGCCAGGTTAACCTATGCATTACGGCCATATGACTTAATTTTCCACAGTTGAAACAAAGTGAAACCAACGTCATTTCTTTGAGGTGGTAGTTGTTGCCTAGTTGGAGTAATTAGGGCCATAGAAGGTTTCCCATTCTTAATTTGGTTCACAAGATTGTGGTTCTAATTCTTTGATTTGCCATATGGCTTCAGAACCCACCAAATTTCTTTTTTTGTTGTTTAAAATAACCAAGACTTTTCTTTTTAATCATGTCTCTGAGATTTTTATTCAATTTAAAGGAGAATAATAAGACTCTTAATTAAAAATTCTTTTATTTTGTAGCAAAGCATAATTCTTAAACTTTCAAACTAGGTGCAGTTTGTCAATAATAAAAGAAATTTGAATTGTTCATACAAATACATACCTTTAATGATGATCTCATGAGCAATCTTTCTGACTTTGGGTTTCCACGGACATTTCATCTATCATCTGATACTTCACGTATCTGCTAAAATCATTCTTCTGTCCTCCAGCTTCTTCAATATCGTACTTGTTTTTCAGAGCCTCCTAAACTTGTTTTAAAATATCGCAGTTATTGTAATAGTCATACAGATTATTTGCGATTCCATTCAAAATGTTATAATCATTCTTTCTATAAGGTGATTTCTTTCCCAAGTTGTAGATTGTTCGCTTTAATCTGTGTAGTAGATTCAACTTCAACACTATTAAGTGTTCATTATGAATCCTCAAATTTCTTACCGTTAGTTTGCTCGGTTGATCCAGAAGGAGCAACAGAATGTCCTCAGTTATAACATTAGCTACATTTTTCAACATTAAGAAGAAATTCATCTTTTGTTGCCAACATTTGAAGTGACATCTCTCAAACATGAACGGTTTGTCAAAGACAGTATCCGCAGAAGTACCAATAATTTCTTCGATAGTCATGACAGTTTGAAACGTCTTAAAATTGTTGGTTCATGATTTTAAAAAGTATGCCACCGAAAAAATTACCAAGTCGAGTCGCGGACTAGGTCGCTCTCTTTAAGACGTTTCGTGGTACTGCCCAAAATTATGCAAAGCAGTCGAACTACCGCGCTGCCTCCAAGATAAAATAGCTCAGTTCTATACTGTACGATTACTACTTGTACGATATATAATCGGTCTAGAAATACACCCTTAAATGGTACTAAGACCATTCTAATATCGTATAAATACCACCTTAGTATCTGGTATGACCAGTCGTAGTAATTTCTCAAACCAAGATAAATTTCAATAATATGGCATAAATATCACCTTAGTATCCGGTATGACCAGTCGTAATAATTTCTCAAACCAAGAGAAGTTTCAATATTTTTCCAAAGAGAATTTAATAATGATCATTTGACCAATCACAATAATTTCTCAAACAAAGAGAAATTCGAATAATTCTCTAAGGAGAATCCGAGAAAAATTATACTTAATAATTTCTCAACTCAAACGAGGAAAAATTAACATTATTCTCTAAAGGGAATTCAAGAAAGTACTCCGAAAATTCAACAAGTAGAAAAAAAGGGGGAGAAGTTGGCGCTTCGACAATTTGAAAGATGTGGAGTTATGAGAGCGAGGAAGGAAAAACTTTAAATAAGTTTTTGGTGTATTTTAGAATGAAACACGTAATTTTCTTATATAATGAAGTAAACTAGCCAAGATTTCTAAACTAAACAATGTGGAACTAAGGAGTTTTTTCAACTAACACACAATGTGAGACTAGACTTATGAATTTTTTCAATTCATCTTTCTATTTAAGAATATTGACAATTTGACATAATATTCCAATAATAGATACTAACAAATTATTAACCAACTAATCATTTCTAACTAATAACAATTGTATTATATCTCTAATTACAATTTTACAATTAGGAATAAAATATTTTAAAACAAATTACAACTAACTTATTTAAATTGGTGAAGACAGATCGAGTAAAAAACTAACGATTCCTCCCATCCCTATCAAGATATCTAACCATTACTATATACTCACAAATTTCATTGTCCAATATCTTCATATGATTACCACACCCAGTTATTTGGGTTTGTTTAATATTGCAACTCTTTTTTATACTCCTCGGTTGGTTTTTTGTGTATTTAAATAAGATTTTATGAAATTACATTTTTCAAGAGTAACTAACTAATAATGATTGAAACGCCACATGAGTGTGAAAACAAAGAAAGAAAAATGACAAAATTGATCGGAGTATCCATTTGCCTCCCATTTATTGCTCAGCACAAAAAGTCAAACTAGAGTTCTATTCTATTTTCCATTGAGTACTTAGCGTAGACTCCAACATACTCTTTAAAAAAATGTTTACTTTGATACTCTTTTTGTTGATAAAAAATATATCTAGATACAATAATTTTACATTTTACGTTTCTTGATATTTTAATTATGCTTTTTCTTAAACTAATGAGATAAACACTACTAAAAATTTGCTTAACCGATGATTTACCACAATTTAATAAAGAGGTTAATTGTTTACCACAATTTAATAAAGAGGTTAATTGTTATATAGTGTCAGTATAAAATACTTTACACGATCGGTGCATTACAATCACTCATATATAATATTTTTTATGTAATTAAAATAAAAGTCAACAACAAACAAAAATTTAACGACTATAATTAACTGACAGTGTAAAATATCTTTATATTTTACACTGTCGGTGTATGAGTATTATTCTCTTTAATAAATGTGATTAAATTATTTAGTTTATCACAGTTTAATGATGACTAAATTAATATTATTAAAATTCAATTCACAACTTTAATTTTAATAGCCACATTTTTTTTAATCGTAGTTAAATTATTTAATCACGGTTAAATCATAGATAAATTAACATTAAAAATAATCTGGTCCACACCCATAATGTAATAGACATATTTTTTTAACCATGAATAAAAAAATAAAAATCGGATGTTGTGGGCATTAAGACATTGAATGTGTTGTTGGTATACCTTCTTTTAATTACTTTTAATTTCATTGCGTGTTTAATTAGTAATTACAACTTACAAGAAGAAGAGTATTTGCAAAAGATATTGGTGAATTTTTATCTATCCAACTTAAAAAATTAGATAAAGTTACCTTCAATGAACCAATAAATATATTATTTAATAATTAATTAAATAAGATAAAATTAAATAATGCAATGTGATTGGTGGAAGGTACACTAACCAACTTTTTGAGATGGATAAAAAAGTTGTCTCCTTGTTTAAATTGGAGCTTGTGCTAATAGATAGTTAGTGAGTAAATTAATTGTCCAATTTTATTAGGAATATGTTACACTAATCAGTAACTCTATCAATGAAGAGTAAATTAGAGTCGTAAGTATGATTAGAATTGTATATAAAGTAGATATCTCTCCCTTACCCTTGCTAATTTATATATGATCTTATATATGCTCAGTAATTCTTGATTCATTGCTTGGGACCGATCATTTATGATTGTTCAAATATCTTAAATATTTTATTTGCATTAAAATGTATTACTCAACAATAATATATGTTGACTTTGGACCGACAAATTCGACTTGATTCATTCTTAATTGCTCTTACTCAACTTAGTTTTATAAAATGCCTTAAAATTAAAGCGGACTCTCGAGATCAGATTTAAATCCGGTTTCATATTATCTTTTTTTTTTACATAGAAATAACACTTTCATTAAAGTTGGGGGCCAGAAAAAGCTAGAGAAACAAAGTTTGTTATCGGGAAACTGTCTAACTAGGTCTTGGAGCCATACATTTTGCCTAACGACACCATGTTATGAGCATCAGAATTACAATCTCTAGGGATAAAAATAATAGAGCTAAAAGAAAATCTACTCAAAAACTCCCTACAATCTGCTGCAATAGGCTCAAGAGAAGCGTTACAAGCAATACAGTTAACACAGTCAACCACAAACAAGGCATCGGATTTAAAGACAACCTTCTTCAGATTCAGGTCCACAGCTATCTTAATACACCACCTAAGCGCAAGCAATTCAGCCAAACTCGACTCCACCTCAACATTCTCCTTTTTACTAGCATCCAGGATCACTTCTTTATCATGATTTTTAAAAACACAGCCAAAAACAACATTCCCCTCACTGGTGGAGCCAGCATCTACGTAAGCAATGTGAACATCCATTGGGAAGGAAACATTGTGATTCCGGTTAGGAATAAACCTCCTTTTACTGCTGCCTGGGCAAATCCTATTAAACTCTTGCACACTCTCAAGCGCTTCAGCAGCCACAACAATTGGGCAGCAAGATTTCCTTTGAAACACAGTCAAATTCCTAGCAGCCCATAATTTGTAGAGACACGCAGAGATCAAAAGAACACTATCAGCATCCCCACACTCCAACACAGATTGAATCCAATCAATAACACTCAAACTTGGTGCAATACGGTAGCTTATAGCAGAAGCAAAAAGCACTTGCTTGGCAAAAACACACTCCATAAAGAGATGTTGCACAGTTTCGGTGCCAGCAGAACAGAAAAGGCAGTGAGAATCAATGTGCATACCTTTTTTTAGAAGGTTACCTCGTGTGGGAAGAATATTCTTAGCAACGCGCCAAATGAAGTTCCGTTGACGATCAGCAATAGGAGCTTTCCATATAAGTGACCAAAGCTTTTGATTTGCTGGTGAGGAAGGACCAGGGAGGAGAGAGTCTTTGAGTGTACGCCTTGCATGATAAGCAGTTTTAACGAAGAACTCACCGCTCTTCTCAAAATGCCAAACCATCTTATCCTCATCGGGAAGCAAGGACAGAGGGATACTCACAATCTTCCTTGCCTCATCAGAATGGAACATACTCTGAATATCATCATTCTTCCAGCATCTACTGTCCCTGTCAATGATGTCACACACTCTAGCAGAATCAGCAACATTACTCAATCCTGGCTGAACTTTGAAGCCTGCGTTCTTGGGGATCCAACTATCCTTTAATATATTCACCTTCTCCCCGTTTCCAATTCTCCATCTCGCACCACGCTGAACCACATCTCTAGCACTTATGATGCTACGCCAAGCATAACTTGGGTTGTAACCAATGCCACAGCTATCAATGGAGCACGTCGGATAGTATCGTCCTTTTAGCACCTTCCCCACCAGAGAATTATCCTAAGTCAGTAACCTCAAGTAGTGTTTTCCAAGGAGACTCGAGTTGAAGTCACTGATCCCCCTAAACCACAAACCACCCTCAGCCTTAGCCTTCGCCAGCTTATCCCAACTTAACCAATGCATCTTTCTTTCTCCTTGCTTCGCCCCCACCAAAATCTAGCAATCATGGCCTCAATCTCATGGCACACCGAGTCCGGAAGCTTGTAACAACTCATCACGTACATAGGGATTGCTTGAGCAACAACCTTGATAAGAACTTCTTTTCCTGCTGAAGAAAGGAGTTTCTCCTTCCAACCTTTAATCTTCTTCCACACCCTCTCCACCACCATTGCAAAAATAACTTTCTTCGATCGGCCAAACATAATAGGCAGCCCCAAATATTTAGAATGAATAGGAACAGAATTAACCCCTAGGCAGTGGCAAACAGACTCCCTCACTTCTTCTCCCATATTCCTGCTGAAGGAGACTTCGGACTTTTCAAAACTCACTACTTGGCCCGAAGCGTCTTCATAGGTTTTTCAGAATGTCTTTGATCCGTTTCGCTTCTTCCAAATTATCTCTCGCAAACAACAGGCTATCATCCGCGAAGAATAAGTGAGTGATCGTCGGGGAGTTTCTTGCTACCTTTACCCCATAAATCTCCTTCTCCTGCGCCGCTTTCTTCAACAACCCTGAAAAGACATTAACACACATTATAAAAAGATAGGGGGAGAGAGGGTCGCCTTGACGGAGACCCCTCTCCAGAGTGAAGCTATTGCTAGGAACACCATTCACGAGCACTTTGTAGGAGACCGAATTAATACATCTCTCAATCAAAGTCACCATCACCGGAGGGAACCCCGTAGATGATAAAACCTCAACAATAAAGCTCCATTCAAGTCTATCGTAGGCCTTATACATGTCTAGTTTGAGGTCCATGACACCTTTCTTCCCTTTCACCTTATTCTTTAGCCAATGGAAACATTCCATTGCTATCAGCGCGTTGTCCATGATCAGCCTATCCTTAACAAACGCACTCTGTTTTTTGTCAATGATATCGGGGAGGAAATTCTTCAACCTGTTTGCTATAACCTTAGTAACCAACTTCATGACAACGTTGCATAGGCTAATAGGCCGAAAGTCTTGAGGTTTAACAGGGTTTTTGCACTTCGGGATAAGGACAATGTGGGTGTTGTTTATGATCCCCGGATGCTTTTGGTTATTGAGGATATCCAAGACAAGTTTGCAATCCTCATGCCCCACAATGTGCCAAATTTTTTGAAAGAATAGAGCAGGCAAAACCATCCGGTCCTAGGGCCTTTAAAGGGCTTATTTGGAAAAGGGCAGTTTTTACTTCTTCCTCCGTATAAGCAGCTTCGCAGGTTCTGATATTCTCTATAGATAGCCTTCCCTCCACCACTTTACACACTTCAGCTGTATTGATAGGAAATGACGAGGAGAAAAGTTCAGAAAAATACGTAATCAGAATTCTCTCACAATGCTCATGTCCTCTCCACCAGTGCCCTTTTTCATCTTTAATCTTCTTGATGGAATTCGTCTTCCTCCTTTGACTGGATTTCCCATGGAAAAATTTGGAGTTTCTGTCCCCATGCTTGAGCCATAAGGCCCTGCTCCTTTGCCTCCACATAATCTCCTCCGTGCAAAGTAAATTATCTCTTTGACGCTCCAAGGCTCTGTTATGTTTGATATTCTGTCCCCTCTCATCCCAGCAGACCCCCTCTCCTAGTTGCTCCTCAATCCTTCTAAGTTCTTTAGAAATTTCGCCAATCCTGTACTCTTTAAATAAGTCATCAAGACGCTGCATCCCTTCAAATTTATTAAGGCCTATGGAATTGGGATCATTCCAGATCTGCTGCATAAACTTCTCACACCTAGGGTCCTTGCTCCAAGCTTCCTCAAAGCGAAAGATATGGGGCCTCTTTCCTCTCAAACTCTGAGTACAAGCCTCAGCCTCAAGAGAAATACTAATGGCAGCGTGGTCAGAATTGAACCTGGACAGATGATGAACTTTAATAGGAGAATATCTATTAATAAAACAGTTTGAAGCCATCACCCTATCTAAACGACATTCAGTATTATCCTCTCCTTGTCTTCTGTTGGTCTAGGTAAACGGGTACCCAACGAAGCCCAAGTCCATAATCCCACACAAGTTCACAGCATTCCTCCCCCACATTAATTGACTAGTACTCCTGCAGCTCCCTCCCTTTTTCTCTTGCTCCCACAGAATATCATTGAGGTCCCCAAAAACGATAGCATTATCTCCTTCATCCCTGAACAACTCTTGAACCAGTTGCCATGTTTTACGCTTATTATGTTCCTCAGGATGCCCATACACACTATAGAACTTCCACACCTGACCACCTTCATCATCTCTCCAAGAACCTGCAATATGGTTTAGAGAAAAAGATAAGATGTTAATTTGGATCCTCTCTTTCCACAAAAGAATCAACCCTCCAGCCCTCTCCTTCCCCGATCCCTTACAATCCACCACATGAGAATTCTCGAACCCTGACTTCATTCTTAACAACTGAGTTTCTTCATCCTTGAGACGTGTCTCCATAACAAACAACAAGTTGGGATTTTCAAGATGGGTGAGCCTTAACAAGGCTCGAACTGTACGGGGATTCCCTAACCCCCTACAGTTCCAGCTAACGATTTTCATTGTCCTAGGCGGTGTTGGCCCTCCAACACCACCTCTGGTAAGTTTTGTAGAGATACCTCCATAGCACTTTGTCCCTTCCTCTTCTTCTCCCCACTGCCACATTCCTCCACTTTGCCCTCCGTGATCATCACGTCCACCAGTTGCCTCTTTCCAATCTCCACCTCTAATTTCTCTTCAGATATTGCCTCCTTTTTCCTTGATGATTGTCTTCTGGTCCACTTCTTCTTCTTTGTACCTGAACCCTTATCAAATGCAGACTTGCCGGTCCCCACATTAGAAATGTCCACCGCTCCGAAGGACTCCGCAACGACTTCTATTTCCAATAAGCTTTACGGCACAGTAATAGGACCAACAACTTCCTTGGAAGTTCTCTGCTTTAGGTCTTCACTAGCTTCTTTAAGTTGCTCCATTTCTCCTTCTCCCTCCTTCTCCTTGCCTTTTGTGTCACACTTACTTTATCCAGATGAGAGGTTGAACAAGCTTCTGTTACACGACCCTGAGTTTGAATCTTTCTTCTTTGTTGTTTCCTCCTGAACCCTGGGCAAAGGTGAAGCTCTCAACCATTGGCCATACAAAAGGTCCGTCTCTTCTATGTCATCAAAACCCTCCTCACTAAGATCTCCGGTTGACTCACAGTCCTTTAACTGGTGGCCAAGACGTCCACAAACAAAACAGAAGGTGGGAATTCTTTCGTACTTAAAATGAACTCGGAGGTTCTTATCTTTAAATCTGACCACCGTCCCCCTCTTCAAAGGAAGCTTGAGATCCATCGTAACTTTTATCCTTAAAAATCTCCCATTTCTGTTCGCCTCCTTCATGTCCATCTCTTCAAACTTACCCAGAATCCCCCCCCCCCCAACTTCCTTGCCATGGCTTCAGATTGGAGCATTAGGGGCAATTCGTACACTCTGATTCAGAAGACCCCAAAGTGCATATTCAGTTCCGAGGGTTGCTCCTCCTCAGACACTCTAGCAAGAACAAGAATATTTCTATCGAACCTCCAAGGGTCGTTCCTCAACACCGTCTCCAGTTCTCTTTTAGTTGAGAATCGGAAGAGGAAAAAGTTCTTACTGAGTTCTTGGGTTTCAATCGGGTTTCTCAGCTTCCAAGCTCCTAGCATCGTACTCATAAAGGCTCTCACATTAAAACTATTGTCTGTCCATAACCGACCCGCTAGGGTTCTTTGAAAAGTTTCTTCCCCGCAAATTTCTTCTCCTTCGACCGTAACTCCTTCTTCTTCCTCCTTGTACAGAGGAATCTCTTTCCATTTTTCCATATTGGGAGCAACCGAACCACAAGATGTAACCAAATGTTTCTTTTTAGAATACCTAAGAAGAACAAGAGACAAGGCTTCTACCCTGAGAAGATAGCAAAACAAAGAGAAAAAACTAGGAAGGAGCCTGGTGGAAAAGCGCCGCTACTCAAAACTCTAGGATGGAGAGAGGGGAAAAGCACGTTAAATTGTCTAGAGAGAAGAGAGAGCCTCTCTCGCTACAACACGTGGTACGACCCGGTTTCATATTATCAAATATGTACCATTTATAATATTTAAATTTTCCAATTAAAATAAGTAAGATAAACTTAAAATCCAAATGATGAACTTATTTATAAGCCGTTTAAAGTAGCTTATGAAAAAATATTATAAATTTATAAGGTTTTAACTCCATATATGAATTTATAAATTACTACATGTTATCAACCATAAATTCGAAAATTGTTTGTGAAAACAAAGCCCAATATACATAAAAAGGATTTTTTAAAAAATTGAAAAAGCTGTTACCAGCCATGCATGGACCTATTTGCGTGAGTTGTGAACCGACAAAGCTCATGTCAAAGAAACCCACACGTTCTTCACACGTACTATTCTCCTTGCCCAAATCAACCCATATATGCAAAACAATAAATGGAATATACAATTTTTTATCTACTACAAATTTACACGCAGTTTTAAAATATATCATTCAAATTTTAGAATAATAATATTAAATTTTGTCACCTAAAATTTGTAGTTATACTATGAGAGAGAAAAGAGATGATGCATATCGATAGAGTAATTTATTATGTACTCCATCCATTCCTTTTTAATTGTCAATTTTGACATTTTACACATACTAAGAAAATTAATAATAATAATTACTTCTTAAATTATAATTTTTCTTTTGTCTATAATACCTTTAACTTTTAATCATTTTAACATACTTTTTTTTTTCTCATAATAATTAATTAGGGGCAATGTTCACAAAACTATAATAATTACCAAATTGAAATTTGAAAGTGACAATTAAATTAAAACAACTTTTTTTTACAAAAATAACAATTATAAAGGAACGAAGGGAGGAGTATACTATAAATTTATGACAATTATGTATACGGTTAAATTAGATTAAAATTTTAAATTACTTGTATAAGATAACATAAAGTAATATATTTCGTATGCTCATCTTTATTAAACTCACTCTTATACTATTATAATAATTCAAAAAATATATTTAAAAAATAAACTGTACAATTTTGAAATATAAAAACAATTGTACAATTTTGAAATATAAAAACAATTGTGTCAAATGGGGTAAAAGAGAAAGCTGAAAATGCAATTAAGGTAATAAAAATTTAAATTAATGTTACTCTTTCCATCTCATAATAGATATTATTTTTTACGTTTTTATATTTTTTAAGATAATAATTAATTGTATTGATTTTAAACAAATATCATTAATTAAAATATCGTTATTAATATTAGATAGCAAAGTATATGCTCGTTTTTAAGACAAGCAAGACGGACTACTTGTACATGGTCTCAAAATTATTTTCAATTAAATTATAACTAAATAGACCTCATAAAGATATACCGTTATTAAAATTGATTGAATAGAATTCCTAATTATTTTGTCATGTTGAACCATAACTAACTTATACAGAACCTTTAAAAATTTGAGGCGGCTAGATACCACTTTATTATTTTAAGATTATAAATAATTTAAAACAAATAAAAAAAGAAACTCATTTTTTTTTTTTTTTGGTTTATAAAAAGAAACTCATTTTTAGACGAGGGAATAGTTGTTGTATTAATATTTTCTCATTTACTAGAGATAGAACTAGGATGTTTTAACTCCATCACGTCTCGTTTATACCCATCACTAACTACTGCTCGTTCCTTTATGTTTCTTTCCTTTTATATATAAACGTATCACATTGTGATATCCTAAGGCATCTTAAGAATTATCGTAACTGTTTCACGTGAAAGAGTTTGATTCAAGATATAAACCAATCACACAAAAAGCTTTGGCCTAACTTACATATTCACTTTTTCTTCTTTTCTTTCTCATTCATCTTCTTCACCCCATGGAATCCTCAAATTGGCTTCTCAAACATGTTTCCATTTTACTCATTCTCTTCTTTACTTCTTCAATGTCCTCAACTTTAGACCTTATGGTTTCACACACTAAAGCCTTGCACCAAAACTTCACTGCTGTATCAGATTTTAGATTGATAAATAGAAGAATTTTGAAAGATGGTTCTATTTTAAATCCTTATGTTAAACTCATTATCAGCAAAAATTCAAGCTTGTTGGATGACCAATTCGTCACCGTTACGGTAACCGGAGTTTCGAAGCCGAGAGATGGAGATTGGGTGGCTATGATCTCACCTTCAAATTCCAAGTAAGAATTGTGTTTTCTAATATTAGAACCATTTGCTAATGTAAAATGTTAATTTCAGATTATATGAACTATGGAATTGCAATTAATTATATTATGTTAATTGAATATATATGCAGTGTTAAAACTTGTCTTCTCAATGAATTTTATTATCTACAAACTGGTGATACTTCAAAACTTCCTCTGCTTTGTCATTACCCTGTCAAGGTATGTTCATGAGCATAATATTATTACATTGTTTGAAATTAAATATTGTTTGTTTTCTTTTTCTGTTCCCCTTGCCTATTATTCAGTAATTGTTAAACTATATTCTTTCTTCTTTAGCTGAAAAATATCTTTCAAAATATTTTACACAAATTGAATAAAAAAATGAGACAACAAAGATAGTACATGAATATTGATGGTTGCTAGCATGTCTCATAAATGCCGTAATATGATATTATATTGTGTGTGGTGTAAAAGTTGCTTGTGTTGCAAATTATTAATTGGTTTGTGTTCCATTTTCAACCACCTTATCTCCAAGGTTATCTCCCACCATAACCTATCAGGTTTATTCATATTTTTATACTATAATTCCATGAAAATATATGGCAAGTCATTTCCATTTTTTAAATGAATATTTAAATATTTTGGATGTAATTTCATTTTTGAATAAATTATGATATAAATTTGAGAAAATTTATTTATAATTGAAAAATTTCTTTAATCAATATTTAAAAAAAAAAAAAGATTTATTGATGATTGGCGTGATATCACACATCAAGTAATGAACCAACTAAACACCTTGAATATAAAAAATTATGAAAATAAAACTTATGCATTAGTGAAAACCTCAACGTTGTTTAATACTATTTTAGTAAGAAAACTGAAACAAGAGAAGGCTTCATTTAGAGTTTGATGTTAACAACATTTATTTAAAATAAAAGTCTTTGTCAAAGATAAATTAATTCTTTCTCATAGTAATTAGTTTGACTTGCCAATCAACATTCTCTAGCTGGATGTTCATACACGCTTTGCTTTCCTTAGCAAACCAACCAGCTCAAATAAGTAAAAAATGGATCTTATGTTTTTATTTATTTTCATTGGTAAACATTAAGAATGGCATATATAACACCTGTGTTAGGTAGGGACATGCACATCAAAGTCAAAAAGCGATGTAAAAGCATGCGCTCTTTTGACGTAGTTGTCAAAGTTTACGTTCACGCAATATTTTATCCATATTGAGATCAGTACAATGTTTCGTGGCGTTTCAATAACGATTTAATTTTTTGTGAAGTTGGAATAACTTAAAGGTATATTCCTATTTGTTTTCTTTTGCGGTTGGGAGTTTCTATAAATCTAAATTATCTTGACAATATACATTTTAAAAAATAAAATCTTGATCTATTGAATTGGATGCTTTAATACATAAAAATAATTTTTTCTTTATTTCAGGAACTTCGACAAGCTTTGTTTTATGTTAGTATCTCTCTTAAGAAAAATGAATTTATTAATAAATTTATAAATAAATAAAAACTTCCAACAAACTTGGAGAGTGGTTAATTTGTTTAACAAGTAACCATTCAAACTCACTCTCAAAACCAATCATAAGTAAGTTTATGTTTTTCTTGAATAATACATGGTGTTTGTATATATTCTGATTGCGAACTAAAATGTAGGCACAATACTTGAAAAACGATCCAGATTACCTAAGCTGCAAAAACAAAGAATGCAAGAAAGAGCAGAATGGGAAATGCAGTGTGACAACTTGTAGTGGTTCCATAAAGTTTCATGTTATCAACATTAGAACTGACATTGAGTTTGTGTTCTTCACTGGTGGGTTTCTCACCCCTTTTCTTGCTGGAAGGTCCACACCTTTGGGGTTTGCTAATCCTAAGAAGCCACTTTATGGACATCTCTCAAGCATTGATTCAACTGCAACATCTGTAAGAACCATAACTATAACTTGCACTATGCTTTAAATCAATCATTTTCATCCTTAAATGTGTGAAACTAACTGATGATTGGTATTGTAGATGAGGTTGACATGGATTAGTGGAGACAAAGAACCTCAACAAATCCAATATGGAGATGGGAAAACTGTTACTTCAGCAGTTACTACTTTTTCACAAGATGATATGTGCAGTGAGTAATACCTTCACTTTTATATGCTCATCAGCACAAGGAATATTGAGAGAATAACAATTATATTGGTTTTAAATTGACAGGTTCAGCATTGCCAAGTCCTGCTAAGGATTTTGGATGGCATGACCCAGGATTTATCCACTCGGCAATTATGACAGGACTCAACCCATCAACTGCCTACTCCTACAGATATGGAAGGTATGAAGCTTCCATATTAGATGGTTTCATAACTTCCTTTTATAAAAGTTGAGGAAGAACTTATTTTCTAAAGTGATACTAATTAAGAACTATTTGGTTCTGTGATGTTCTAGTAGGGGTGGCAAAATTAGGGGTGGCAATAAAATCCATTAAGGGATTATCCATCCAATCCATCCACTAATTAATCCATCCAATCCATCCACCAAATAAAAAATTAGCTAATGGATTGGATATAATCCATCCATTTTACTACATGGATGGATCCAATCCATCCATCTCATTTTATAAATCCAATGGATTGTATCTTATTATATATTTTATTTTTTAGATTTTACATAAAATTTCATAAAACTTATTTTATCTTTTTTTAAAAATATTTTTATTTTAAAAATTGAAAAAAAATATATCTCTCTCCCCTCCCTTTCAAGAAAAACAATCACGTGATTTCATTGAACTATCACACTTACTAAAAACTGTGGATTCAGTAATGGCTTCAAAAATTACTAAAAATGGTAGCACTTTCGAAAATGAGAAGAAAAACATTTCTAATTCATTTACTTCTCCACCCATTCTGTACGGTAAATCTAAAGCTATTGTTGTAGCAAAATTAACATATTAACATGTTATTGCAAACTTTATTTTCAATTATTTACTGTAGTGACATAAAAAATTTTGTTTTATCAACAAAATTATCAATCAATTATATATATATATGAACTAAATATTTTTAGAGAAATAAAAAAAATCATTTTTGTAAAATTTTATAAATAAAATATATTATTGAAAAAAAATTAAGTAATATATTTTAATTAATTTTATGGATGGACGGATATCCATCCATTAAAAAGTGTTAATGGATGGATTGGATGGATTTTTTCCATTAACGGATGGATTGGATTGGATTTTTTAAAGAGAATTTTAGTGGATTGTTAATGGATTAATGGATTGTTTTAATCCATCCATTAACAATCCAATCCATATCCATCCAATCCATCCATTTTGCCACCCCTAGGCAAAATGGATGGATTGGATGGATATGGATTGGATTGTTAATGGATGGATTAAAACAATCCATTAATCCATTAACAATCCACTAAAATTCTCTTTAAAAAATCCAATCCAATCCATCCGTTAATGGAAAAAATCCATCCAATCCATCCATTAACACTTTTTAATGGATGGATATCCGTCCATCCATAAAATTAATTAAAATATATTACTTAATTTTTTTTCAATAATATATTTTATTTATAAAATTTTACAAAAATGATTTTTTTTATTTCTCTAAAAATATTTAGTTCATATATATATATAATTGATTGATAATTTTGTTGATAAAACAAAATTTTTTATGTCACTACAGTAAATAATTGAAAATAAAGTTTGCAATAACATGTTAATATGTTAATTTTGCTACAACAATAGCTTTAGATTTACCGTACAGAATGGGTGGAGAAGTAAATGAATTAGAAATGTTTTTCTTCTCATTTTCGAAAGTGCTACCATTTTTAGTAATTTTTGAAGCCATTACTGAATCCACAGTTTTTAGTAAGTGTGATAGTTCAATGAAATCACGTGATTGTTTTTCTTGAAAGGGAGGGGAGAGAGATATATTTTTTTTCAATTTTTAAAATAAAAATATTTTTAAAAAAAGATAAAATAAGTTTTATGAAATTTTATGTAAAATCTAAAAAATAAAATATATAATAAGATACAATCCATTGGATTTATAAAATGAGATGGATGGATTGGATCCATCCATGTAGTAAAATGGATGGATTATATCCAATCCATTAGCTAATTTTTTATTTGGTGGATGGATTGGATGGATTAATTAGTGGATGGATTGGATGGATAATCCCTTAATGGATTTTATTGCCACCCCTATGTTCTAGTAACTCGGTTGATTGGAGTGAACAAATCAAATTTTCAACTCCACCTTCTGGAGGATCAGATGAGCTCAAGTTTGTTGCATTTGGTGATATGGGAAAGACCCCTCTTGATGCTTCAGAAGAACATTACATTCAGGTAAATTAATATGAAACAGCATTTAGAACTGAAATGCATATTGAGATAAGACATTAGGATTGGACAGGTGGTACTATGAAGCAGTTACTCAGACACAAACACTGGACATGACACACACATGGTAAAATTTAAGAAAATGAAAATGATCGAATGTAATCATATGTACAAGCGTCGGGTCATTGTTCGACATAAACAAGGGTCAAACACCGAATCTTCAAGCTGAATTACTTGTGTTATATATTGGGGAAATATTTGACTATTTTGATGGATTTCATTGGACTTCACCAACAACATTGTACCAATATGTATTGACCAGCTTGATCTTATTTTTCATGTAGCCTGGAGCTTTATCAGTTATAAAAGCTATAGCTAATGAAGCGGATTCCAACAACGTAAACTCGGTTTTTCACATTGGAGACATAAGCTATGCGACTGGTTTTCTAGCAGAATGGGATTTCTTCATGAACCTCATTAGTCCGGTAGCTTCAAGAGTTTCTTACATGACTGCAATTGGGAACCATGAGAGGTATCGTTTGCATCCACATTAATCATAATTGCACGCAAAGTGTATATTGACTTATGACATATCATTATTGAACTTGTTCTTATTTATTTTTCAGGGATTATGTAGATTCTGGTTCAGTTTATCAAACACCTGACTCTGGTGGTGAATGTGGAGTACCTTATGAAACATACTTTCCAATGCCAACTTCTGCAAAGGATAAGCCATGGTACTCTATTGAACAAGCAAGTGTT
The DNA here is from genome assembly GCF_029867415.1 of Vicia villosa. Taxonomy (NCBI): domain Eukaryota; kingdom Viridiplantae; phylum Streptophyta; class Magnoliopsida; order Fabales; family Fabaceae; genus Vicia; species Vicia villosa. The sequence goes on from NW_026705261.1 coordinate 356,289, forward strand.
CATTTCACAGTAATATCCACTGAACATGACTGGTCCCTAAATTCTGAGCAGGTTAATAAAATAAATAGTTACTTTTTATTTCTTATATTTCTAATTTAATTAAATGATTTAGATACATATATGTAATATTTGTATTGCAGTATGAATGGATGAAAAAGGATATGGCATCAGTTAATAGACAACATACTCCTTGGTTAGTCTTCATGGGGTAGGTGATTTATGTACATTTTTAGATTTTGTGGTTTCTCAACCAATGTTTTAAAAATCAAACTTGATATCAAACCAACGAGACTTCTGAATCATGGTTCAGCTGACTTAAACCATTCAAACCAAAATAAAATCGTGATCAAACTTCCAAACTAACCTAAACGGTTGTAAAACTCGGTTGAAGATTTAAACGGTTGATTTTTAAAATACTGTTCTCAATTTCACAACATCTATTGAACATGATTTTTTTTTTTTATTTACAGACATAGACCAATGTACACTTCAAACCAAGGATTTTCATCTAAAGATCAAAATTTTATTAAAGCTGTGGAGCCATTGCTATTAGCGAATAAGGCAAGAAAATCAAACTCCTTAGAATTTTGTTCTGGCAGTGCCTTGTATAAGAAGCTAACTTGTGTATTGTGAACATGAAACAGGTTGACTTGGCTCTTTTTGGCCATGTGCATAATTATGAAAGAACTTGTTCTGTGTATCAGAATAAGTGCAAAGCTATGCCTATAAAGGATCAAAAGGGAGTAGACACTTATGACAACAAAAATTATAGTGCTCCTGTACATGCTGTCATTGGCATGGCTGGTTTCACCTTAGACAAATCCTCAAACAATGTAACTAATTTTCCCTTCATCAAACTCGTTTATATACTCATGGATCGAAATTGCGGTTGTGGTCGGAGTAGCAATTGCACTGAAAACTTTGATATTGCATAACAATGTTGTTGCCGAGACCTCTAAAACCTTTAAATTGCGGCCACAATTTAGATCGAACCTTGTTCATATATATAAAAGTTTGCATTATGCTTATGATTTTTTTAATAAGCAAATGAAACTGTTTGTTCTGTTGCATTGGCATTGGCAGGGTGATAGCTGGAGTCTTAAAAGAATTTCAGAGTTTGGTTATTTAAGAGCACATGCTACTAAAAATGATTTAAACTTGGAGGTTAGTATTTATCTACTTATATTCCAACCTCAATCACCATTTCATTTTTTTTCCAGCAAAATACATTAGACAATCATGATTTCTTTATTTTATCTTAAATATATATTAAGCATTATATACTTCATTGCAGTTTGTGACATCAGATACAAGAGAAGTTAAGGATAGTTTCCGCATTACAAAGTAAAAGCTCACTTAAGAAAACGAAACAGATAAAGAAGTATAAGTAGAAATCGGTTTATAAAGATCGAGACAGACAGCCAGACCAATACACACATATATAAAATATTGAAAGCCAAAGGAGATCTAGAGACACTTGAAGATGAAGAGCATTTCCGTTGATTCTTTGTACTACATATCTACGTTGTTGTAGATTCTGTTACAAAGAATTACATATAGACAATAAGTTCTTGTTACCGCAACTCTTATTTCTAGTCCAAATCAGAATCAATATATATCTTATTTCTAAGTATACTGCTTCCTGTTCATTTGGTCTTTGAAGATTTTAGTTTCACAAAACATGATTCAGCCTTTTAAGAAAAGAAACTACTTAAAAGTAAATTTAGTGCTAGAAAGTTTAATAGCTTAAAATAAGCAACTTTGCTTCTCTGATTTTGTATTGGAATTAGATAATTTACATGCATAGATGGTTGCTTAAAATTAAGCAATTGTTTTTATATAAATATTTGATAGTGTTGTGAAAACTTAAATAGTTCACAATTCAAACGCACCAAAGTTATTGACATGTGAGATAAAGTACAATGACACCTGAAATAAATAATCTTTAAACTAACTTAATCTATCAAACATTGAAAAACAAACCACAAGAAGAAGAAAATAAATGACGAGAGCACAAAATCAGTTCGATCAAGAGGGGTTTTTTAAATTTTTGATCCTCTTAGTAGAGTAATATCCTTATGAACGATCTTGATTAAATCATTAATCATAAACCAAACACGAATAAAGATTCAAGAATTATCTCTTGAAGTGTGTTTTAACTTTTGATCACGAACGCCGGAAGATACCAGCGTCTCTACGTAGTCCACGCGAGTGCAAAGTGGAAGGCGGTGCTAGCCGTTCTTATTCTGAGAAAATGGACAATTAGTTTTTGCTAGGGAAAAGAGCTCCTCTATTTATAAAGAGCTTCTAAAACGCTAATGCTCTTATTTTAGGTTTTTTCAAAATAAGCCCCATCTTATTTAATTAAACTATTTAATTAAACTATTTAATTAAATAAATATTATTTATATTTAATTAAACTTTTTTAATTCAATCAAATATTAATCAAATCAAAATAATTTAACCAATTGTCAATTGTCATTTAATATAATCATATTTAATCAAATAAATTATATGCGTTAATATATTAAATAATTTAAATACTATTAACACATAATTAAACTAAATCATATTTAATTTAGAGAAAATCTCAATCCACCTCTTGAATCTATTAGCCACTTGGCGAAATTCTGATTATGTCACCTGCTTCCGTAGATGTATATCCGGAAGCACATTTTTTTTCAAAAAATTTGGTTTTTCGGTAGGTGTATCTACGGAAGCATTTTAAACTAGTGTACGTTGAGAAAAAAATACACATACATTCAGTTCAGGTATTGCTCATATTATGCATCAATTTTCTGTAAAAAAAGTTACGTTGCTTCCGTAGGTACATCTACAGAACGTGTTGAAGATGAACACGTTCCGGAGGTGCATCTATGGAACGTGTCTGTGTTGTTTTTCAAGCAGCCTTGTAAATTTTTGTTATTTGTGTTATTGGTTACGAATAGGTATGGTGCACCCCGACAATACCTCAAGAGAATTAGTTCTTTTAGTCGATGTTTCTCCGAATGTTGAAGGGGTAGTCGTAAAGGCGGTAGATATCGGCGGTGACTTTAATAACAAGCAAGAGTTTGATGATCCGGATAATGGTACAGCAAGAAGAAATGCTTTTGTAACAATGCTGTGCGAAAGAAGTGGGAAATACCATCCTCCTCTAAGAAAATTTAAAAGAGACGACACAGGTACTAGAAAATGCAAGTGTCCATTTAAAATCTGTGGTTACATGGTGGCTAGCAAGAAGTGGAAATTTAGTGTTATTTGTGGTTTGCATAACCATGACATGTGCGTAAAATTACAAGGTCGTCCTAGTGTATGTCGGCTCAATTCGGAAGAGAAGACATGTATTAATGACATGTCCTTAAATCTTGTTCAACCAAAAAATATACTTGCCACATTGAAACAGAAGGAACCCGACAACGTATCAAATATAAGGCAAGTGTATAATATCCGGTACCGCAATAATAAGGCAATTACGGGAGATAGAAGTGAGATGCAACAACTGTTGAAGATGTTGAATGATAACAAATACGTGTCGCGGTACAGAACTTGCGACGATGGGGTTACGGTCCGAGATATTTTTTGGAATCATTCGGATTCAATAAAGTTGTTCAACACTTTCCCGACAGTGCTCCTTCTCGATTCTACCTACAAGACCAACAAGTATATACTTCTGTTATTTGTGATGGTAGGTGTTACATCCACCGAGAAGACATACGCTGTTGGTTTTGCTTTTTTGGAGTGTGAAAAAGAGGATAATTTTAGGTGGGCATTAGAGGTGGGTCGGTCACTTTGAAGGAACAAGTCGAGATGCCCAAGGTGATTTTTACGGACCGCGTTACCGCTTTGATGGATGCGATGGCAAAGGTATTTCCTTCTTTTAATGCATTACTTTGTCGATATCACAGAACATATAATGTGAGAAGCAAGGTTAAACCCGCGGTCGGGACCAAACAAGTAGAGACCGAAAGTGGAAAATCGGTGAGGCCCGGTGTGATTGTTGAACAAATAATGGATGCATGGACTCGTATTGTAAATTCTTTGACAAAAGAATTATACGCCAATTTCGTCATTCAATTTCGAAAAGTGTGTGAAAAGTATCCTGATTTATTGAAATATGTTAAAAGCACCATTCTTGATAAGGTGAAGGAGAAGTTTGCGTGTGCATGTACTGATAATGTCTGACACCTTGAGAATACAACCACAAACAGAGTTGAGTCGGTGTTGCACCCTAAAATTTACCCTTCTATTCTTTTAATTAGTATAGGCTTTACATTAGGTCATATGCATAACATTCATATAATTGGCTCTGTGATCGCGGGATCAAGGTTTCATCTCTCAATTTACAGCAAAAATGATTGTTCTATCAGTCGATACTATGAAACAAGAATTCAGGTTTCTTGAAGTGCGGCATGGTCCGCAGATTCTCTCAAGCTCTCTTATCAGGGACCAGTCAAATCCCTGTCATAGCAAGCGTTCCTAGCATTCCGGTGTGATTCGTATCAAAAATTTCCGCTGTTACGAGGCAGTTCAAAGGAAATGTCTGTTTGGTGATATCTTTGCAAAATTCGTAACTCCCGACTGGAAATGTCTGTTTGGTGATATCTTTGCAAAATTCGTCTCTCGGAGGTTTGAAAATTCATAACTTCTGTTTATTAAATCAGTTCGAGGCGATCCATATGCCAAAAGTTCCGTCTTGAGGTCTACTATATTTCATGTGTTCGAGTCGAGAATTTATTCTTTGAGGAAGGTTTCCAAATTTGCAATTTACCTGAAATTATACAGTGAGAAATTATGTTGAATCACTGTCTTTTGGATGATAAAAAACTCATAACTCCTGGACCGCTTATCTGATTAAGCTGAAATTTTAGTGGCAATTCTGTCTCGATGTCTCCGACATTTCATATGTTACTATATAAGGCTAATTTTGCACCAGCAATCCCAGAAAAATTCAAAAGCATCTAGATTTATATGCCGAAATGCGTTTTCGAGCATTGTCTGACAAGATTAACAATGACATAACTTCCTCAATTTTTAACCGATTGAGCCCGTTCCGGCGGCATTCTCTCTAAAAGTTTGTTGGTTTCAATTTATTCACAAGCCTCAAGTTTGAATTTTGATCAGAAGACTGATTTTCATCGCGTTCTTTGAGAGGTGCGTACGAAAATTCTCCACTGTTGAGTTTTCCGCCTCAGATGACTTGTTGAATTACTCGTCGTTCAAACATGCATAAATTTTTCACCGCTTATCCGACTGAGCCGATTCTGGTGGCTACGGTTCACAAATTTGTCTATTTGACATTGGTCGCGATTCCAACTTTCGCGCCGAAACGCATTTCCTCGAGAATTGTGCTTAAAAAGACGTTTTGGGGGCATTTTTGGAAATTCAAATTTAGACCCAATATAAATACCATTTTCCCTTATTTTTACTCATTCATCAATATTTTTATCTCACCTCAGAAGCACTTTCTCTTTTCACTCTCCTCACTTTTCAAAATAAAACTCATCTTTTCTCATGAATATCACAACAACTTCATAGCTTTTTGCGAAGAACGAGTTTCTAGAAAATTTCAAGAACTTGATCGATCTTTCTCTCTCCCTCCCTTGACTTCTCCGCGCCGTCTACCTCCGGCCAGCAACCACCGCCGTGCGACACGCTTCGACCGCTGCGAATCACCGTGCGCGGCCTCCCTCTATTCATCTCCGATTTCTTTCATTTTCAAAGCGATCTTCTACTCTTTCTTGCAATTCGTGCGGTCTACGTATCTCCATCTTTGCACGTGGTTTGATTCTCCAATTTTCTAATTCTTCATTCTCGAGCCTTATAATTGTTGTTGTGTTCTTGAGTTGAATAATCGTTGGAGTTTTGATGATGATTATGTTGATATTAGTTGAGAATTATAATTGAACAAGTGCTGGAAATTTAATCATGTTTTGTTTATGTGAGAACTGTTGCAAGTGGATAATGTTGATTGTTAAGTGTTGAAATAATTGTTGTCCAAAAATTATGCATATCACATGTTTGTGAAAATGCTTGAATCATGTGGATGTTAATATTGTTGTGTGGTTGAATTGAGATAAACATTACTTGATGCTTGAATTAATGTGTAATGGTTTATGTTGTTGAATCATGGATGATATTGATGCTTTGTTGATGATAACTTTGTTGCTAATGTGAATTTGAAATGGCATAGTGCTTAAAGTTTAATAAATGATGTTTGTTTTAGTTGTTTCACTTGAACAAAACTCATGAAAAATGTAGCTTGATGATATCTAATTGTTGGTTCATAATTGTGCTCAATTGTTGAGTTTGAGTGTTGAATTTGAGGCTTAATTAGTGATAAGATAGTGCTGGAATTTGATGTGCTTGACCCGTGTTGACACAAAGTGGCGTGATTCTTGTTTTTGCCATAACTTTTGATCCGTGTTGAGTTTTTCCGACTTTTCTTAATGAAATCCGATTTTCTCGGACCATCCAAAGCTCTCTTGCGAACACTTTTCCGATTCGAGCAAATTTCGCTCTGTTTTTTCTGTTACTGTAGCTTGTTTGAAAATCATGTTCCAGACAAAATTTGGCCGAATCTGCCATACCCCAATTTTTGACCCTAAGATCATACATCATTCATATATCAATCATCAATCAAGAGTTTCAACTTAAAACTCTGTTTGTGGTGTTGTGCTCAATTCATCTGCAAGGGAACCATAAAGCACCGATATTTATTTAGTTTGTATATGTTTTACTAACCAAAATACCAAAAATATTGCCATGTGGTTTTATATGTTTGTGTTTTGTAAGTACCAAGTCAAAATATCCATCAAAAATACATTTTTCAACATTCTTCAGCAAGCAATCGATTTTCATAAGAGTGCAATCGATTGCACTCACCTGTTTTGCACCAGATTGGCGTTCTGTCTCCTGTGCAATCGATTTGCATAAGAGTGCAATCGATTGCACCAACTATTTTTGCACTAAATTCAGGCAGTGCAGTCGATTTGCATAATGGAGAAATCGATTCCACCAATGCGAAATTGGAAAAATGAAGGCAGTTTTCAGCTTTTGAGGAATGTGTCACCACTTTCATGTGTGGGGTGAAGATTCTAGATTGGCTAAGCAATTTCCTACATCATTTTGATCAATCTTATCATGTACCTTCATTTGATGACATACACACCATTGAATTATATTTTTGGCTCTAAATCCATTTACCAAACCTAATTTCATTTACCAAGCATAACTCCAAACCACCACCAATCCTAAGCCTAAATCCTATAAATAGAGGCATTCACCTCTTTATTCAATAAGCTTTGAAAGCCAGAGAAACTCTTGCCTTTTCTCTCCTCATCCCTTCCAAACCCCTCACTCAAAGTTCATTTCCATAGAATTACTAAGATTCACCTTGAATCCTATTAATTTTGAACTAAACCTTCATCATTTCACTCTTTTCTTTTGTTATTTATCATCAATTGAGGAAGATCAAAGCATTTGTGGTTGTGTTCTTCAAGTAGACTCAAAGATTTGTGAAAGAAATGTTAATCCTCTTGATCCATTCCAAAATCAAAGATGTGATCCTTTGTTGTTTGTGTGTGATGCACCTTTGGTGCTACATTGATGCTATTTGCTTGCTTATTTGATGTATTTTCGTGCTCAAGTTGATCCAAGATTACAAGGTGTTTGGTTTTATGTTTAAACAAGTTTTACTCCTTTTGATTGATTTTTTTTGAAAAAATGCATAGTGCAATCGATTGCTCTCTGTGTGCAATCGATTGCATAGTTTAAAAACTGTGCAGATTTTGAAAAATGAAGAAGAAGTGTAACGCCCCTCTAATAACCCACGACAATAGAATAAATATTAATCAGAGTCAACATGCAAGAGGTGTCACAATTCATAAATAAAGAAAATATACGTTCGGTACATGTCATGCATTCACTGAAAACATCTGTAATTATAACTCAATAAACCAACCATGTCTACACAGCGGAATTAAAATCATCAAGTCAACATCCATCATTAATGTATCAGACTTTAACAACAAAAACAAATAGAGTTATAATCGAACTCTAAAAACAACGCGTTCCCAGTGTTACAACTACCAGAGCATGACACCGACACAAAACTAAAAACCGACTTATGAGCTAATCCTCACCAAGTCGCGCCGCTATCCTCAATCTGAAAATGACAACAAGTAAGGGTGAGTCTCATCACAGTTAACCAATGTTATTGCATCATAAATAATAACATATCATAGTGATACCATTCACCAACTGTTTCATATTCAGATAAATCATCATTCACACATCCACAGATAAACAAACAAGTCATCTTAAAACATACACCATCATGTTATAAACAAATCATGCACATGTATGAAACTGACACTATGCATGTGGTACCAAACATCACCAGTGGACATCATCCACCGACCGATCTATCATCATCCAGATACGGCCCTGCCAGCACAGATTCCACACAATGGGAATCTTGCCTTTCACTGCATTCTCTCATCTTTAGGATACAGACCTCAACTATGATTATGAATGCATGCAAACACACATATATATAACATACCAACATCATCATCTCACTATGAGTAGCATCATCCTTACTCATACAATATCATACATCATCATCATCAAGTATGCCCAAATATATGTACAATTGCATCATTCAAATAAAATCATATATCAATCAATCATACGATTTATCTCATCTTAATCGTCATAAATCAGACCTCATTCCAAACAGATCAGAATTTTAAGAGTTACTCATCACTGAATTCTTAAAATCACAAAACAGCAAAACTTTGCAAGTCACGCTGGTCATACGCGTACCATACGCGTACCAGCAGAGTCAGAATTTCACAAAACACACACACCATACGCGTATCATACGCGTACGGACAGAAGCACAATTTCAGACAAAACATACACACCATACGCGTATCATACGCGTATGGACAGAACCATATTTCCACACAAAACAACATCATACGCGTATCATACACGTATGGCTCGTATCATACACGTATGACACGTATCATACACGTATCATACACGTATGGCACGTATCATACACGTATGGCTCGTATCATACACGTATGGCACGTATCATACACGTATCATACGCGTATCAACAGCGTCTTCCCAAAAATCTGCAACTTACCCATTCGTCTTCCTCGCGAATTCATCTGTACAGCCTGCGATTTGGGTCTCAAAACCAGAAATTTCACATTCTAAAAGCCATGTAATTCACTCAACATCAATAGTATATGATTCTACAATCGATTTTACTCATCATAACCTAAATCTACTCAGTTATTAGAGATTAACAATCACAAATTCCAGTCCAATTGATGAGTACAAACAGAAGAATTCAGAATATAGAATCCATTGATCCAAACAATACTCCTATTCAACATCATTATCCATAACACGATAATAGAGATTAAATGGAGAGTCTCCCCTTACCTTAGACAAGAGTTCTTGATCCTTGGTCTCTCCCTCTACAGCTCTCCTTCACGTTCTTCGTGTTCTCAACCCTCTGTTCTTGCACGTTCCTTCTTTCTTCCCAATTCCAATTGTTTTATGAAAATAATAATAAAATTAGTAAAAGGATTACAAAATCACCCCCTTTCTTTTACTATTTCCTCACATGGCCCAAATGCCATAAACCATTATTTCCATTATTTTCCACAAATTCTTAATAATTCTAATTATTAATTCAATGTTCCAATTAAATTAATATTAAAAGTATACGGGTGTTACAACTCTCCCCCACTAAAAGAGTTTTCGTCCTCGAAAACATACCTCAGGTAAAAAGTTTTGGATAAGAGTCCTTCATCTGACTCTCTAACTCCCAGGTAACATTGCCTTCAGCTGGTCCTCCCCAAGCCACTCTGACCAAAGCTATTTCCTTGCCTCGCAATTGCTTCAGTCTTCTATCTTCAATCCTCACAGGTAAAGTCTCAACCGTCAAGTTATCTTTCACTTGTACATCATCTACTTGGATCACATGGGACGGATCCGAAATGTATTTCCTCAACTGAGATACATGAAACACATCATGCAAATTTGCAAGCATCGGCGGTAGAGCGATACAATAAGCCACTTCTCCCACTCTTTCAGAAATTTGGAATGGTCCAATAAAACGCGGAGTCAACTTCTTTGACTTCAATGCTCGCCCAATTCCCGTCATAGGAGTAACTCTCATAAACACATGATCTCCCTCTTGAAACTCAAGTGTTTTCCTCCTTTTGTCGTGATAACTCTTCTGACGACTCTGAGAAGCCTTCATCTTCTCCTGAATCATTTTAATCTTCTCTGTAGTCTGTTGTACAATTTCTGGACCAATCACAACACTCTCACCAGATTCGTACCAACACAACGGCGTCCTACACCTCCTACCATACAAAGCCTCAAACGGAGCCATACCGATACTCGAATGATAACTATTGTTGTAGGTAAACTCAATCAAAGGCAGATAACTATCCCAAGTACCTCCTTTTTCCAACACACAAGCCCGCAACAAATCCTCTAATGACTGAATTGTCCTCTCAGTCTGTCCATCAGTCTGCGGATGATAAGCAGAACTCAATCTTAGCTTAGTACCCAAAGCTTTCTGCAAACCTTCCCAGAACTTAGACGTAAACCGCGGATCTCTATCTGACACGATACTTGAAGGAATACCATGCAGACTCACTATCTTCTCAATATACAATTGAGCCAGCTTCTCCATCGGATAATCCATTCTCACTGGTATAAAATGTGCAGACTTCGTCAACCTGTCTACCACGACCCAGATAGCTTCACAATTTTTGACAGTCCTCGGTAAACCCGACACGAAATCCATTGAGATGCTATCCCACTTCCACTCAGGAATATACATCGGTTGCATCAACCCAGACGGTTTCTGATGCTCAATCTTTAACTTCTGGCAAGTCAAACAAGAATACACAAACTCAGCAATTTCCTTCTTCATTCCCGGCCACCAAAACAACTTTTTCAAGTCATGGTACATCTTGGTAGCACCAGGATGAATACTCAATCCACTACGGTGTCCTTCTTCCAAAATACGCTTTCGGAGTTCATCAATATCAGGAACACAAATTCGGTCACCAAACCTCAGTATACCATTCTCGTCGACTCTGAATTCACTACTCTTGCCTTGATTAACCAAGGTCAACTTATCAATCAATTCCACATCAACTTTTTGACCTTCTCTGATTTCTTCAAGAATACCACTAGTCAGCTTCAGCATACCCAATTTGACACTAACAGGAGTACCTTCACACACTAAACTCAAGTCTCTGAATTGTTCAATCAAATCCAATTCCTTCACCATTAGCATAGACATATGCAAGGTCTTCCTACTCAAAGCATCAGCAACCACGTTTGCCTTACCCGGATGGTAATTCAAACCAAAATCATAATCCTTCAGAAATTCTAACCACCTTCTCTGCCTCATGTTCAACTCTTTCTGATCAAAGAGATACTTCAGGCTCTTATGATCACTGAACACCTCAAATCTCGAACCATACAAATAGTGTCGCCACAACTTCAACACAAAAACCACAGCTGCTAACTCCAAATCATGAGTCGGATAATTCCTTTCATGCACTTTGAGTTGTCTCGACGCATAAGCGACCACTTGTTGATTCTGCATCAATACACCACCTAAACCCATCAGTGACGCATCACAATAAACCACAAATGATTCTGTCGGATTCGGAAAAATCAAAATAGGAGCACTAGTCAACCTCCTCTTCAGCTCTTGGAATCCCTCTTCACACTTTGCATCCCAAATAAAAGCTTGTCCCTTCCTGGTTAATTTAGTTAACGGTAATGCTAACTTTGAAAACCCTTCAATGAACTTTCGGTAGTAACCTGCAAGACCAAGAAAACTACGAATCTCCGACACTGACTTCGGAGCTTCCCATTGAGACACAGCTTCTATCTTTGTAGGATCAACAGCAATACCATTCTTAGAACTCACATGTCCAAGAAAACTGACTTCTTCCAACCAGAATTCACACTTCGACAGTTTGGCAAAAAGTTGCTTCTCTTTCAACAGCTCTAACACAGTTCTGAGATGTTCCGCATGTTCTTTCTCACTCTTAGAATATATCAGGATATCATCTATAAATACCACCACAAACTTATCGAGATACGAATGAAAAATCCTGTTCATATATTCCATAAAAACACCAGGTGCATTAGTAACTCCGAACGGCATTACAGAATACTCATAATGTCCATACCTCGTTCTAAAGGCAGTCTTCTGAATATCGTCGTCTTTAACGCGAATCTGATGATACCCAGACCTCAGATCAATTTTACTAAATACACATGCCCCAACCAACTGATCCATCAAATCATCAATCCTCGGCAATGGATACCAATTCTTGATAGTAACCTTGTTCAATTGTCTTTAATCTACACACAGCCTCATTGAACCCTCTTTCTTCTTTACCAACAACACAGGCGCACCCCACGGCGAAACACTAGGACGAATAAATTTCTTCTCAAGCAATTCCTCTAACTGCTTCTTCAGTTCAGCCAATTCAGACGGCGACATACGATACGGTGCCATCGATACTGGACTAGTTCCCGGAACCAAATCAATAGAAAACTCCACTTCTCTTTCCGGTGGCAATTCATTCACATCTTCTGGAAAAACTTCTGGGAACTCACACACAACAGGCAATTCGCTACTCGCCACTTTCTCCTTCACATTCATCAATGCAAACAACATAAACACTGTTGCACCATCTCCGATAGCCTCATTCACCTGTCTAGCTGTCATTTCCAGACCATCAGAACTAACCTCTTCAGGAAAAATCACCGTCTTCGCAAAACAGTTGATATGAACACGGTTGAATTCCAACCAGTTCATTCCCAGGATTACATCGAGTTGTTTCAACGGAAGGCACACTAAGTCCATCCCGAATTCTCTACCAAAAATATCAACCGGACAATTCAAACATGCAGACGAAGTAGTTACTGAACCCGACGCAGGAGTGTCAATAACCATACTTCCATTTATGTCAGATATCTCAAGATTTAACCTCATAGCACAATCCAAAGAAATAAAAGAGTGAGTTGCTCCAGTATCAATAATTGCAACCAAAGGTGTGCCATGAATGAAACACGTACCTTTAATCAACCTGTCCTCTGGAGTAGTCTCTGACCCGGTCAAAGCAAAAACCTTTCCTCCCGATTGGTTCTTCTTTGGCTTAGGACAATTAGGACTGATGTGACCCTCTTCACCACAGTTGTAACAAGTCACAACCCTCTTCTTGCAGTCAGCAGCAATATGACCCACTTGGTCACACTTGTAACACTTCTTCTGATCAAGCTTGCACTCATTCCTACGATGTCCCATCTCACCACAATTGTAACATCTGATACGAGCACTGGAATCTCCCCCACTGGGTTTCTTCCAATCAGCAGGTTTACCTCTACCATATGGCTTACCTCTATCCATATGTTTCTTCCCTTTTCTGTCAACCAACTCGCGAGAGTGAGATGACCTCAGTTTGATGTTATCTTCCTCAAAAATCCTGCTACAATCTACCAGATCAACAAACCTCCGGATTCTCTAGTACCTGATACCCTGCTTGATCTCATCACGAAGACCATTCTCAAATTTGACACATTTCGAGAACTCACTGGCTTCATCATCATTGTAGTGCACATAGTACCTTGCCAGTTCCACAAACTTGGCCGCATACTCCGGTACTGACATATTGCCTTGCACCAGTGCCAGAAATTCAACTTCCTTTCTTCCCCTGACATCTTCAGGAAAGTACCTCCTCAAAAATTCCCTCCTGAATACAGTCCAGGTAATTGCTGTACCACTAGCATCCAGCTCAGCTCTGGTTGACATCCACCAGTCATCAGCCTCCTCAGATAACATATGAGTACCATACCTCACCTTGAGATCCTCAGCACAGTCAATGACTCTGAAAATCCTCTCGATCTCCTTAAGCCATTTCTGAGCACCTTCAGGATTATGCGTGCCCTTGAACAATGGAGGATTGTTCCTCTGAAAACTGTTCAGTTGTCTGTCAGCACCAATCGCAGCTCCATTGGCATTCCCTCCCAGCACACCAGCAATCATGCCCAGAGCCTCAGTGATAGCATCATCGTTTCTTCCTCCTCTTCCAGCCATTGTTCTGCTTAACACAAACAATCCAGTCAGAACAAAAGTATCGACAAATAACTCGTATTAGTCGCATACACAGAAAGACTGACACTGACACTAAGACTCTGGTCACAACGACCGACTATGCTCTGATACCACTATTGTAACACCCCTCTAATAACCCACGGCAATAGAATAAATATTAATCAGAGTCAACATGCAAGAGGTGTCACAATTCATAAATAAAGAAAATATACGTTCGGTACATGTCATGCATTCACTGAAAACATCTGTAATTATAACTCAATAAACCAACCATGTCTACACAGCGGAATTAAAATCATCAAGTCAACATCCATCATTAATGTATCAGACTTTAACAACAAAAACAAATAGAGTTATAATCGAACTCTAAAAACAACGCGTTCCCAGTGTTACAACTACCAGAGCATGACACCGACACAAAACTAAAAACCGACTTATGAGCTAATCCTCACCAAGTCGCGCCGCTATCCTCAATCTGAAAATGACAACAAGTAAGGGTGAGTCTCATCACAGTTAACCAATGTTATTGCATCATAAATAATAACATATCATAGTGATACCATTCACCAACTGTTTCATATTCAGATAAATCATCATTCACACATCCACAGATAAACAAACAAGTCATCTTAAAACATACACCATCATGTTATAAACAAATCATGCACATGTATGAAACTGACACTATGCATGTGGTACCAAACATCACCAGTGGACATCATCCACCGACCGATCTATCATCATCCAGATACGGCCCTGCCAGCACAGATTCCACACAATGGGAATCTTGCCCTTCACTGCATCCTCTCATCTTTAGGATACAGCCCTCAACTATGATTATGAATGCATGCAAACACATATATATAACATACCAACATCATCATCTCACTATGAGTAGCATCATCCTTACTCATACAATATCATACATCATCATCATCAAGTATGCCCAAATATATGTACAATTGCATCATTCAAATAAAATCATATATCAATCAATCATACGATTTATCTCATCTTAATCGTCATAAATCAGACCTCATTCCAAACAGATCAGCATTTTAAGAGTTACTCATCACTGAATTCTTAAAATCACAAAACAGCAAAACTTTGCAAGTCACGCTGGTCATACGCGTACCATACGCGTACCAGCAGAGTCAGAATTTCACAAAACACACACACCATACGCGTATCATACGCGTACGGACAGAAGCACAATTTCAGACAAAACATACACACCATACGCGTATCATACGCGTATGGACAGAACCATATTTCCACACAAAACAACATCATACGCGTATCATACATGTATGGCTCGTATCATACACGTATGGCACGTATCATACACGTATCATACACGTATGGCACGTATCATACACGTATGGCACGTATCATACACGTATGGCTCGTATCATACACGTATGGCACGTATCATACACGTATCATACGCGTATCAACAGCGTCTTCCCAAAAATCTGCAACTTACCCATTCGTCTTCCTCGCGAATTCATCTGTACAGCCTGCGATTTGGGTCTCAAAACCAGAAATTTCACATTCTAAACGCCATGTAATTCACTCAACATCAATAGTATATGATTCTACAATCGATTTTACTCATCATAACCTAAATCTACTCAGTTATTAGAGATTAACAATCTCAAATTCCAATCCAATTGATGAACACAAACAGAAGAATTCAGAATATAGAATCCATTGATCCAAACAATACTCCTATTCAACATCATTATCCATAACACGATAATAGAGATTAAATGGAGAGTCTCCCCTTACCTTAGACAAGAGTTCTTGATCCTTGGTCTCTCCCTCTACAGCTCTCCTTCACGTTCTTCGTGTTCTCAACCCTCTGTTCTTGCACGTTCCTTCTTTCTTCCCAATTCCAATTGTTTTATGAAAATAATAATAAAATTAGTAAAAGGATTACAAAATCACCCCCTTTCTTTTACTATTTCCTCACATGGCCCAAATGCCATAAACCATTATTTCCATTATTTTCCACAAATTCTTAATAATTCTAATTATTAATTCAATGTTCCAATTAAATTAATATTAAAAGTATACGGGTGTTACAAGAAGCAATCGATTTCTCTCTTAGTGCAATCGATTGCTCTCTTAGTGCAATCGATTGCTTGCAGAATGTGTTTTTTTCCCTTTTTTAACTTGTTTTTGGTTCTAACTCTTCTTCTAGGGCGTTGATAGGATGTAAATCCGAATCCGCAATATTAAGTGATTGAACTTGAAGATGGAAGGAACTTTTGAATGTGGTTCCATCTTTTATTTCTTTTTCTTTTGATCGATGAAAGTCTTTCATATCTTGAGAACTCTTATGGATTCTTGATAAAGATGAGATCGCTACCTATTTTCTTTTCGTGCGGTATTGCTTTCAGAGGACGATCTATATACCGTTTCTCTCACATGCATTAGCACATAAATTGTTGGCCGACCTCGTTGTAGGGTGATTTCTACATAAATCACTTGGCGATCTGCTTAACATAGCGTAAAATTTCATGTCCGGAATAAAATGATCAAATATGGAAGATAATTGTATGCGGTTGATTTAAGACTTACGGAAGTTTATCATGTAGTCGCTTTGATTTTATTAAGCTTCTGATAAACTTTCATTGAATTTAACTCCGAGAACATCCTTCACTCACCATCGATCTTCATTACTAACATTTTGATGATATACTTGACAAGTTTCAAGATGGTCATCTTTAACAACTAACAATTAACTTTAATTTCCGCACTTTATTATTTTGTCCTTTATATTTCTCGCTTTATGCTTTATTTTATCATTCATCATGTTTATGTTTCCGCTATTTTCTCTTTGTCCATTTGGACGCTTTATTTATGTTTCCGCTATTTTCTCTTTGTCCACTTGGACCATACTCTATTTTTGTGCTAAAATATTAATAAACAACTTAAAATCTAAAAAACGCATAAGGCTCTCTATGGACTATTGGTTACTATCCCGAGCATTTTGGAGACCTAGACCTGTTGGACTTAGTACCTCTGGACCCTGTTATTCTGCTGTTATTCTGTTTGTCTGGCATTGGATTGTTATCTGTTTGTGTGTGCAGGTATTTCCTCGAAAGCCCTTGATGGTTAATCCCAAGGCGTCGTGATAAGGATTTTACCCAAAAACAACCATTACTCTGTCAGATTTTCGTCAGAATATTAACGTGCTTAATGAAAAGTGATGCTAAAGATAATAAGTTCATCTTGATCCCCAAGTTGTAATGTGTTGGATTAGTGTTGGTAGTCCAAAGGTTGAGAAATCTACCTTGACTCTTAATGTCAAGTGTTGGCTTCTTTTTTTGGTTAGATCGTTCTTTCCTTAGCTTTTATTTTATGCTCTAGGATAGCCTCTTCATCTCCTCCCTTTCTTAGATTTTCAAAATCTTCTCCCTTTTTCTAAAATCTTCATATGTTTGCAACCTTTTTTTACCTTTCTTTAAAAATATCTTTTGCCCTTAGTAGTTTTTCTTTCAAAGTTTAGACACGATTAATTGTTGTAGTGAGTTACGATACCCCATGATTTTGAGATTGATTAATATGATGGAGTCTTTTCCACGTGAGAGAGCTAGTGGCATACTCGTTAATTTTCATCAGAGTTGGAGCCCTTCTTTCATTTGTGACGCAAAAAATCCATTTGTTCTCATGATTAAGATCAATGGCAGAGTATTCTCTCTGACGATAATAAAGTGTTTATTCCTTTTAAAAAAAATTTCCCTTTTAAGTGGAACTACATTAGCTCTGACTTCTCCATTGCACCGAGGAGGTATGGAGGTATAAGACTTAATGTCTTTCTGAGCTTGTTTTAAAACAAACCTTTCTTTTACACACACAACAAAAATTTTCAAAAAGGTCCCTGTGGAGTACCACAGATATGATAGGTTCTTAAAACCTTCCCCTTGTATAATCAACACCCGTACCTAAGATCTCTTTCTTGTTTTAAACTTTGGGTTTTCTTCGTTCTTTTCCCTTTTACTTTGGAAATAATAAAGCACGGTGGCGACTTTCATTGAAATAATGAGTCGAATCAACTAATGGCTTCGATGTCATATTTTCCCCGCTACATAAAAATGGCGACTCTGTTGGGGAATCCTGTTTTAATTGTGTTAAGCCTATTTTTGTTTATCTGTGTGTTTTGTATTTGTATATATTATTGTGTATTTTGCTTGTTTTTTCTTTTTCTTTTTGGTGCTCGATGGTTCCTCTGTGATGAGATAAATTCCTAACCCGGACATTGGTGAGTAACTTGATATAGGAGGTGGTAAGACCAATAGTTGCATGTCAGGAGCAATCCTTAACATGAGCATCATGTGGTGGAACCCCAATGAATGAAGGCCTCATGGAAGGTAGTAGATGTTATTACGAACCATCGTAAGAATGCTATTACTTTCAATAGTGAGTGTCCGTAGAAGTTGAATGGCCTAGAACCCTTTTAATCCATCTAAGCCTTTTTAGGATGTAGCGCAAAAACAAGTTCGAGTACCAATTTGAGCTTGTTGTCATGCGATGCTACGCTCAGACGAGGTCTTTTTAGGAATATTATTGGCGCTCATGAGCAATTGTGCGAGCCGGTAGTATCCGATAGAAGATTGAAAACTTTGGGAACCTTTGTAGAACCCAATCGACAGGTACAAAATTCCCTAGATCATAACTTTTGGGATGTGTAGACCCATGGCTCCATGCTCGCGACGTCGAACCTTTGAACCTTGATTGTGTGATTTGGTGAGATCTTGTGTGCTCTTGATCGTGGTTGATGCATAAACCATGCATTCATAAAAACGTCATTCACAAATGGTTTTCAAGGAAATTAGAGACTTTTTGTAAACATCACAGGTACTATGGATCAAAAGAGAAGCATCAAGAAGTACACCTTCAAGAATCCAAGTGTGAAAGAGTTGAAAACAAGAAACTTTGGTTCCTAATCCTGACAACTTTAGAAACCGTTATGAAAGATTGATATCTATTCTGAAGATTGAAGTGGAGAAGGATGATCAGATTTGTCTTCAGGAAGAGTTACTTCAGCAACATGGTGAAAAGCGGAAGAGATATTAAGAGGATTTATTTTCCTCTGGTAGTCAGGAAGATTCAGTTGCATGGAAGTAAATTAACGATAAGCTGATGGTCGAGAAGACTCACTTGAAGGCCTTTTATGAAGATGAATTGGAGAAGCTCCGCAGGAAGCTGCAAAGGGGAGTTGGATCTTTATCAGGATTGTTTCCTTATGGCTTATAGTTTTTCTTTTGTACTTTGAACCTTTTGTAATCCTTTTTGTTATTAATAAAAAGAGAGTTGTTTTTCAGTTATATTTTATATGTTGTATTTTTGAGATGTTTACAATTAATGTCGTAAAGATCCTTGAAAACTAATAAAAAAAACCATTTGCATTGCATTTCATGCATCATTATGCATTGGGTCTTGCTTCCTGAGATTTATCCAGAGTCTTATTTCCTTTCTCCTGGTCGAACAGTACAACACTCGTGCTAAGAAGAAATGGAAAGCATTAAACAAGAGATTCGTGAACTCCGTGAAGAGGTTATTACTCTGAAGGCTGGTATGGAGCATCTGACGGAGAATCTGACTGCTCTAGTTGAGGCTCTAGTTGTTGCCCAAGTCAATCATCCTATGAAGGAAGAAAGGATGGAAAAGGTCTTTCTTGAAACTCTGAAATCATCCTTTCCTAAGGGGATAGTAGTCAGTACACGTCCTGACTTCCATGGAGAGGTGGATATGAAAGCGCTTCTATAAGAAGATGTCCGAAAGGAATGTTTGTTGAAGAAGGTAGCCTAGCTAGTGTGAAGAAGTTTGGTAATGACTTTTCAAAGAAGAGAATCAGGGGAGGAAATAATCATCATCAACATCAACATGTTTCCTCTGTCATCCCTGTATCCAATTCAGTTCATGCAATTCCAGATTATCACTAGAGTACTCGTCAACGAGCTTCTCCACCGAACAAGAAAAATCAATCTCAAAAGGGGAATTTTGATCCCATCCCCATGACTTACACATAATTGTACCCTGCTATGACTCATAAGAATTTGGTTCAGACAAGGTCACCACCTCCTGTTCCTGGGAAGCTCCCTTGGTGGTACAAAGTCGACGCTACTTGTGCTTTTCATTAGAATGCCCCTGGGCATGACTTAGAGAATTGCTGGCCTAAAAAAAATGAAGTTCAAAGATTAATTCATGCTGCTATTTTTGCTTTCCGAGATGTTGGTCCTGCTGTTCAATTCAATCCTTTGCCAAAGCATGAATGAAGATCTATTAGTGGTAGCCCTGAAGTTTGAAAGATGTTTCCTTCAGCACAAATCAAGATGGAGAGAGCCTTCTCAGTTTTTTTAGTATTCTTACTGTTTGTTCATTTGTAATATTTCTTGTTTTTCAATGCACTGTTTGCATGTAGAAACTTGTTTGTGTTTGAATGCTAATACTAATGCAATGATAATGTTTGTATTGAAATAATTCATTCGTTTCACTCATGTTTATTTATTTTTATGCATTATGATACCAATTGCCTTTGCCAAGCTCTTGCATATGCAAAGATTGGAGGGAGGATGATGATCTGAAAACGCAAAATTTCTGGTTGTATGCTTCTGAATATAACCCTGTTGATGATGTATAGGCATTATTTCAAATTCCCAAACACCTGAGATATAAGGAAGATAATCCCTTGTTAACCCCTTTGAGCCTTGAAGTAGGAGTTTCTTTTCTAAACGAAAAACCCTAATCTTTTAACCTGGGGCAGGGTAGTCTTCAATTAATTTGACCAAGTGTTCAACTTTCAAAAAAGGATTGTGCATCCAAGTGTCTATCATGTCATATCCACATTAAAGGTTGGAAAATGTGAAACCACAATGGTTATTCCCCGCGCATCAAAAGACTGGAAAATATGAAACCATAATGGTTATCCTTCATCCACCAAGGAGTGAGGCAGTCACAACCCTCTCAGCAAGTCAAGATGATGTCAATGTCACACGAATTGGTCAAATCAAAATAATGCAAAAGAATAAAATAGAAAAAGAGAAAGAAAGCTCGCTGAGTCAAAAACTTGAAAACAAGTGACTTAGGAAGAAGTTAGAGAATCCTGCTGGACGACCAATTCAAAAGAATTAGTGTAACACCCTTCTAAACCCCGCGGCAATTTTAAACAATTATATCAGAGTAAAAACATATACACAAGGGTGCCACAATTATTTAAAATAATTAAATCAATCATGGTCAAGTCATGCTTCATTAGGAAACGATTTAACAAAAACACAATTATGTTTATCACAGCGGAATAAGAAACATCATCCACATAATCAAATAGAAATATAATCCAACACCAATTAAAATAGAGAATTCTCATAAATCTCTATAACTATCGTCCCCCAGTGTTACAAGATCTGAGCATGACCGACACGACCCAACATAAACGGATAAACTCTACGAGTCATCCTCACCGAGCACTAATGCCGCTACTCCTCAATCTGAAAATGACAACATGTAAGGGTGAGTCTTATTCTCAATTAGTAAATATTATTCAATTCATAAGCAACAAGCATCATAATATACCAATCACCCAATTATACACATTCATATTCACATCTATTAATCATCAAATCACACAATAATAGATTACAACACAAAACACATAAATCCATACAATCATGTTATGACAAAATGCATATGACACAACTGACACTATGCATGTGGTACCAAAATTCGTGAATCACATTCACATGACTTCTCTCTACGATACTGCCCTTCAATGTCGCTCACACCCCATATGGGCACACGACTAACCTCATCGCTCACACCCCCATGGGCACACGATGTCTGCTTACTAATCTCTGCACAATGGGAATTAGCCACCAACGATCCACTCATCAACGGGATCCATCATCAAATGCATATGAATGAAACACACATAACATACTTATAAACATCACCGAATCACGATGAACAACTCATCTCAACACCAGATCACCAATAAGTATGTACATGTTTTCAACATCATTCAAATAGTCATGCATTCATCACAATCATAATAACAATCACAACCAATTCATCATCACATCAAACACATTGTCACACCTATCTCATATGCACACAATGTTCAATTCTCATCAAGTAATTAAATCGAGTTTTAAGGAAATAAAGTCGTCCACCGCCCATATTCATCATTCATCATATAAAACATTTAATTACTTGCACAATGCCCAAAACGACACTAAGAAATGCTACACGGATCAAAAGATATGTTATTTTAAAGTTTTAGAAAAATTCTCGTTTAACAAGGTTCGCTCAGCGACGCAAGGCAGAAGCGAATTCCTTCGGACCTCTAGCGACGTCCAATAGAAGCGAACTACGTTGGGACCTCCGCTCAGCGGACCTGCGATTTCAGCAATTCTCAGGTCTGCGACAGACCCTGCGATTCCACCTAATTCCAGTCCAAAACCGACCCCAGACATCACATACAGGCATATAATCATCATACATTCAATTATTCACCACAAAACATCATTTAAATGCATTATTAACCAAATAGTTCACACAATCATCATCAATTCAATCCAATTAGAACATCCTAACCTAACAATCCCAATGTCTAATTGAACAAACCATACATCAATCTACTTATTACCTAAGACCACATAAGAGATACTAAAAGGAAGAATCCCCCCTCGCGTGTTCTTCCTTTCTCCCCAAATGGTTCCCTTTCTTATTTTATGAAAATAAAATAAAATAAAATAAAATATCACAACTTAGTAAAAGGCCTAACCAATTAGCACCCCTCTTTTACTAACATCACACCATAAGCCCAATAGCTTTTATTCCATTATTTAATTTAAATCCAAATTAAATTAATAAACTGAAATTATGGCGTGTTACAATCAGTCCAGGCAAAAGTTAGGGAAAATAAAATAAAAGTGAAAAATGAAAAGAAAGGACTACAAATCAATAGTCCTGAACAAAGAACAAATCTGTGTGAATGCAAACATGGAGACAAGAAGGGTGACTGCTACTCCAAGAAAGTTTCATTGGATCCTTAATGGCACAAAATCCTTTTGAGAGATGAATACTCATGTTAAGTTAACTGAACATAGAACTGGAGAACATCGCGAAGATGGGGTGGGCTAAATAAACTTTGAGCCTAAAAATCTTTTTTCTGAAAACCATGAACCAGGTCACGTTACAACCCTCAAAAGTCCTAATTGAAGCAGGGTTTATTTCGAAAGCATACTTAAATAAGAAAGCATTCCTGCCTCCTATCGATTATGCTGAAAACTTGTGTTGGTATCATATGCATACAAAAATCAGTGTCATACCTAACCAGTGATTCATTCAAAAAGTTTTGCGACATCTTTTAAATAAAACTTCAAGACTTACATAATTGTTGCATTTTAATTATCATTCTCAAAATAAACATTTTTTTCTTGTAAACATTTGTTTGACATCCAAGAAGTTTACATCTGATCATCAGTAAGAAAACTAAAACATTGCCAGGGGCATGTTATTTTCCCAGTATGACGCTTTTACAAGTTTGATTATGTAACGCCCGTAAATGTGTTTTTCTGATTAATTGTGATGTTTGCTACATTTTCCTAAATTTTACCGTTTTTGAGTCGAGTCAGTCGGTAAATATTAATTATGCTAATATTTTACTTATTACTTTCCATGTGTGTAATTATTATGTTTTGGGTGTTAATTGGTTAGAATTAATGTTTAGTAACATTTGGGCCAAAATTGGAATTTATGAGAGTTGAGTGGGTGAAAATGAGAAGTAGAGAAATAGAAAGAGTTATAGAGAGAAAAAGAGATATTTTGGAAAGAAAGAAAGAAAACTTGTGAAGAGAAGAGAAAGAAGAGAAAAACAAAGAGAAGAAGAGAGTTGTAGAAATCCAAACCAAGCTAGAGCCAAGAATCTAACCAAGGTAAGGGGGTGAATCTAGTTTATCTTGATTGTATGATTCTTATAGTTTTGTTTGTTTTGTTCTTGTTCTTGCTCTTTTCTAAGTTTGACCAACAATGGTGGATTGGGTGTTTTGTGAGTTTTGAAGTCATAAACTTGATTTTGTGGTGTGTATGTGTAGTATGATGATGGATATCCCCATTGATCATGTTTGTTTTTCATTTATCCATGTTTTCTTGCTCATGAAGGAATTATTAGGTTATTGACATTTAGTGAGTGAACCATGGATCATTGATTGTTAGAGTGAATATATGGCATGTATGGATTGTGTAGGATGTGTAGGGAAGCTTATTTGAGGTTTTGAGATGATTGGGTGGGATTTTGCAGGTCTGTTGCAGAACTGATTTTTCTAGGTTTACGCAGGTCCGCTGAGCGGAGGTTCTCTTGCAGGAAAATCTCTGTGGAGGTCCGCTGAGCGGAGTTTCTGCATTTTTGTCTGATAATTTCTGTCTGGGTCCGCTGAGCGGAGCTCAAGCGGACTGTGCGAAATATAGATTTTCCAAACTTCGTTTCGTTGTATCTTTTGAACCGTAGGTCGTTTCTACGCGCCGTTTGAAGTATTATGGGAACCCTTGAGTATGCTTTATGATGAAGAGGAGTGTGTTGGTGGTTGAATGATTTTTCATAAATGTATTTTGTGAAATGATATTTGCTAATCAAGTATGTTTTGACGGTATATGCGTGCTCTGTGAATATGAACGCCTGAGTGACAATTTTGGTGATGTATCCGTGTGGATTAATATAACCGGTGCGATGTGGATATGTGACCGAGTTATATTGTTGTTGTTGTTGTTATGTAATCGAGTCATTTGTATGCACAGCATGACATTTCATTACGTTAATGGCGAAATGCTATTAACAGGTGGCCTGCGGGCATTGGTTACCAGTAGGAGCTTAATGCTCGGTAACGGTATATTAGCCTGAGTGGCGAGAGGTCATCAGTGGGAGCTATATGCTCGGTGACGACAGCCTGCGGGCTTCCTGAGTGGAATAAAGTCCTAGCATAATGCTCGGCAAGGTGTATTTGTCATAATGACAAGGAGGAGTTTACTCCGGATTTGGTACCACATGCATATGCATAGTCGAGTCTCATTCATCATCGTCTGTCTTTATAATTTATGTTATCATTCGTGTGTCGCATTACTTATATATTGATTATGGTCGACTTAGTGGATTACTTGTTATATGATTCTTGATGATACTTGTTGGCATTACTATATTTATCATGCTTTTCATTATGAATTATATTCTCACCCTTCTGCCTTAACGTTACCTACTCGTGGGTAATGTGCAGGTGATCCGCAAGTGTAGGTGATCTCTTTGTAGTCGTCCGTTTTGGTGTCGTCCGCTCGTGATACGTAACACCTAGGGGGGGATCGAACACTTATTTTGTAGATAATGCTTATAGGATCCTTTTGATGTATATTTGATCCTTTGGATGTATTCATATTATGTATTTTGGATACCTTCTCATACAGTGTATTTTGGAGGAATGTTGTGGATGTTTTGTTTACTGATTCATATATATAAGTATGAATACATTCAGGTGTTTATGAGAATCCTTCCTCTTTGATTATTTGTGTTACGCATCTTTTACGAGTATGTTATGTTTGGCTATGTGGTTACTTAAGTGTAACGCCCTAATTGTTTTTATGAATTTAATTTTTATACTCTGATATTTGTACCTATATGCCTGGGTAGAATTGGGGTGTTACATTAGTGGTATCAGAGCGGGTTGGTCTTGTCCGACCAAGTGTCGTGTCGTTTGGTTTAACCATTCTTGTGTTATTCTTTGGGCTTACTTCTCTTGGTGTTATTGTGAAGTTTAGAGATGGCTGGACGTAATGACGTTGCTATTGCTGCTGCATTGCAAGCTATGGCTGAAGCTATGCATACAGATGAGAATGCAAGGTCTCGGAGTTTAGCGACTTTCCAGAGGGAGAATCCTCCTGTGTTTAAGGGAACGCATGACCCCGAGGGAGCCTTGACTTGGATGAAGGAGATGGAGAGGATCTTTCGTGTGATGGATTGCACGCAAGAGCAGAAAGTCAGGTATGGCACTCATCAGTTAGCTGTGGAGGCTGATGATTGGTGGCTGGAGACTTTGGCAAGGTTAGAAGCAACCGGTGAAGAGATTTCCTGGACGGTGTTAAAGAGGGAGTTTTTGAGGAAGTATTACCCGGAGGATGTCCGTGGAAAGAAAGAGACTGAGTTTCTTGCGTTGGTTCAAGGCAGCATGTCTGTGTCTGAATATGCGGCAAAGTTTAATGAACTTGTGAAATTCTACCCGCACTTTGTTGGTAAGGGAGCAGAATTTTCTAAGTGCATTAAGTTCGAGAATGGGTTGCGTTCTGATATCAAGAAGGCGGTAGGGTATCAGAAGATTCGGGTGTTTCCAGATTTGGTGGACAGCTGTAGGATTTATGATGAGGATAATAATGCTCATCATAAGGTGATTAATGAAAGGAGAAACAAAGGTCCGCAGAATCGTGGAAAGCCGTATGATGGAGGGAAGGGTAAGCAAAAGATGAATTATGGACCAAGGTTTAGTGGGGGAGATGCTCCTGCTAAGATTGTATGTTTTAAGTGTGGTAAACCTGGCCACAAAAGTAATGTCTGCAATGGTGACGCGAGGAAATGTTACAAGTGTGGGAGGGCAGGACATATATCATCCGACTGTGCGTCCAAGGGAGTTGTGTGTTTTAATTGTGGTGAAGAGGGACACATGAGCGGTCAATGTCAGAAGAAGAAAGTTCAGGCTGGTGGGAAGGTGTTTGCATTGGCTGGAACTCAGACGGATAAGGCTGATCGACTGATCAGAGGTACTTGTTTTATTAATGGCATTTCTTTAATTGATATTATTGATACGGGTGCTTCCCATTGTTTTATAGCCAATGATTGTGTTAAAAGATTAGGTCTTGTTTTATCTGATTTGGGTGGTGAGATGGTTATCGATTTACCAGCAATGGGGTCGGTGACTACATCTTTAGCTTGTGAGAATTGTCCGGTATCAATCTTCGGTAAGGACTTTACTGTTGATTTGATTTGTTTGCCGATGAGCGAGTTAGACATGGTTCTGGGAATGGATTGGTTGATGAATAATCGTGTCCACATCGATTGTTATCATAAGTTGGTGAGATTTCCATTCCTTGAGAAGGATGCAGAATTTGGTGTCTTATCTACCAAGGAGTTGAATCGACTATTGGCAGATGGGGCACAATTGTTTGGTGTGTTTGCATCATTGACTGTGGAGGGTCGAGCTGCAGTTGGGGATTTCCTAGTAGTGCGAGAATTTCCTGAAGTGTTTCCTGAAGACTTTTCTGATGTGCCGCCGAAGAGAGAAGTGGAGTTTTCCATAGATCTAGTTCCTGGTACGAGGCCTGTGTCTATGGCGCCATATAGAATGTCGGCATCAGAGTTAGTGGAATTGAAGAAACAATTGGAAGAGTTGCTAGCAAAACATTTTGTGAGGCCTAGTGTTTCACCATGGGGGGCTCCAGTTTTGTTGGTAAAGAAGAAGGATGGAAGCATGAGGTTGTGTATTGATTATCGCCAGTTGAACAAGGTGACAATTAAGAATAAGTATCCGCTTCCTAGGATTGACGCCTTGATGGATCAGTTGGTGGGAGCCAGTGTGTTTAGCAAGATAGATTTAAGATCTGGTTACCATCATATTCGGGTGAAGGAGGAAGATATTCAGAAGACTGCGTTTAGGACTCTGTACGGGCATTATGAGTTTTTGGTGATGCCGTTCGGGGTTTCTTATGCACCTGGTGTGTTTATGGAGTATATGAATCGCATATTCCATGATCAGTTGGATAAGTTTGTTGTGGTCTTCATAGATGACATCTTGATTTATTCTAAGTCTCCGGAAGAGCATGAGGAGCATTTGCGTGTTGTGCTACGGGTTTTAAAGGAGAAGCAGTTGTATGCTAAGTTATCCAAGTGCGAGTTCTGGTTATCAGAGGTGAGTTTTCTTGGTCATGTGATTTCAGGTAACGGGATTGCAGTGGATCCATCCAAGGTAGATGCAGTGCTACAATGGGAGGTTCCAAGATCGGTTACTGAGATCAGAAGCTTCTTAGGTTTGGCAGGTTATTATCGAAGATTCATAGAAGGATTTTCGAAGTTGGCACTTCTGTTAACTCAGCTTACTTGCAAGGGTAAGGCGTTTATTTGGGACATAGTTTGTGAAAGGAATTTTGAAGAGTTAAAGAGAAGGTTGACTTCAGCTCCGGTTTTGGATTTACCTGATCCTAAGGAACCGTTTGTGGTGTATTGTGATGCATCGCATATGGGGTTAGGTGGTGTTTTGATGCAGGAAGGTAAGGTGGTGGCTTACGCTTCGAGGCAGTTAAGGATTCATGAGAAGAATTATCCCACTCATGATTTAGAGTTAGCTGCGGTTGTTTTTGTATTAAAGATTTGGAGGCATTATCTCTACGGTGCATGGTTCGAGGTCTTTAGTGATCATAAGAGTTTGAAATACTTATTTGATCAGAAAGAATTGAACATGAGACAACGTAGGTGGCTGGAATTCCTGAAGGACTATGACTTTAGCTTGAATTACCATCCTGGTAAAGCTAATGTGGTTGCCGATGCTTTGAGTCGGAAATCTTTGCATATGTCCGCGATGATGGCGGAGGAGTGGGAACTTTTGGTGCAGTTTCGTGATCTTAGTTTGGTATGTGAATTGACGCCAGGTAGTGTGAAGTTGGGTATGTTGAAAGTGACGAATGATTTTCTGTCGACCGTTAGCGAGAGACAGAAGATGGATGTGAAACTTGTTGATTTGTTTAAGGTGGCAAATCAAAGTGATGATGGCGACTTCAGAGTGGATGGTCAGGGTGTTTTGAGATTCCGTGGTCGAATTTGTGTACCTGATGATTCCGAGCTGAAGAAGATGATTTTAGAGGAAGGTCACAAAAGCAGTTTGAGTATCCATCCGGGAGCCAATAAGATGTATAAGGATTTGAAGAAGATCATTTGGTGGTCTGGTTTGAAAAGAGATGTGGCTCAGTTTGTGTATGCGTGTTTGGTATGTCAGAAGTCAAAAGTAGAACATCAGCGTCCTGCAGGGTTGTTGCAACCGTTGGATATTCCAGAGTGGAAATGGGATAGTATTTCTATGGACTTTGTGACGAGTTTACCAAATACTGTGAGAGGTTTTGATGCAGTTTGGGTGATTGTTGATAGGTTGACAAAGTCTGCTCACTTTATTCCTATTAACATCACTTTTCCAGTTGCGAAGTTAGCTGAGATTTATATCAAGGTGATTGTAAAACTACATGGTATACCGTTGAGTATTGTGTCGGATAGAGATCCAAGGTTCACATCAGATTTTTGGAAAGGTTTACAAGAGGCTCTAGGTTCTAAGTTGAGGTTGAGTTCGGCTTATCATCCTCAGACAGACGGTCAGACTGAAAGGACTATTCAATCGTTAGAGGACTTGTTGAGGGCATGTGTTCTTGAGAAAGGAGGTTCGTGGGATACTTATCTTCCGTTGATAGAGTTCACTTACAACAACAGTTTTCATTCTAGTATCGGAATGGCACCTTTTGAAGCGCTATATGGTCGTAAGTGTAGAACTCCATTATGTTGGTTTGAATCGGGCAAGAGTGTGGTACTCGGACCTGAAATGGTAAGAGAGACTACAGAAAAGGTGAAATTTATTGGTGAGAATATGAGAAGTTCACAGAGCTGGCAAAAGAGTTATCATGACAAGCGAAGGAAAGATTTGGAATTCCAAGCTGGTGATCATGTATTCTTAAGAGTTACGCCTATGACGGGTGTTGGGCGAGCTTTGAAATCGAGGAAGCTTACTCCGAGTTTTATTGGTCCTTATCAGATATCGGAGCGAGTTGGCAAAGTTGCGTATCGGGTGGCGTTACCGCCAAGTCTTTCTAATCTGCACGATGTATTCCACGTGTCTCAGTTGAGGAGATACATTGCGGATCCATCCCATGTGATTCAGATGGATGATGTGCAAGTGCGTGAGAACCTGACGGTTGAGACGATGCCGGTGCGTATTGAGGGTCGTGAGACTAAGACTCTGCGAGGCAAGGAGATCACCTTGGTGAAAGTCGTATGGTTAAGTGCGGCAGGTGAGAGTTTGACCTGGGAGTTGGAGAGTAAGATGCGAGACTCCTATCCTGAGTTGTTTGTAGCAAGTAATTTTTATTTTCGAGGACGAAAATCTTTTAAGTGGGGGAGGGTTGTAACGCCCGTAAATGTGTTTTTCTGATTAATTGTGATGTTTGCTACATTTTCCTAAATTTTACCGTTTTTGAGTCGAGTCAGTCGGTAAATATTAATTATGCTAATATTTTACTTATTACTTTCCATGTGTGTAATTATTATGTTTTGGGTGTTAATTGGTTAGAATTAATGTTTAGTAACATTTGGGCCAAAATTGGAATTTATGAGAGTTGAGTGGGTGAAAATGAGAAGTAGAGAAATAGAAAGAGTTATAGAGAGAAAAAGAGATATTTTGGAAAGAAAGAAAGAAAACTTGTGAAGAGAAGAGAAAGAAGAGAAAAACAAAGAGAAGAAGAGAGTTGTAGAAATCCAAACCAAGCTAGAGCCAAGAATCTAACCAAGGTAAGGGGGTGAATCTAGTTTATCTTGATTGTATGATTCTTATAGTTTTGTTTGTTTTGTTCTTGTTCTTGCTCTTTTCTAAGTTTGACCAACAATGGTGGATTGGGTGTTTTGTGAGTTTTGAAGTCATAAACTTGATTTTGTGGTGTGTATGTGTAGTATGATGATGGATATCCCCATTGATCATGTTTGTTTTTCATTTCTCCATGTTTTCTTGCTCATGAAGGAATTATTAGGTTATTGACATTTAGTGAGTGAACCATGGATCATTGATTGTTAGAGTGAATATATGGCATGTATGGATTGTGTAGGATGTGTAGGGAAGCTTATTTGAGGTTTTGAGATGATTGGGTGGGATTTTGCAGGTCTGTTCCAAAACTGATTTTTCTAGGTTTACGCAGGTCCGCTGAGCGGAGGTTCTCTTGCAGGAAAATCTCTGTGGAGGTCCGCTGAGCGGAGTTTCTGCATTTTTGTCTGATAATTTTCTGTCTGGTCCGCTGAGCGGAGCTCAAGCGGACTGTGCGAAATATAGATTTTCCAAACTTCGTTTCGTTGTATCTTTTGAACCGTAGGTCGTTTCTACGCGCCGTTTGAAGTATTATGGGAACCCTTGAGTATGCTATATGATGAAGAGGAATGTGTTGGTGGTTGAATGATTTTTCATAAATGTATTTTGTGAAATGATATTTGCTAATCAAGTATGTTTTGACGGTATATGCGTGCTGTGTGAATATGAACGCCTGAGTGGCAATTTTGGTGATGTATCCGTGTGGATTAATATAACCGGTGCGATGTGGATATGTGACCGAGTTATATTGTTGTTGTTGTTGTTATTATGTAATCGAGTCATTTGTATGCACATCATGACATTTCATTACGTTAATGGCGGGATGCTATTAACAGGTGGCCTGCGGGCATTGGTTACCAGTAGGAGCTTAATGCTCGGTAACGGTATATTAGCCTGAGTGGCAAGAGGTCATCAGTGGGAGCTATATGCTCGGTGACGACAGCCTGCGGGCTTCCTGAGTGGAATAAAGTCCCAGCATAATGCTCGGCAAGGTGTATTTGTCATAATGACAAGGAGGAGTTTACTCCGGATTTGGTACCACATGCATATGCATAGTCGAGTCTCATTCATCATCGTCTGTCTTTATAATTTATGTTATCATTCGTGTGTCGCATTACTTATATATTGATTGTGGTCGACTTAGTGGATTACTTGTTGTATGATTCTTGATGATACTTGTTGGCATTACTATATTTATCATGCTTTTCATTATGAATTATATTCTCACCCTTCTGCCTTAATGTTACCTACTCGTGGGTAATGTGCAGGTGATTCGCAAGTGTAGGTGATCTCTTTGTAGTCGTCCGTTTTGGTGTCGTCCGCTCGTGATACATAACACCTAGGGGGGGATCGAACACTTATTTTGTAGATAATGCTTATAGGATCCTTTTGATGTATATTTGATCCTTTGGATGTATTCATATTATGTATTTTGGATACCTTCTCATACGGTGTATTTTGGAGGAATGTTGTGGATGTTTTGTTTACTGATGCATATATATAAGTATGAATACATTCAGGTGTTTATGAGAATCCTTCCTCTTTGATTATTTGTGTTACGCATCTTTTACGAGTATGTTATGTTTGGTTATGTGGTTACTTAAGTGTAACGCCCTAATTGTTTTTATGAATTTAATTTTTATACTCTGATATTTGTACCTATATGCCTGGGTAGAATTGGGGTGTTACAGATTACCTTGTGGGGAAAAGCTTGAAGACTCTATCAAGCAAAAGAATGTGACAAGTATAACCAATCTGTGGCAGTTACGTCGAGATTTGACGAATCTCTCCAAGAATCTGTTAATCTGGGGCAGATTATTCCAATTCTTTATGATGCCAAGGATCTCTATAAATCCTTTTGAGACAAATTCCTCTCATGGACCATGTTGTTTGGGGAAAGCTGTGAACCAAAAGTTACCTTAATCAGTTGCATAGCTTGAAGTACAATGGTCATTGCCTTGATCAATCCAGAGTATGTCACTCTCTACTCAGAAGTTCTGAGATAGTTGTTGACTGTTGGGTTTTCTCTCTCACCTTGTGTTGAGTTTTGAACTAAAATCCCCATAAGTCAACCTTTTGCTATGATAATAACTTCTTATTTCCCAACAAGTTAGGATGATGTTTGATCCCCATAGTAGAGTTTGCAAGGATGTGTTATTCCATCCTTTTTGGTAGAAATGGATGATCATTTATCCTTCTCAGAGGTTGATAGTCCCCAAAGAGTTTGCTTGGTGAGTATCTCCAACAGGTTTTTTCATCTTCCCTCAGAGCGGAGTTCATGATGTTATTCCTTCAGTGGATTTATGGATGTTTGAAGTTTGACTTTGGGTTTTCTCCTCAATCAGTATCTCTCTTGAGCCTTGTAGCAGGACTTTGTTCCTCAAGTGGCCTATGTCTATCTTTAATTGAATCCTCAGCAATATTCCCAGCATCGGTCTTTAGAAGGACTTCCTTTAATATCTCCAGCTTATTGAGATTCGCCGAGTGTTTATTTGTGCTGTGATTCCTTGTCATCTTCGAGTATCTTTGTGTTTGTTTTGTCAGTATATACATGACATTCATTCATAATTGAATAAAAATTCATATTCATCTTGCATTTCTTAATGTTTTGATCCGCTCTCTCCGATGTTGTTATCCCCTAAAGTGTATGATCTCTTTCCATTAGAGTGTCATAAGCAGAAAGTATTTATCCTTTCTAAAACCCCACTGAGTTTGTTCCTCGTGGAAGAATTTTGCTTCAGTGTTCCTCCTCAACATTCATCGGGATGGAACTAGACCCAAGTTGAGTTTGTTCCTCATTGGGTAGAGTCTTGTTTGATCGTTTCTATCCAGTTTTTTCCTGGAGTTGAACTCTGGTCTCTTGCAATACTATATTGGAACCTCTCTAGGCTGAGAAACCTAGATTGAGAAGGCATTTATTTTGCACCTCTTGAGGATTTTTGCTTTCCTTAACAATGGAGAATTCGTTTGTGATTGATGTTTTTATCATATATGGAAAGATTTATTTCCTAGCAGTGTTGTTATTCAACTCCGTTGGAATTTGTACTTGATAGTAAGGGGCAGGTTCTGAATTTGAGCAACTTGTATTGTCCTCAGCATGTTTTGTTTGACGACAAATAGAAGTCTCTTTAGTTGAGCAAGTTTGTATATCTCCACATATCAATATTATCTTCACAGCAAGTGATGACCTTTCAGGCTTTATGAACTTCTTGATTCCAAATGGAAGAAGCTCAACAAATGTTAAGTCCCTTCATCAGAAGTGATAGTTTGCATCCAGTTGATGGAAGAAGCTAAGCAAATTGTAAGTCCCTTTATCATAAGTGACAGTTGCATCCAGTTGATGGAAGAAGCTCATCAAATGGTAAGTCCTTTCATCAGAAGTGACAGTTTGCATCCAGTTAATGGAAGAAGCTCAACAAATGGTAAGTCCCTTCATCAGAAGTGATAGTTTGCATCTAGTTCCTTTTCTCAAGCCACGTCCTTGATTAAAGAAGAAGTTGATCCCTATTCTTAGCGGAAGCTTATTATTCTCAGCAGTTTACCATCAGCTATTGAGGCGGTAATTCAATTTTCTTCTATCTTCAACTATTGAATTGGTAGCTTATCGTCAACTATAGAGGCAATAATTCAATTTTATTCTACCTTCAACTATTGAGTTAGTAGCTTATCGTCAACTATTGAGGCGGTAATTCAATTTTCTTCTACCTTCATCTATTGAGTTGGTAGCTTATCGTCAACTATTGAGGCGGTAATTCAATTTTCTTCTACCTTAAACTAGTGAGTTGGTAACATATCGTCAACTATTGAGGCGGTAATTCAATCTTTCCCTATTTTCCCCAGTGAAGTTTCTTTTCCCAGCAAAGTCTCGTTTCTCCAATGAAGTCTTTTTTTCCCAGTGGAGTTCTTCCCGCAAGACATTTGTTTTCCCTAGTGAAGTTCATTTTTCTCCCCTGTGATGATATGTATCCCCATATTTCATAATCATGTCTGATGCGTTCATTAAACATTGCATTTCATCTTAGGTTCAAAAATTGTGTGTTTTATATTTAAGTCTCTTCGATCACGTCGAAACGAATATTTCTAATCATCGCATCTCCGGATAGAAGAAACTTAAATAGGGGCATCTATCATACCCCAATTTTTGACCCTAAGATCATACATCATTTGCATACCAATCATCAATCAAGAGTTTCAACTTAAAACTCTATTTGTGGTGTTGTGCTCAATTCATCTACAAGGGAACCATCAAGCACCAATGTTTATTTAGTTTGTATATGTTTTACTAACCAAAATACCAAAAATATTGCCTTGTGCTTTTATATGTTTGTGTTTTTTAGGTACCAAGTCTAAATATCCATCAAAAAGGCATTTTTCAGCAAGCAATCGATTTGCATAAGAGTGCAATCGATTGCACTCACCTGTTTTGCACCAGATTGGCATTATGTCTCTAGTGCAATCGATTTTCATAAGAGTGCAATCGATTGCACCAACTGTTTTTGCATAATATTCAGGCAGTGCAATTGATTTGCATAATGGAGCAATCGATTGCACCACTGCGAAATTGGAAAAATGAAGGCAATTTTCAGCTTTTGAGGAATGTGTCACCACTTTCATGTGTGGGGTGAAGCTTCTAGATTGGCCAAGAAATTCCCTACATCATTTTGATCAATCTTATCACGTACCTTCATTTGATGACATACACACCATTGTATCATATTTTTGGCTCCAACTCCATTTATCAAAACCTAATTTCATTTACCACGCCTAACTCCAGACCACCACCAATCCCAAGCCTAAATCCTATAAATAGAGGCATTCACCTCTTCATTCAACAAGCTTTGAAAGTCAAAGAAACTCTTTCCTTTTCTCTCCTCATCCCTTCCAAAACCCTCACTTAAAGTCATTTCCATAGAATTAGTAAGATTCACCTTGAATCCTACTAATTTTGAACTAAACCTTCATCATTTCACTCTTTTCTTTTGCCATTCATCATCAATTGAGGAAGATCAAAGCATTTGTTGTTGTATTCTTCAAGTAGACTCAAAGATTTGTGAAAGAAGTGGTAATCCTCTTGATCCATTTCAAAATCAAAGATGTGATCCTTTGTTGTTTGTTTGTGATGCACCTTTGGTGATACATTGATGCTATTTGCTGGCTTATTTGATGTATTTTTATGCTCAAGTTGATCCAAGATTGCAAGGTGTTTGGTTTTATGTTTAAACAAGTTTTACTCCTTTTGATTGCTTTTTTTTTTTGAAAAAATGCATAGTGCAATCGATTGCTCTCTGTGTGCAATCGATTGCAAGTTTGAAAAACTGCGCAGATTTTGAAAAATAAAGAAGGAGAAATCGATTGCTCTCTTAGTGCAATCGATTGCTTGCTGAGAAGAATGTGTTTTTTTTCCTTTTTAACTTTTCTTTGGTTCTAACTCTTCTTCTACTTCCTTCTTTTGTTATTTTCTTTGAATCACAAGTTTAGAGGTCTAATTCCTCTCCAATGTTAATGGACTTAGGGCGTTGATAGGATGTAAATCCGAATCCGCAATATTAAGTGATTGAACTTGAAGATGGAAGGAACTTTTGAATGTGGTTCCATCTTTTATTTCTTTTTCTTATGATTGATGAAAGTCTTTCATATCTTGAGAATTCTTATGGATTCTTGATAAAGACGCGATCACTACCTTTTTTTTTCCGTGCGGTATTGCTTTCGGAGGACGATCTATATATCGCTTCTCTCGCATGCATTAGCATATAAATTGTTAATCGGCCTCGTTGTAGGGTGATTTCTACATAAATCACTTGGCGACCTGCTTAACATAGCGCAACATTTCGTGTCCCAAATAAAAAGATCAAATATGGAAGAGAATTGTATGCGGTTGATTTAAGAGTTACGGAAGTTTATCGTGTAGTCGCTCTGATTTTATCAAGCTTTTGATAAACTTTCATTGAATTTAGATTCGATAACATCCTTCACTCACCATTGATCTTCATTACTAATATTTT
Organism: Vicia villosa; assembly: GCF_029867415.1. Lineage (NCBI taxonomy): Eukaryota > Viridiplantae > Streptophyta > Magnoliopsida > Fabales > Fabaceae > Vicia > Vicia villosa. The sequence continues at coordinate 393,125 of NW_026705261.1, forward strand.
GATGATATACTTGACAACTTTCAAGATGGTCTTCTTTAACAACTAACAATTAACTTTAATTTCCGAACTTTATTATATTGTCCTTTATATTTCTCGCATTATGCTTTATTTTATCATTCACCATGTTTATGTTTCCGCTATTTTCTCTTTGTCCATTTGGACGCTTTGTTTATGTTTCCACTATTTTCCCTTTGTCCATTTGGACGCTTTGTTTATGTTTCAGCCATTTTCTCTTTGTCCACTTGGACCATACTCTAATTTTGTGCTAAAACATTAATAAACAACTTAAAATCTAAAAAACACATAAGGCTCTCTATGGACTATTGGTTACTATCCTGAGCATTTTGGAGACCTGGACCTGTTGGACTTAGTACCTCTCGACCCTGTTATTATGTTTGTCTGGCATTGGATTGTTGTCTGTTTATGTGTGCAGGTATTTCTTTGAAAGACTTTGATGGTTAATTCCAAGGCGTCGTGATAAGGATTTTACCCAAAAACAGCCGTTACTCTGCCCGATTTTCGCTAGAATATTTATTTGCTTAATGCAAAGTGGTGCTAAATATAATAAGTTCATCTGGATCCCCAAGTGGTAATGTGTTGGCTTAGTGTTGGTAGTCCAAAGGATGGGAAATCTACCTTGACTCTTAATGTCAAGTGTTGGCTTCTTTTTTTGGTTAAATTGTTCTTTCCTTAGCTTATATTTTATGCTCTATGATAGCCTCTTCATCTCCTCCCCTTCTTAGATTTTCAAAATCTTCTCCCTTTTTCCAAAATCTTCTTATCTTTGCAACCCTTTTTTAACTTTCTTTAAAAATATCTTTTGCCCTTAGTGACTTTTCTTTCAAAGTTTAGACACTATTAATTATTGTAGTGAGTTGCGATACCCTACGATTTTGAGATTGATTGATATGATGGAGTCTTTTCCACGTGAGAGAGCTAGTGGCATACTCGTTGATTTTCATCCGAGTTGGAGCCCTTCTTTCATTTATGATGCAAAGAATCCATTTGTTCTCATGATCAAGATCAATGGCCGAGTATTCTCTCCGACGATGATAAAATGTTTATTCCTTTTAAAAAACCTTTTCCCTTTTAAGTGGAACTACATTAGCCCTGACTTCTCCATTGCACCGAGGAGGTATGTAGGCACAAGGCTTAATGTCTTGCCGAGCTTGTTTTAAAACAAACCTTTCTTTTACACACACAACACAAATTTTCAAAAAGGTTTCTGTGGAGTACCACAAAAATGAGGGGTGCTTAAAACCTTCCCCTTGTATAATCAACACCCATACCTAAGATCTCTTTCTTGTTTTAAACTTTGCATTTTCTTCATTCTTTTCCCTTTTCCTTTGGAAATAATAAAGCGTGATGGCGACTTTCACTGAAATAATGAGTCGAGTCAACTAATGGCTTCGATCTCAGATTTTCCCCGCTACATAATCAAACGCATTTTTGGTTCCGTTAGCGTGTATATAAGTTGCAATTTTTTTTCTTAATTAACTTCAGATAATTTCGTATGGTATGACAATAATTCCGTTTTTTGAGTTTTAGCATGTATGCATGTTATGTGTTTTTGACTTGAAATGTGGCTTCTTGTGTGTTAATTCACATTAACTTCTAGTTTGTAATTTTATTAACTTTTCCTAGCTTACATATCATCTACCAACTAGAAGCCTACTAACTTGTAGTTTTGTTTCTAATACTATGTGACTAGTATCTCACTTTGCCATGATACTAACATGCCTATTTTCACACTTTGTGCATATTTTTTTAATTTCCACATAATGTGCAATTTTGTGAGTTTGTATAATGCTTGTTGACTTTTACTAGCGATAGTTATTGGCTTGAGTTGTGACGTATTCCAATTGGCTCAAAGCATCTTACAAGCCTATTTTCAAATGCCAAAGTTTGAGATAATTGGAAAATGCCACAAATACTCATTTTTTCGATTTTGTAATATGAAACCAATTTTGTGCTAACTTTTGATTCGCTTTGAGTTTTGATGATTGTGAAGAGTGTTTCTTGAGTATGTTGATAATTCTGGAGCTGTTTATGAACCGATTTTCTTCTATCCCGATTTAAAAGTCCCACTTTCAGGCAAATTTAATTAAAACTAAGTACGTTTTTGAGTCTGTTGGCACGTTTTCAAGCGACCATGAGATTTTCGTTTAATTTCGGGAAACTAAATTTTGACGCTTATTTTCTAGTTTTTGCCGTTTTCGCTTCCGATTGATATGATACTCTTGCTTTGGGTTTTAGTTGACTTGTATGTGTATTTGATTAGTGATTTGTGTGCTAACGCATGTTAGTTTGTTAGTTTCGATTTTATTTCGTGCTACTTTGTAAATTTGACATAATCGCTTTCCGTCATTTCATATTTTTCGCTTTTATTTCATTTATAATACAAAGGTGCAACTCCTTGCAAAGGATACTAAGCGGGATTTCTGATTGACACGTTTTTATTCGTGTTCCACTTTATTTGTGGGACACGGCATTATCTGATTACGATTATACACTACGCTTTGCTTGTCCATATTATGTTTCTCTTGCAGGTGTATTGTTCGGATGTGTACGAACGCACATTCCAACTCGTGATTTATTTTCACATCGATGCTTTGACGTTTATGTCGGATGATTAGACTTTCTGACTTGCTCTACTATTGATGACATCTTACGTGAAGTTTTCCGGACTTCCTTGCTTTTTGCTTGCTTGTTACGGATTTCTATATCCGTTTGGTAACATTCCTAGTTTCCATTTTTATCTATTTCTCGCATCATTTTTTCCATGACAAGTAAGGTAGATATTCAACTGTCCAAGCCCTTGAAAGAGGCTCTATTTATGCGTGTTTATATTTGTGCTTGCAGAAAAGTCCTCAAGAAAGCAATTGATAAGTCCTCATAGTAGGCAAGCGGAGAGGGTTCACAATTAACCCTCGCAACTTTTAGTCCAGTCGTTTTTATGCTCACTTTTTGCAAGTAAATGCTCTGAACACACACCCTTAGATTAGAAACTAGCAAGAATGGATCTTGTAGGGTACCACTGACGTGAGGGGTGCTAATACCTTCCCCTCGCGTAACCGAAACCCTTACCCTTTCTCTGAGACCATTGTTTGTGTTTTCTATTTGGTTTACTTCGATGTTTTACATTCCTCCGCATAGGATAAATAAATGTTTGATGGCAACTTCATTGTTTATTGATGAGTTTGCTAATTGCTTCAGTCGTCAGATGTTAGTTTGAAAAATTGGTTGGCTAATAGCAATGTGACTTGTGTCGAGATTAGGACACCTTAAATCTGATGATTAAAAACCAACACAATGAGATACAAACCACATTTGGTCGGAGCATGACAGTGTTGGAACATAAATTTAGGGACAACATTCTTTATTCTCAAATGATCGGTGTAACACGGTGGTTTGAACTGACCTTTAAAATGTCGCGGTAAGCATGAGTCGCCACCGACTTTTATTTTATCCAATATCTTGGAAGGGCAAAAAGAACAGAAAAATACCTTTTAAGAAAAACGGGCTCGGGGGTAGATTATGAAAAGGGAAGGTGTAAGCACCCTTTTCACCCATGGTTATCCATGGGCTCTTAATTTGCTTAGCTCATGTTTGTTTGTTTGTTTGAAAAAAAAAGAGAAAAAAAGAAAGGACTTTAGCTTGAAAGCGTAGCCTTTGTTTTGAAAGAGAGATGTGGAAAACTTTTATTTTTTTTAAGCAAGCAAATTAACAGTAATCTACTCTAAGTTTGTTCTTTTTCTATGCTTTTTACATCGAAGGGTCGTTTGCAAGGTCATCTAAGGCAACTTATAGGAATACCATTAGCAATTCTTAGGGACAATCATCATTTTAACCGAAGGCAACATCGAGGGACTTATGATCTTTATGATGATTTAGAATCGAGGGTCTTTGCTAATGGTATCCCTATATTCGAGGGACATGACCATTTAATTATTCGTAAGGCAGCCACAAGGGGGTACCCTAGAGGTGAGGGCATGCAAGTGTGTTGTATTCAATTATTTTTAATTATCTTTGATTTGAAAGTGTTCTAACGGTTGTTTTTAAATCTTACCGTACAATCATAAGCATACATCTAACAAGTATATATTGCAGAAAGTAAAAAAGCAGAAAATAAATTCTAACTATTACAAGGCTTCGGGGTGGGGGTTACAATAAAAACGGGGAGTGCGAGAATATAAAACCTAATTAAAGCTATTACAAAGTTTTGGCGCCTATACAATTGTTCTAAGAAAATTAAATAACGATAGAAAATAACCTTTGAAAGAAAGTTTTGATGTTTATATTTTTTAGAAAAAGGTGCTTTAGAATTAATAGTAATTAAACTAATTATATCCTAAATTATTGAAAATAAAAAAAGCTAATTATAGTCGATTAAAACTAAAATAAAAATTGAATTAATGAAGCCTAAGTCTATTTATTTTTACAAATTTTTTTATGATTTTTATTATTTTAGTTAAACAAAATTAAAGAAATTAATTACAAGAATATTTACATATTAAAATCAAATTATACATATTAATTATATGTAAAATTCATTAGCAAATAAATTCATGATCCTAATTCTAATTTTATTTGATTTTTTGTGAGATTTTTGATTAAATCAAAATTATTTGAAAATTAAATTAAATTAAAATAAAATGTAAATTAAATAATTAAAACCTAAGTCTAAAATTATTACTAATTTTTTATTTTTTAGTTATTTATTCTATTAGTTAGTGATTTTTATTTAATAATAATTAAAAACCAAAGGAATAAGTATTAAACTAAAAAAAGGAAAACAAGTGAAAAGCATAAAAAAGGTTTTGTCTTGGCTTTGAACCCATGTCTTTAAGATCACCACCAACCACCTTTACCATTCCTGCAACGTTTTTTAATTGATAATAAAACAAACCATAATAAATAAATACAAAAAAACGAAGTTATTGAAAGATTCAAAAGGTTATTCAAACTGGGCCCACTGGTTGTTGGAACAAACGAATCAGAAAGCAAGGAACTGCCACGCGTGCAGTCAAAGGGGTCAGATCACTATTCATCGTATCTTTCATTTAATGACCCAGAATTTGCTACGAATCAACTATGATTTTGCTGCGGATTTGCTGCGGTTTTTATATGCTTTTCGTAGAAAATTTCTCACGGTCGCAACCTGCAAAATAAACGTCCATAAACAATAACAATCAGCCCAAATCTCCTATTTGCACCCTTACGAGTCTAATGGTCACGGTTTCGTGGCCTGAAACAGCCTCTAGCGAAGGACACGAAGCTTGGTTCCTTCGAACCCTAACAATGGTATTCCTTCATTCATGGCTCAAAACTTTCGTGTTGTACGTTAAACCTGTTCTATATATCACCATAAACATGTTACAAGCAACAAAATATATTGAAATGCATTGGATAGAAAAAAACTAAAGATCAATATTTTGAATGAATATGAGCAACGCATGGCATGATGTTTACGTGAAATAGGGCTTATGTACCAATCCAAACTTACTATGTTCTAAACACACACTACTTTTCAAAAAGCAAGTAAAGTGAGCTAAGAATTTAAGAGCCCATGGATAACCATGGATACAGAGGGTGCTAATACCTTCCCTTTGTATAACTTACCCCCCGAACTCAAAATCTATCAAGGTCTTTCCTGTTCTTTTCAGTCTTTCCTTATTGGATAAAAGAAAAGTCAGTGGCGACTCTAGATCCGAACATTTCGTTCTCCCACCGTATTATAGAGCTGGTGACTCTGCTGGGAATATGCTTAAAAAGGAAGGGTTACCTTAGAGTTTAGATCACTTCTAATTGCTTTAAATTGTTTGACTTGATTGTTTTATCTTTAAAGGGTTGTTTGGATATTTACTTGTGTGAAAGATCCTACACCCGAATCTAATGATACTTTAGGTAAGTGAAAATAGATCATGGTGTCATACCCCAAAATTTTCCCATCATATTTACTCATATTTCAGTCCATCTGACTTTCAAATACTCAAAGATACACAAGAAGGAAGCATGCAGCCTCTCTCCCAAACAACAACCCTCAAAGTAGGGTTTTGATCTTCTCAAAGTAAAATCAGATTCTGATACCTCAAGTGGACTCCATGGCCTCTCATATGATTCAAAGGATCCTCACCTCAAGTTTCAAGCTCTGATTCCTAAGATTGCTCAGATAATCAACAGTCGACTAGTTTGACCTAAAAGTCAACTATGGTCAAAGTATAGTCAAAACTCCTGATATTTGGTCAATATCAACATTTTAATGTTAGATTCATCATTTGATCAAAGGTTGATCATGATTCATCAAGGAGGGCTCATAAATCAACAAATGTCCAAGTTTCTAAATTAGGGTTTTTGAACTAAAAGTCAATCCAACTTTGACTGATCATAACTTTCACATGGAACATCAGAAATTTCCCAACCAAAGCCTATTTTGAAGGAAATTGAATTCTCTTCAACTTTGTCTCTCTAAAGGCTTGGCCAAAAATGCATGATTTGGAATGTAAGTACAAGCCTACACTCGCCAAGGAGTTTTCGATTCATGGCAAACATCATAAGTGAACAAATACAAAAGCACAAGTGTATGACTAAAGGAAAAGTAGGTTTCTGGCTATCTAAGACACTTTAGGTCGACCTACCACATGCCTAAGTCAACCTGTAAAGTTTCAGTTACTCAGCATATGGATTTGCATCAGTTAGGTCGACTTAGCTAATCCTTAGGTCGACTCAAACTAACGCAAACAAAGAAGATTCACTTCTGTCCCATTTAGGTCGACTCAACCAAGCCCCTAGGTCGACCGAAACTGAAGAAAAATCCCAAGAACCTGTTTCAACTGATCTTAGGTCGACCCAAAGCCCCAACAGGTCAACCCAACTGGCAACAATCATAACTTGGTTGAATCTGCTCCATTTAGGTCGACCTAATCAATGAAGTAGGTCAACCTATCTCCTCAAAACTTGCCAAATTATGTGTTTGATCTGCATCAACGTACCAGCACCTATATATATCTTTTTCTGTTAATTATTCATTTTCAACACCAACAACTGAAAGATACACAAAGGCTTCTCATCTTCGTTCTTCTTCTCAACTCCAACACAATTACACACAATCATTCTTGCGTTGAGAGTTTGCGATCAAGATCGATAACGTCCATGGAAAGGAATTGAAGGTTCCTAGTGGGTGAAGATTTGTGGGGTTTTTGGTGAATAAAATCTGTGGATTTTGTCCTCCAAGATTGGTGAATTTTGGGGGTTTTTATCAAGAGACTTCATCAAAGATTCAGCTGAGTGTGAAGATTGAAGAACAAGGGTTCGAGCAATTCAAAACACTGCAGAAAGGGAATCAAAGTGAAGCTTTTGGAAGACACTTGATCTGGCTCAAGATTAAGGGGAAGAAGATTCAAAGGATCAACATATTCGGTTTATCGTTATCTCTTTGTTATCTTCTTTGTATAAACTGTTTTCAATCATAATGAAAGACATCCCAATTCCCGTTTGGAATTGGGGGCAGATGTAGTCGTAGCGAGGACGATCGACGAACTGCCTGAACAAATATCGTTTTCTTATCGCTTTTATCTTTTCGTTTACGTTTCGCTTATTTCTGGTCATAATTGCAAATTGATCAAAGGTTCAAGTGTTAAACTTGTGTGATAAGATTCTGCATAAGCACCACAAGTCACCACACCTTGAATCATAATCAATTTGGACATTATCACCAAGTGTTTGATATATTGCTTCAACTATTATCAAGTCATTACAAACAAAGTTAATCAAGCAAGTAGTTAAACGATCTATATTAGCTTAACCGATTGATTCTCTAAGCGGTCTTTCATCGATAATCCTTAACTGTTTTGTGGTTTAATCACATATCCGATTCTTTTAATAGTGGTTCGGAATAGAAGCGAGTCGATCCCGAAACGCTTTCGCCTAAGTTTAAGATAAATCCGAAAAATTCTGAGGCATCTATTCACCCCCCTCTAGATCCTTAAGCCCAGCGTCTAACATGGAAGAAATGACTCAAGACATTATAGGTCCTCCAAAAGGTCAACAAAAAGTCATCTTTTTCAAAATCTCATAACTTGAATATGGAAAATTCAATTGAGATGAAACCAAGAGGAGATTTTAGAGGACACATTAAGCTTTCTAAAAAGTATTATAACACCCTCATATGATTAAAATTGAGAAAGTTATGGATGGTGCGAGTTGGACTAGTTTTGAGAAATGCATGGAACTCAAATGGACAAAATTCATACTTTTGAACATTGGGCTTAGATTTTCGGCTCTCCCATGTGATTCTAAGCTTGCAAGAGGCCCATGAGCAAATCTTTATTTGTTTTGTGAATTTTATTTCAATTATTTTGATTTTTATTCATTTAAAGTCAGTTTAATTCAAATAAAAAACATAATTGAATAAAAGGATATTCTTTGACTTATTCTTGTTTATTTATTCAGATCCAATTCACAAGCAAGAGAACACGTGAAGAAAAGTATTGAAAAATAGAATGGGAGCTTGAATTAGAAAGATTTTATATAATCTTCAAATGAAATTTTTTTACAATCCAATTGTTTCTTTCCAAGTTCATCTAACCCTAATATGTCCTCTATATATATATATATATATATATATATATATATATATATATATATATATATATATATATATATATATATATATATATATATATATATATATATATATATATATATACATATACCACTTATTCAGCCTCAATGGAGGATGAAAAATCTAATCCTTCAAACCCTAATCAAGTTCCCAAAAAGTCACAAAAGCAAAGGCACGAAGGATTCTTTGTATGGCATGTTGCAGCCAATTTCAAACGTTGCGTTGCTTTTCTGAAGGTGCAAAGGAACGTCCTCGATCAGTCTTGAAGCCATTCATGGGCCATAACGGGTGCAACCACCCTCTCCAGTTTATATATTTTTAAAAATTTGGAATCTTCGAATCATGTAATTTAAACAGGTTTCATGCCTACATACTAATTTATAATCATGTTTCTATTTGTTTAGAACATTCATCTTTGAGTTTTGACGCAAGGTTGAAGTTATGCCATTGTTAGGGCTTAAGGCTTTCCAAGCTTCGAAACCATAGTTACACGTCGTTCTAACAAAAAAGGACCACACCATTGAATTCGTGGGGGTCCATTTAGTGGAATTGGGCGATTTCTTTTCTTGGCTAACGTCATTTGTTGCAGGTTTAAAATCATGATATTTTGCTGCGGAAAATTTCGCAACGGAATCCGCAGGTAATCCAGAAGATTGAGCAGCTCAACACTGGCAGGGACGATGAATAGTGGGGTGTCCCAATCATCCATGCGTGTCACGGTTATATTCGTAGGTCAACGAAGATCCCTCCCTCTCTCCAATGCCAATTGGCTGGTCAACAAGTCAGAGGTCTTTACCATTACATGATTGGTTCGTGTATTAATTTTGGGGCCCACGCATTGAACATTTTTCATTTTGTTACTCGTTTTTGGTATTAATTGTTTGACTGTCATTCCACTAACGAATTAAAATTATACCACAAATGGCAAGGCGCTCGTTTAGTGGTGTTGGCGTGTGAGGACGTAGGATCGATCCTTGGTCCTTGCAAAAAATTTATTTCCTTTATTTTCTTCTGAATAGCTTGCAGAGCCAGCGCCTTTACCTTGTGATGGACCACCATACGCCCTCCAATCTCCAGCCTTAGATCTCCATCAGCCCAGATCTGAAGGATCAGGATTGCATCTCCACCATGGACTCTCCAGGCCTCACCACACCTGATCCAGAGCTAAGTTTTTTAATTAATTCTTTTTCTTTTCTTTTTAAATTCCATTTAAAATTGTTTTCCTTTCTTTAATTCTTTAATTTATTCTTTTCTAAAATTTGTTTTTTCACTAATTAAATAATATTATCTTTTGATAATTATTTAATCGAAAACTCGATTTTTCTCATAACATTAAAAATAATTGTTTCTAACCACAAATATTATCATTTTTGTATATACTTTCAATTAATTAATTAGTTAGGATTAGTCCAATAATTATTTAATTTAATCGAACTTTCGATTTTCTTAACCTTTAATAGTTATTTAAAATATTGAGTTATTTACCTTTCATATTTTATTTAAACCAGTTGTTTTAATCCTGATTTATCCTGATAAATTAGGGTTGTTGATCTTTAATGCACTAACCTTTCTCTTCTTCATTTTTAATTTTCAGGGTTGATCAAGGATCGATGAAGGCTTAAGCCATTTGATGACCCTGAATTAATTTTTTTATTTTTTTCTTTTGCTTTGCCCTTCCCCGCAGCTATTTATTGTAATAGCGTAGAACTTTTAAATTCTGCCTTTAATTTCTGTATAATATTAATTGATGTGGTTAGTAATCTTAGGGAGTGCAAGCCTTGAATTGAACTAGCATCACTAAATTATAAGATAAATATAACTGAATCTAATCACCTGAACGTGCCATACGCACACCTTTAGGGTAACCTCTCTTGCTGCCTGTTGCCTTATTATTTGTTGCCTTATTGTTTGTTGCCTTTAAAATAGTCAAGTCTCTCGATTCCGAGGATACCTAAAGCAAATGTTGCCCTCAGTTCATTCATCATCAATTTTGTCCCTCGATGTTGCCTCGGTAAATGATGATTTGTCCCATTGCTAAGGTATCCTCGCCTGATGCCTAAAGATTAAATGACTATTATATCCTTCCCTAGGACTACATGCCCTCTTTATGGCAGGGACAGTCTTGTGGCAAACGATAATCTCGATGACCCTTCAAAATCCAATGAAAGGACTTCCTACCCTCTTTATGGTATGGATACACCTTTCAAACTGAAAAGCTTAAAGAACAGAAATCTTAAGATTAGGGTAGTTGCTACTGTCATACCCCAAAATTTGCCTTCCATATTCCATTCACAATGATTCAAACAACTCAAAGATTCACAGTCAACTGGTTTGACCTAAAAGTCAACCATAGCCAAAGCACAGTCAAAAGCTCTCAATTTTGGGTCAACACCAAGTGAGTTAAAGTATATCCATAATTTTATCAAAGATTGATCATGATTCCATTAATAGAAACTCAGAAATGAACAAGTGCAAAAAGGTTCAAATTAGGGTTTCTTTAGGAGAAAGTCAACTCAACTTTGACTGGGCATAAATTTCACATGGAACATCAAAAATTCCCCACTCAAAGCCTATTTTAAAGGAAATTGGATTCTCTACAACTTTTTCTCTCACAAGTCAGGGCTAGAAATGCTTCATTTGAGAGGTATGATGCAAAAGATTACAGGTCATTTTCAGGCATCCTTCAAAAGCAGTTTTTTGTCAAAGAATATATGATCAAGATAAAAGCTCCAAATGAAAAATATGTTCCAAAGTGGCTTATAGAGGACATCTTGAGGTTTCCAAAAAGTCCTAGAACTCCCTCATAGCTTAAAAATTGAGTGAGATATGCTTGATCAAAGTTGAGCAATTTTTGGAGGCAAAATGTGAAATAAGAAGGTTCAAATTGAAATTTTTTGCAAATGGGCCTATGGTATTATGATTAAATCTTGGTCCACAAGTCATTAGCATGCCCAAAACCATATTCCACGAAATTTAACTTATTATTTGATTTAATATGATTTTTATTTCATTTTTAATGATTTAATTAAGTGGAAAATCAAATATTTTGCTAAAGAGGTGCATATGGATTGATTCCAATCAATATTAATGACCAAATGAAATATAATTTTCGTGCACATTGATTGGAGAAAGATCAATACAAAATAAGGCCAAAATAGAAAGTTTCTATTCAAAGAAATTCTGATCAGAGGCAAGAAGCATTTGGGCTATTTGTTTAACCTAATTTCGTCCCTCTATAAGTATACAACACAGAGCAATGGATTAGGGGACGAAATTCTGATCAGAGGCAAGAGTGCAAGAACAAAAAAAAGGGCTTCAAGAACTCAAATTCGGTTTCAAGGAATCTGAGGCTTTCAAGGAGGTTCAGGCATTGCAAAGGATTCATCGAGGGATTCTGAACGTGTCTGGATCCTTGCTCTACAACAACACCCCCAGATTGACCTCCAATTGCCTAAGGTAGGTCGTTCTGAATTTTCTATCGATTAGCATCATTCTTGCATTTATCTGGCGAATTGTTGTTGTATTATGCTTTGTATGTTTGTTGTGGTCGTTTCTGGGTGGGTGGCGTGAAGTTTGAGGGCCTCAAACGTGATACGCCATAAGAGGCCGAACGAAGCTTTTTAGGGTTTTTTTGGGGGTTTCGTGTAGAAGTAAAATTAGGGCAAGGTGATAGCATGGTTATATTCGTGTTATAAGAACAAATAGATCGAGGGGGTTGCGCCACATTTATTTAAATATATGTGCTATTCGCTATTTTTGGTGTTTTGGTTTGCTACGGAAAAATCGTAGCTAAAGCGTAGCAAAGTTTGTTGCAGGTTTGGTGTCTTCTTGGGGAAGACGATGAGGTGTTTTCTCATCACTGGCCCATTTTAAATTTGGCGCGCGTTTGCCTATGCGTGTCTCTGGGTTTTATATATTATTTGCTTAAGGCATATACTTAACGCATATGCATGCGTGGTGTGTTGGTTGTGTGATGCGCTGGTGAGGGGGAGGTCATGGATTCGAGCCTCCCCTTCGCCTATTTATTTTTCTGAATATTCCTCTACAATCCTGTGTGCCTCTCGCTCTAGGCCTCACCATGTACCCCTTAGATCCACCCCTAGAATTCCCACCAAGCCAGATCTAACGCACCTAAGACTTGTCCCCATATTATATACCCTCAAGCCTAACCACACAGAATCATAATCTTAATAAACTTTAATAATTTTAATTATTTATTTGTTCTAATTAAAATACTTTTAAATATATTTATTAATATAATAATTGTTTTTTTAAAAAAAAAATTAGTATATGATATTTATATTGAAAATGTCAATTTGTTGTTCGTGCCGATTAAATCGATTAATCGCTATGGTCAACAATAATTTTAATTAAAATGTTATTTAATTAAAATGTAATTAATTTCTATTTGGTTAAATGGTTGCAACTATTTTATTAGTTTTGATGATTAACTCTTCTTTTTTTTCTCACTTTAATTTGTTCTTCTTTTTAATCGAATCAATCGATTACGAGGGGTAACGATACAAACTAATTCATGGAAAAATTGTTAAAAAATATTCTTATTCGTTATTAGTAATAATTGAATAAATCAATTAAAATTGGTAACGATGCAATTTCAAATCTTTTAACTATGGTGATCGAATCTATTGATCATTGCGGTTAATAGTACAAAATTAAATCAGGGTTGTATGCCCAAACCCTAAAATACTTCACTAACCCTTTCAAACACACAATATCAAACTACGGATTTTCATCCTTATTCAAAACTGCGATAGGCCACTCAAAAAGCCTCCAAAAACCATATCTAATCAAAATTCAATTCAATGGCGTACAACCCTGTCCCCAAACTACGTAGATTCTGATCCTCCATAAGGAGGTACGTAGGCACTTGGTAACAAGGCGAGCCCCCTTCCTCTAAATTCTAATCATGTCAATATAATTAGCCCTATTATTACTTTTTGTTACCTTTCTTTATAAACCTTGCCATAAACCCTTATCTTTGCAATGTTAGCCTTTAGGAAAGGGTTGAGGGTGCCTAATACCTTCCCTCAACCTGATTATAATAACTTACCCTGAATCTCATAACTGCGTAGGGTTTCCTATTCGACCTTCAGAATAGTTGGCGACTCTAAATCTTTATTTTTAGGGCAGGTTGCTACAGCTGGCGACTCTGCTGGGGAGATACACTATAGGTTAATTATTATGCTCCTAAGGCTTGAGAGGGTTTAGGTTTGTGGTTAAGGGTTTAGGTTTTTGGCGATTTTTAGGGTTTGGCAAGTTTGCCATTTTTAGATTTTGTGGGAAGGTTTATCTTTATAATAAATATTTAATTATTTGTTTATTTATTTGTTGTTTTTAGTTTTCATTAAATGTTTTATTTGTCATGTTTGCCTTAAAATGTTTAATTATATATTATATGCACTGCTGGTTATTTTTGTGTTATGTAAAAACCTAAGTGTGGGAGTTATCCTTGAGACCAGGGGGGACTTGAATCGCCTACGAGTCTCATTGATAACTCCACTCGGAGTGGGTTGAATATTCGGAAATGTCCAAAACGAGGCTTGACTTTGTTGAGGGCAGGACTGGGTATTTGGCTGATCTCTCCGAGAACCTACCCCAAAAATTCGAACCTCATGGATAAAATGAGTTGTTCTAAAATCCGAAGAGACAAAAAGTCTCGGAGGCTACGAACGACCCCATGAGACCTTCTAGAACCCCCATAAAAAGGTAGGCTCCCTAGAGCCGCTACGTCGAACCTATGAACTTAGAATTCTTGAAATATCATAATCTGATTTGTATTTTTCTGTCATTTATGCTAGGGTTTGTTTCCTTGTTTTCTTGTTGTTATATCTTTGTGTTTGCATGCATCATTCCTCATTTGCATTCTTGCATCATTTCTTATCCAAAAAAAAAAGAAGGATAAAGAAAAAAGGATTTTATTATATTTAATCTATAGATGTGGATAAAAGACATAAATACGAACAAAGCATATCATTCATGGCATGCACATCATTTTCATGGCATTAAGAGAAGATTTCTCTTCTATCTCCAGAGCAAGGGACCATTGGGAAGGATAACCTAACATCCCGACCGTCTTATCAAACGAGATTTCAGCAAAAAGAAATCAATGGATCAGCTAGAACAGAATCAAACCGCCCTTCGGGAAGAGGTTGATCAACTAAAGGTTAGTATGGAAGAGGTTAAAGGAGGTATGGCTCAGATGCTAGGATTCATGAAAGCCCTCTCAGATAAACAAGAAAAGGCAAAAGAGGTTCAGTCTGGGGATACCCTGGTTCAGGATGAGATCCCCAACGAAGAAAACCCGCTGCTAGGATTTGTTCCAGGCTTTGGCCCGGCTAAGGACAGACCTCAGGTCCGATCTGTCAAGAAGGATTGGTCCCCACTCCACAAACGAAAAGGACAACCCGTGCAGTTCGCATTCCTGCTAACAATGTCCCTAAGGATGATGATTACCTGGATCTACAATACGGGGTACAAGAGGTGGACAACACAGACCAAGCACCTCAAACTCAGCAGTCTATTCCCAACTCTGGGGAGGACTCCAAAGACAGTGAACAGATCAAATCGCTAGAAGAAAGATTAAAAGTGGTACAAGGATATGATGTCTTCGACGTGGATACCTTCAAAATGAGCTTGGTCTCAGACTTGACTATCCCACACAAATTCAAGATCCCCGACTTCGAGAAATACAAATGACTCACATGTCCGAGGAATCACTTGCGCATGTATGTGCGAAAAATGGCTGCTTATGCTCACGATCAAAAGCTGATGATACACTTCTTCCAAGAGAGTTTAAGCGGAGCATCTATTGACTAGTACATGCAATTGGAGAAATCTTATATCCGAAGCTGGAATGATCTGGCTAACACATTCTTGAAGCAATACAAGTACAACCTGGACATGGCACCCAACCGGATGCAATTACAGAATATGTCACAAAAGAAGGATGAATCATTCAAGGAGTATGCCCAAAGGTGGAGGGAAATGGCTTCCCGAGTCCAACCTCCCTTGATGGAGAAAGAACTGGTGGACATATTTATGAGCACTTTGCAAGGACCATACTACGACAAGATGGTCGAACGCATATCTTCAGGGTTCTCGGACTTGGTAGTCATTGGTGAGAGAATTGAAAATGGAATAAAAAATGGGAAGATACAAGGGGCACCCTCAGGTTCCTATCACACAAAGAAGTCATACGATGAAAAAAAGGAACCCAACACTGTTGGGGCAATCCTGGTTAATCAGGCACCAACACTACAAAAGAGGAATCAGCAAAAGCAACAAGGTAGCCAACGCCCCTGGAAGGCCAAGCCAAAACGATCATTCACCCCGTTGTACATGCCACTGTCTCAAGCTTTACAACGTCTTCTCAGCCAGAACTTGGTAACTCTGCTGCCTCCATACTCAGCTCCAG
The DNA here is from genome assembly GCF_029867415.1 of Vicia villosa. NCBI lineage: Eukaryota > Viridiplantae > Streptophyta > Magnoliopsida > Fabales > Fabaceae > Vicia > Vicia villosa. Next base: position 409,183 of record NW_026705261.1, read on the forward strand.
CTAACCCCGCTCCTGGGTACAAGCATCATGCTAGGTGCGCTTATCATTCAGATAGTCCTGGTCATGATACAGAGGATTGTGGGCCGTTGAAGCACAAGATCCAAGATTTGATTGAAGAAGGGCTCATTGAGTTCGAAGATCCTCGCAAGTCTAATGCCATAGGTGGCTAGAAGGAGGATTTCTTAGACCATTAGTTTTGTTTTCATTAGCAATTTCCTTCTGTTTGTTTAAACATTAGTCTTACGACATATGCTATGTACTCTACAATAATCATTAATGCATTGCTTACGTTTGTCTTGATTTATTCCTAGTGTTCTCACTATATTTAAAACTGTGTTTTTACTTGGTTTTCTTCTTTGTGATATTCAACTCGTTAAAGCCGTACACCTTTAGAGGGAGGATGACGAAAACGATACCACAATTTCATATATTACGCTTTCGAACAGACCGAGTTGACGATGTACAGGCATTTGTTCAATTCCTAAATAATGGAGATATAAGGATGTTAATCCCTCGTCAACCCCTTTGAGCCTAAAGAAGTAGGAGTTTTCCTTCATATAAAATAAAACCCTTAATACATAACCTGGGGTAGGGTAGCTGCTCAGTTAACTTAATTATTCCAAAGTGTTCTTTTGAACATAATCACCGATGGTTCCCCGTCATCATTAAATCCGGCAGTCGATATCTGCGAAGAAAAAAGAGAAAGCAATGCAAGGGCCTGCTAAGTCAAAACCTATTAAGGAGACTTAGGCAAAACTGGGGCATCCCGCTGACTGTAGTTTTAAAATGAACAGTTAAGAAAATTTTACAAGGAAAATGACTGCCTTTGCAAATAAACTCTTGGTTTTTGAACCATCATATTACAATTCCCAAAGTATTTTGGAACTTAAATGCACAGTTAACTGAGCGTAGGACTGAAGAACATCACGTAGATTGGGATGGGTACAAATAAACTTTGACCATAATCCTTTGTTTCTTAAAACCGTGAACCAGGCCACATTACAACCCTTAAAAGCCCTAACTGAAGCATGGTTAGTTTGAAAGCATACAATTACCAAAGGTATCCCGACTCCTTAAGGTCTACTATAACTCTTGAGTTGATATCACTTTCTTACAAAAAAAAACTTTGTTTTACTCAAAAATGTTTTTAAACTTTCAAGACAGACATAAGCATTCACATCTTATGAATTTCATTATAAAGTACACTTGTCTATGTAGATTCAAATGTTTAAACATCAGGGAGAAGTTGCATGGGGCATGGCTAATGACCAAAAAAAAAAATCCTACCGACAGGCGAAATAGCTCTAAAAAAAAAGCTTATCAAAAGAAGAAACATCTCTTACACATGACTGAGTTGGCTAAGGTGTACACAGGGCATAACCCATCATTATCCCATTTACATGGGGCAATATAATCAAGATCCATGGAATCTCTCAAAGACGCTGAATAGCCCATGGGGAAAATCCATTACCTGGGGGCACGTTGCAAAGGTCACTCAGTATCAGATGGGGTCAATACCACTCTCACATCCTTTCCAGGAACCTTTATAGGACATCTCTCAATCTGCCATGTAGTCTTCTTTAAGACATGTTCAAATATTTCTTACCCTTTCTAGGAGCCTTTTTCAGATAGTCTTTTTAAGACACATCTTCTTATCCTTTCTATTTTTGAATCTTTTCAGATAGTCTTCTCTAAGACATATTCCTTTCTAAGAACCTTTTCTAGGTAGTCTTCTGTAAGACACCTCTTAACTTTTTCAGTTAGTCTTTCTTAAGACATATCCAAACTTCTCTTATGCTTCCAAGAACCTTGTCAAACTTTGTTTAAAGTACAGAGTCTTCTCTAAGACAGTTCACCATCCTTTCTAGGGTGATCTTCTTCAAGGTGTTTTTCCCTAAGTTTTGTTTAAAATGCCACATTCCTTAAAACAGTCTTTATCCTCTATAGGAATATTTTTGACCCTCTTCACGAACATGTCCCTTTGAGCTTTGGTCAAAGCACAATCTTGTTTAAGACAATTTCCCATTCTTTCCAAGGACCTCTTCAGGTAATCTTATAGAAAACATCATCTCATTCTGAGTACTCAGCAAATCACTGTCCGTCGGACGCGACCGAAACGCATGACTCACTCTAAAAAGCATCTGCTTCACATTCAAATCAATACTTACAATCAAGAATCCTATTGACTAGGGGCATATCTTTCAAGAATTCACATACTGGGGCAATGCATATCAGGTTCGTGGTATGACATGGTAAAATTCGAGTTCTCTCTAAAGATACTCCCTTCAGGTTAAGGGACACGTCTCTCAAAACTTCCGATGTTGGAGAGATCTCTCAAGTAGCATGGTTGCGTAATTGGCCTTCTTACGCCTGTATCACTTACAACCTACAATATGGGATCGTCATACATACATAATTCTCATTTATTTTAAGAATTTCATTACATGACACATGCATCATGACATTGCATAAAACTAACGCTGCCTTTTCAGGTCACTTCATAATCAAAAGGATGTTATCATACAATTACAGCACAAATACGATCGTATCAACGATTCAATCTTAACGCTCACAGATACAATTCCAATACTTCATTCCAAGTCCTTCTTCCAAAGCAATCCAGAAGCAATCAAAGAATTTCTTACCTTTCTAGGTAGTCTTGTCCAAAACAATTATCAAACCTTTCCAAGCAGTCTTCTCTAAGACCCTCCTTATCCTTTATAGGAACCTTTCTAGGTAGTTTTGTTTAAAATGTTTCATAGCCTTTATAGGAACCTTTCTAGGTTGTTTTGTTTAAAACGTTCCATATCCTTTATAGGGACCTTTTTAGGTAGTTTTGTTTAAAACATTTCATATCCTTTATAGGAATCTTTTTAGGTAGTTTTGTTTAAGACGCATCATGTCCTTTCTAGGAGCCTTTCTAGGTAAGTCTTGTTAAAAGTATCCCGTATCCTGTCTAAGAGCCTTTCCAGGTGAGTCTTGTGTAAGACGTATCACATCCTTTCCAAGAACTTTTCTAGATTAGTCTTATTTAAGACATATCATACTTTTCTAGGTAATCTTCTTAAAACATGTATCTAATCCCTCCTCATCCTCTCCAGGAGCCTTTCTAGGACAGTCTTGTTTGAGACATATCTAAGTTAACCTTATAGTCTTGTTTAAGGCATATTGTATCATTCCCAGTAACCTCTCTAGGATAGTCTTGTTTAAGACGTACCATAACTTTTTCTAGGCAGTCTTGTTTAGGACGTATCATAGGAGGCCTTGTTTAAGACGTATCATAACCTTTCTAGGCAATCTTGTTTAAGACGTGTCATAATCTCTTTAGGTTAATCTTCTTAAAGACATTCCATATCCTTTCTAAAAAAAAAACTCTCCAGGTGAATCTTGTTTAAGACGTTTCATATCCTTTTAGAAGCCTTTCTAGGTGAATCTTGTTTAAGATATATCATGCCTTTTTAGGTAACCTTCTTAAAATATTTATCCAATCTATTCTTAGACATACCCTGTTCTTTTAAAGAACTCCGTAGTTAGTCTTCTCTAAGCTTTGTTCAAAGCCTAAGCTTCTTTGCATCATCCTTTGATATACCCTATTCAGGAACCTCTTCAGGTAGTCTTATGTAAGACATTACTTCACATCTCCTCCGATACAATCAATATGATCCTGGTATGAAAAGCATATGCTTCAGGCAAGCATCTTGTTAAACAACTGGACGGCATCTTTAAGCCCATCTCAAAAACTGTTTCCTACACCGGCAATCGCAAATTTCTGGGTATTCTAGTGTTCAATCCTCTTCCACCATCAGATCACGATAGGTGAACAAGCCAATCTACCTCTTCAGGTTTAAGAAGATTGAACAGGGGCAGCTGTCATACCCCAAAATTGCCTTCCATATTCCATTCACAATGATTCAAACAACTCAAAGATTCATAGTCAGCTGGTTTGACCTAAAAGTCAACCATAGCCAAAGCACAGTCAAAAGCTCTCAATTTTGGGTCAACACCAAGTGAATTAAAGTATATCCATCATTTGATCAAAGATTGATCATGATTCCATTAATAGAAACTCAGAAATGAACAAGTGCAAAAAGGTTCAAATTAGGGTTTCTTTAGGAGAAAGTCAACCCAACTTTGACTGGGCATAACTTTCACATGGAACATCAAAAATTCCCCACTCAAAGCCTATTTTAAAGGAAATTGGATTCTCTACAACTTTGTCTCTCACAAGCAAGGGCTAGAAATGCTTCATTTGAGAGGTATGATGCAAAAGATTACAGGTCATTTTCAGGCATCCTTCAAAAGCAGTTTTTTGTCAAAGAATATATGATCAAGATAAAAGCTCCAAATGAAAAATATGTTCCAAAGTGGCTTATAGAGGACATCTTGAGATTTCGAAAAAGTCCTAGAACTCCCTCATAGCTTAAAAATTGAGTGAGATATGCTTGATCAAAGTTGAGCAATTTTTGGAGGCAAAATATGAAATAAGAAGGTTCAAATTGAAAATTTTTGCAAATGGGCCTATGGTATTATGATTAAATCTTGGTCCACAAGTCATTAGCATGCCCAAAACCATATGCCACGAAATTTAACTTATTATTTGATTTAATATGTTTTTTATTTCATTTTTAATGATTTAATTAAGTGGAAAATCAAATATTTTGCTAAAGAGGTGCATATGGATTGATTCCAATCAATATTAATGACCAAATGCAATATAATTTTCGTGCACATTGATTGGAGAAAGATCAATACAAAATAAGGCCAAAATAGAAAGTTTCTATTCAAAAATAAAATCAATTTTTACAAACTTGGTAAGATTGGATTCAAGAAGCATTTGGGCTATTTGTTTAACCTAATTTCGTCCCTCTATAAGTATACAACACAGAGCAATGGATTAGGGGTCGAAATTCTGATCAGAGGCAAGAGTGCAAGAACAAAAAAAAGGGCTTCAAGAACTCAAATTCGGTTTCAAGGAGGTTCAGGCATTGTAAAAGATACATCGAGGGATTCTGAACGTGTCTGGATCCTTGCTCTACAACAACACCCCCAGATTGACCTCCAATTGCCCAAGGTAGGTCGTTCTGAATTTTCTATCGATTAGCATCATTCTTGCATTTATCTGGCGAATTGTTGTTGTATTATGCTTTGTATGTTTGTTGTGGTCGTTTCTGGGTGGGTGGCGTGAAGTTTGAGGGCCTCAAACGTGATACGCCATAAGAGGCCGAACGAAGCTTTTTAGGGTTTTTTTGGGGGTTTCGTGTAGAAGTGAAATTAGGGCAAGGTGATAGCATGGTTATACTCGTGTGATAAGAACAAATAGATCGAGGGGGTTGCGCCACATTTATTTAAATATATGTGCTATTCGCTATTTTTGGTGTTTTGGTTTGCTATAGAAAAATCGTAGCTAAAGCGTAGCAAAGTTTGTTGCAGGTTTGGTGTCTTCTTTGGGAAGACGATGAGGTGTCTTCTCATCACTGGCCCATTTGAAATTTGGCGCGCGTTTGCCTATGCGTGTCTCTGGGTTTTATATATTATTTGCTTAAGGCATATACTTAACGCATATGCACGCGTGGTGTGTTGGTTGTGTGATGCGCTGGTGAGGGGGAGGTCATGGGTTCGAGCCTCCCCTTCGCCTATTTATTTTTCTGAATATTCCTCTACAATCCTGTGTGCCTCTCGCTCTAGGCCTCACCATGTACCCCTTAGATCCACCCCTAGAATTCCCACCAAGCCAGATCTAACGCACCCAAGACTTGTCCCCATATTATATACCCTCAAGCCTAACCACACAGAATCATAATCTTAATAAACTTTAATAATTTTAATTATTTATTTGTTCTAATTAAAATACTTTTAAATATATTTATAAATATAATAACTGTTTTTTTAAAAAAAAAATTAGTATATGATATTTATATTGAAAATGTCAATTTGTTGTTCGTGCCGATTAAATCGATTAATCGCTATGGTCAACAATAATTTTAATTAAAATGTTATTTAATTAAAATGTAATTAATTTCTATTTTGTTAAATGGTTGCAACTATTTTATTAGTTGTGATGATTAACTCTTCTTTTTTTTTTTCTCACTTTAATTTGTTGTTCTTTTTAATCGAATCAATCGATTACGAGGGGTAACGATACAAACTAATTCATGGAAAAATTGTTAAAAAATATTCTTATTCGTTATTAGTAATAATTGAATCAATCAATTAAAATTGGTAACGATGCAATTTCAAATCCTTTAACTATGGTGATCGAATCTATTGATCATTGCGGTTAATAGTACAAAATTAAATCATGGTTGCACGCCCAAACCCTAAAATACTTCACCAACCCTTTCAAACCCACAATATCAAACTACGGATTTTCATCCTTATTCAAAACCGCGATAGGCCACTCAAAAAGCCTCCAAAAACCATATCTAATCAAAATTCAATTCAATGGCGTACAACCCTGTCCCTGAACTACGTAGACTCTGATCCTCCATAAGGAGGTACATAGGCACTTGGTAACAAGGCGAGTCCCCTTCCTCTAAATTCTAATCATGTCAATATAGTTATCCCTATTATTACTTTCTGTTACCTTTCTTTATAAACCTTGCCATAAACCCTTATCTTTGCAATGTTAGCCTTTAGGAAAGGGTTGAGGGTGCCTAATACCTTCCCTCAACCTGATTATAATAACTTACCCTGAATCTCATAACTGTGTAGGGTTTCCTATTCGCCCTTCAGAATAGGTGGTGACTCTAAATCTTTATTTTTAGGGAAGGTTGCTACAGGTACTAATTGCTTGCTCTTATTTAAATTCAAAAATCACTTTTCACACTATCTTTTCAAATACTTTCAAAAACAAGGCTACGCTTATTTACAAGCTAAAGTCCTTAACAAAGTTTTACTATTCACACACTACATTTCAAACATTTTGAAAACAAAAGTGAGCCAAGCAATTAAGAGCCCATGGATAACCATGGATACAAAGGCTGCTTACACGTTCCCTTTGTATAACTTACCCTCCGAACTCAATCTCTTTCAAAAAGGTATTTTTCTGTTCTTTTAGCCTTTCTATAAATTGGATAAAATAAAAGTCGGTGGCGACTCTTGCTATCCGCAACATTTCAGAAAAAGTCAGTTCTCCCACTGTATTACAGAACTGGCGACTCTGCTAGGGACATACTTAAAAAAGAGGGGTTACCTTAAAGTTTAGGATCACTTTAAATTTGTTTGTCTTGTTTGCTTTATTTTTTAAGGGTACTGCTTGGGAATGTTCTTGTGTGAAAGATCCTACACCCGGATCTAGTGTACCTTAGGTATGTGGCAATAGACCAAGGAGACTGTACGACTTGTATTGATATGGTTGATCTTGTGGCCACCGTTAGTGTGACGCATTGGTTTGTCCTGATGGCCCTTGAAAGTGATTGAGGAGACGTTTGGCTGCCGCGTGGTGTCATTAGGCACTAATTTGCCCTTAGAACCCTACACTCATTGAGATCAACCTTTCAAGATGTTTTCGGTCAGCCACCCGAGCGCTGAATGAGATAATGCTTTCGAGAACGATCGTCGAGATGAGCACCATAGAACCCGGTTACTATTTTAGGACAGGTTGAACCAACTAAACGTCAGTGGGGAGGGTACTTACCTACGAACTTCAAGCAAGCCTTTAAACCTATGGACACTTGTGTGACTTGCTTGTGTGTGCTACTAACCCTTTGGTTCCCTTGCAGGGTTTTCTTGTAGGACATACTTGTCCTTATCACCTTGCGCTTTGCCTAATGCATTGCTTCCGCATAACATCATGACATCATGACATCATAACATATCATGATTGACTAACCCTTTCAAGGATCTTAGGTATTTAGGGCGCACAATCGCAGGTGCCATTATCAAGGACTTAATCCATATCAGCGGGCAAGAGGATTTACTTTCCTCTAGCCACACGTCTTCCAATTCAAAGACACAATACCTATCTAGAGGAAAGAGGATTTATTTTCCTCTAGCCATATGCTTTCAAATTCAGAAGTACACGTATTCCGAATCAGGGGCGATGACCCACTCGATATGGTGAGCGTGATTCTCAAAGAAGGACGTTTAAGGACAAAAGACGAAGTTCTTCGACAAAGCTGCAACTACGCTTCAATGTCGCAAACTAAATTCCCTAAAAGATCCTTCAAAACATTGCATTTGCATTCATAACATCGCATCATAGGTTTCCACAACAGGTCTCTCATCTTCTCTCACTGTTTATTTCAGCGCGAATGAATCTCGAGCAATCAGTCAGAAATTTTCAGGCTCAAAATGCCTAGTTCCCAACCTTGATTCTGAATTTGTCCAAGGGGCAAGACGAGCTAAGAACCTTGTTAATCAACAAGTAGAAAGATCGGCGTAGGCAACAGGGTGGCCAACGTACTTGGAAATCCAAATCCAAAAGGTCATTGGCTCTACGACACATGCCATTATTTCAAGTTCTGCAACAACTGCTCAATCAGAACTTGATATCCCTATTGCCTCCATCTTCAGTTCCTGCCAATCCTGGTCCTGGATACAAGTACAATGCAAGATGTGCTTATCATTCGAACAGTCCTGGTCATGATACCAAAGATTGTGGACCATTGAAGCATAGGATTCAAGACTTAATCGATGCCAAGATCATTAATTTCAACTCACATGAGAAGCCACATATGGCTGATGCTATGTACAATCAAAAAAGACATAATGAACGCAACTTAGTGATTGGGGAAATTCCACAACAACGACGCAAGCCAGATGCACCTAAGCATCAATTCACCCAGATTAACATGTCACTGGCTCAGGCGTTACAACACATGCTGAAGGCCAACTTGATTACGATGAGGGATCCTCCTGTGAAGCCCAACACTTCCTCCCCTCGCTATAATCCTAATGCAAGGTGTGCATACCACTCCAATAGCCCTGTACATGATACAAATGATTGTTGGCCATTGAAGAACAAGATCCAAGATATGATCGATGCTGGTGAAATTGAGTTCAACCCTCCTAAGACTCCTGCGGTGATCACCGCCACATGCCTAGTCGTGACGAGACTGATTAATGTCAAGAAGGATGGACTCTTGGACAATTAGTTGCATTTTCATTTGCAATTTCGATCCTGTTTGTTTAAACATTCGACTTATGATAGACATTATTTGTTTTAATAATCATCGTCAGTGCATTGCATTTGTTTGTCTTGAATAAATTATTTCGCTATCACTCATTTAAACTGCATCTTTACTTTGCATATATTTTGTGATACTCAACTCCTGCTAAAGCTGTATGCCTTTTGAGGGAGGATGACAAAAACGATACCGCAACCTCATACAATATGCTTTTGAACGGACTATCCTGATGATGTACAGGCATTGTTTCAATTCCTAAATAGTGGAGATATAAGGATGTTAATCCCTCGTCAACCCCTTTTGAGCCTAAGAAGTAGAAGTTTTCTTTCATGTGCAAATTGAAACCTTTAATCATAACCCGGGGCAGGGTAGATTCTCAGTTAACTCAATTATACCAATTGCTTTACACAAGTGATGATGGATTCCCGTAATTCTCAAGTCAGGCAGTCAATATCCATAAAAAAGAAAAAGAAAAGAGAAAAAATGTTAAGTCAAAACCTATGAAGGAGACTTATCAAGAACTAAAACATCCCGCTGACTGTAATCTCAAAATAAACAGTTCAGGCAAAAGTTAGGGATAGCAAAGTCAAAAAAGAGGTTGCTAAAAGATCCTCGACAAAAGAAAACATTTCAAAATAGGTCACTACGAATCCTCGACAAAAAGAAAGTATAACCGAAAAGGATGTCTACCTATCCAAATAAACTGTCGTTGCTGAAACCATCATCAAATGTCAATGTTACGACTTCAAAGCTCTGCTAGGACTTAAACGCAAAGTTAACTGAGCATAGGATCGAAGAATATCACGAAGATTGGGATGGGTACAAATAAACTTTGAGCCATTATCCTTTGTTTCTTAAACCGTGAACCAAGCCACGTTACAACCCTTGAAAGTCCTAACTGAAGCATGGTTAGTTCGAAAGCGTACTGTCACCAAAAGGTATCTTGATTCCTTAAGGTTTACCACAAATGTTGAGTTGATATTTCGTTTTTACAAACATCACGTTTTTATAAACATCACGCTTTTAAATCTCCTGTTTTAATGTTTTTTCAAAAAACAAGACAAACATATGCATTACATCTCATGAATTCATTATTAAACATATTTTGCTACGTAATTTCAAATGTTAGCATCAGAAAGAATTTGAATAGGGTACAACTAATGACCAAAAGTCATCTCGACAGACAACATCATTTCAGAAGCAACGAGCATGACACAATTTATCCAATCGATATGGGGCAATCAGGTCAAGATTCCAAGAATCCCTCAAGAATGCCAAACAATCAGAGGCATGCACCCAAGTGGGTCTGAAGCTACTTCCCGATCAGTCAGGGGCATCATACTAAGTACTAGGGGCATGTCACCCATAGTACACATCTGATAAGGTCCTCGCAAGGCGAATATTTTCAAAATAGCCGGGGCAGAGCTATGCAAGGCATGTTCAACACTTCGATCAATACTCATTGGTGTGTTCCAATCAATACAAGTCCAAGAGTAGCAGTTACTATAAATAGTGGGGGCAATGTTCAAGGCTTCCATGCTTTCCCACAGAGTCGACTTCACAAGATCATATCCCCACAGAGTAACCCTCGAGAAGATATCTTCAAATGTTCTCTTCCCGACAGAGACTTAGTTTCCCAACGGAGTTTACATCTTCGACACTGCCGTTTCTCCGATACTTTTCTCTTCTCCGAACAATGTTATTTCTCTCTTATCCCAGTTAGGGTACATTAAGGTCAATCATTCAAATGGCTCTCATCCCCAAGCAAAAGTCAAAAATTCCCAGCTGAGCATCCTCGAGTATGAAGCGGGAGTTCCTACCAAAACGGAAGACTAGTGCTCTGTATTCTCCACAACTGTCAGGGACTTATTTTCCCAGCCAGACGTTGCTACAATCTACTATCATCATTAACAATGTTTTGCATTCATACATCATACGCCTCATGGCATACACATAACATACATACGCCTCATGGCATATGCATAACACTCTCATTCATTTCAAAAAATTAACATTACAATACATGCATCACGATATTACATAAAACTAATATTGCTTTTTCAGTCTAATCCTACAAATCAAATGAACATTATCTTCTAGAAATAGTGCAGAGATAATCAAGTCAACGATTTAATTCTGACACTCATTCAAGACAGAGATTTAGTTCTGATGCTTAATTTTGGATATCTTCCAAAGATAGTTCAGAGATAATCAATACAGAGATTTAGTTCTGATGCTTAATTTTGGATATCTTCCAAAGATAGTTCGGAGATAATCAAGACAGAGATTTAGTTATGATACTTAATTTTGGATATCTTCTAGGGATAGTTCAGAGATAATCAAGACAGAGATTTAGTTTTGATACTTAATTTTGGATACCTTCCAGAGATAGTTCAGAAATAATCAAGACAGAGATTTAGTTCTGATACTTAGTTCCGGGTATTCTCCAGAGATAGTTTAGAGATAATCAAGACAATGATTTAGTTCTGATACTTAGTTCCAGGTACTCTCCAAAGATAGTTCAGAGATAATCAAGCAACATTCAAAGATCTAATTCTATCATTACAAACGGTGTATACACGATCATCTTTCCAAGATCTAATTCAGTTACTATGAACGGTGCTGACACGATTAACCTCCAACAAACACTTCTCAATACATCTGAGCTTAGATACATCCTAACGTACGACTCATTCTGGTACTTCTCAATACAAAGGATTCATTCTAACGTACGACTCGTCCTAGGATACAACCTGACGTATGGTGTATTATGACAACTATCAACACAGGGACCTGGTCTAACATACGACCTATCCTACAGCCTAACGTACGGCTTTTCCAAACATTTATAATTGCAATCTGACCCAGTCTAACATATGACTCGTCCTAAAGTTCATCCTAACGTATGGCTTTCCAGACATTTATCAATGCAATCAGACCCGGTCTGACGCACGACCCGTCCTTCAGCCTAATATACGGCTTATCCAGACATCTATCAAAGAAAACTGGACCCAGTCTAGCATATGACTCGTCCTAAAAGTATAGCCTAACGTACAAATTACTTTAACACTTATCAATACAGCGGATTGAGTCTAATGTACGACTCATCCTAAGTATATCCTTTCAGATACGGTCTAACGTACGACTTATTCTGACTTTCAACTTATCAAGTCAAGTGGCATCTTTAAGCCCACTTCATACGCGTCAATACATCTACTGATGTCATCTTTAAGCCCATCTCCAGAAAAGGTCCCTACATTAGCAAGGGCAAATTTCTTGGTATTCCAGTGTTCAATCCTCTTCCAGCTTCAAATTCCGACTGACACACAAGCCAATCTACATCTTCAGGTTTAAGAAAATTGAACAGGGGCAGCTGTCATACCCCAAAATTTGCACATCATATTTACTCATATTTCAGTCCATCTGACTTTCAAATACTCAAAGATACACAAGAAGGAAGCATGCAGTCTCTCTCCCAAACAACAACCCTCAAAGTAGGGTTTTGATCTTCTCAAAGTAAAATCAGGTTCTGATACCTCAAGTGGACTCCAGGGCCTCTCATATGATTCAAAGGATCCTCACCTCATGTTTCAAGCTCTGATTGCTAAGATTGCTCAGATAATCAACAATCGACTAGTTTGACCAAAAAGTCAACTATGGTCAAAGTACAGTCAAAACTCCTGATTTTTGGTCAATATCAGCATTTTAATGTTAGATTCATCATTTGATCAAAGGTTGATCATGATTCATCAAGGAGGGCTCAGAAATCAACAAATTTCCAAGTTTCTAAATTAGGGTTTTTGAACTAAATGTCAACCTAACTTTGACTAATCATAACTTTCGCATGGAACATCAGAAATTTCCCAACCAAAGCCTATTTTAAAGGAAATTGAATTCTCTACAACTTTGTCTCTCTAAAGGCTTGGCCAAAAATGCATGATTTGGAAGAAATGACTCAAGACATTATAGGTCCTCCAAAAGGTCAACAAAAAGTCATCTTTTTCAAAAGCTCATAACTTGAATATGGAAAATACAATTGAGATGAAACCAAGAGGAGATTTTAGAGGACACATTAAGCTTTCTAAAAAGTCTTATAGCACCCTCCTATGATTAAAATTTAGAAAGTTATGGATGGTGCGAGTTGGACTAATTTTGAGAAATGCATGGAACTCAAATGGACAAAATTCATACTTTTGAACATTGGGCTTAGACTTTCGGCTCTCCCATGTGATTCTAAGCTTGCAAGAGGCCCATGAGCAAATCTTTATTTGTTTTGTGAATTTTATTTCAATTATTTTGATTTTTATTCATTTAAAATCATTTTAATTCAAATAAAGAAACATAATTGAATAAAAGGATATTCTTTGAATTATTCTTGTTTATTTATTCAGATCCAAATCACAAGCAAGACAACACGTGAAGAAAAGTATTGAAAAATAGAATGGGAGCTTGAATTAGAAAGATTTTATATAATCTTCAAATCAATTTTTTTTTACAATTCAATTGTTTCTTTCCAAGTTCATCTAACCCTAATATGTCCTCTATATATATACCACTTATTCAGCCTCAAGGGAGGACGAAAAATCTAAGCCTTCAAACCCTAATCAAGTTCCCAAAAAGTCACAAAATCAAAGGCACGAAAGATTTCTTCGTATTGCATGTTGCAGCCAATTTCAAATGTTGCGTTGCTGTTCTGAAGGTGCAAAGGAACGTCCTCGATCAATCTTGAAGCCGTTCATGGGCCATAACGGGTGCAACCTGTTAGAACAAGATTTGTTCTGATCAATATTCTTAGTTTTGATGATAACAAGGATATGAATTTTGTGTGAGATAATGTGGTACTCTAATACATTGCAATTTCCCTTTCAGGAAATATATAAAGAGTATGCACAAATCAGCGCTCAGAAGCTTTGTCTCAGAAGGTTCAGCATGCAACATCAGAACATGGTCTGGCAAGACATCAGAAGATGGTCAAGGCAGAATCAGAACATGAGTCTATGAAAGCATCAGAACTTGAGATCAGAAGCAGAAGCACTGAAGTTCTCATGGTATCACGCTCAGAAGCACTTCAAGGTCAGAAGACAAGAAGATGCTTTGCACCAAGCTGTTTGACTCTGATGATATTCAAATATTTTATTCACAAACATCAGATCAGAAGAAAGTACAGGTGGCAGGCTACGCTGACTGACAAAAGGAACGTTGGAAGCTATTAAAGGCAACGTCAGTAGACACAGCGTGAACAAGGCTCGAGGTAGTTGACAAAAGCGTGAAACATTAAATGCAAAGCTGTACGGAATACGCAAAGCATTAAATGCGCTCAACGGTCATCTTCTCAAACGCCTATAAATATGAAGTTCTGATGAGAAGCAAGGTTGACGATTTGCAAAACAATTAACTTGCTGAAATGCTGCTCAATTCAAAGCTCAGAAACTTCATCTTCATCAAAGCTCACTACATTGCTGTTGTAATATATTAGTGAGATTAAGCTTAAACGTTAAGAGAAATATCACTGTTGTGATTATAGCTTTTCAGAAGCATTTGTAATACTCTTAGAATTGATTACATTAATTTGTAAGTAACTAGAGTGATCAAGTGTTGATCAGGATACTCTAGGAAGTCTTAGCTTGTGTCTAAGCAGTTGTAATTAGAGTGATCACGTGGTGGTCAGGATACTCTAAGAAAGTCTTAGCTTGTGTCTAAGCATTTGTTCCTGGAGTGATCAGGTTGTGATCAGGATACTCTAGAAGACTTAGTCGCGGACTAAGTGGAAAACCATTGTAATCTGTTGCAATTAGTGGATTAAATCCTCAGGTGAGGTAAATCACTCCGTGGGGGTGGACTGGAGTAGTTTAGTTAACAACGAACCAGAATAAAAATAACTGTGCAATTTATTTTTATCGTTCAAGTTTTTAAGACTACACTTATTCAAACCCCCCCTTTCTAAGTGTTTTTCTATCCTTCAATTGGCATCAGAGCGCCGGTTCTAAGGTGCAAGCACTTAACCGTGTTTAGAAAAGATTCAGGAAGAGAAAAACGCTTCAGTAAAAGATGGCTGGTGAATCTCAATCAAATCCAACTGCATCTACATCTGGCTCTGCTGAGCAATACAATGGTAACAATGGTTATACTAGACCACCAATATTCGATGGGGAAAACTTTGAATATTGGAAAGATAAACTGGAAAGTTACTTTCTTGGTCTGGATGCTGATCTATGGGATCTTCTGTTGGATGGTTACAAACATCCTGTTAAAGCTACTGGTGTAAGGCTCACGAGAAGCGAAATGACTGATGATCAAAAGAAAGATTTCAAGAATCATCACAAATGCAGGACTGTTTTGCTGAATGCTATCTCTCATGCTGAGTATGAGAATATATCTAACAGGGAAATGGCCCATGACATATATGAGTCCTTGAAAATGACTCATGAAGGAAATGCTCAAGTCAAGGAGACTAAAGCTCTTGCTCTAATCCAGAAATATGAAGCCTTCAAGATGGAGGATGATGAAGACATTGAAAAGATGTTTTCAAGATTTCAAACTCTGACTGCTGGATTGAGAGTTCTCGACAAAGGCTACACCAAGGCTGATCATGTAAAGAAGATCATCAGAAGCTTACCCAGAAGATGGGGTCCAATGGTGACTGCATTCAAGATTGCCAAGAATCTGAATGAAGTTTCTTTGGAAGAGCTTATCAGTGCCTTGAGAAGCCATGAAATTGAGCTGGACGCAAACGAGCCTCAGAAGAAAGGTAAGTCTATTGCATTAAAATCTAATATTAAAAAATGCACTAACGCTTTTCAGGCTAGAGAAGAAGATCCTGAAGAATCAGAATCTGAAGAAGAAGATGAACTGTCCATGATCTCTAGAAGGGTAAACCAACTATGGAAGAGCAAGCAAAGGAAGTTCAGAGGCTTCAGAAGTTCAAAGAAATTTGAACGAGGAGAATCTTCTGGTGACAGAAGATCTGACAAGAAGAAGGCTGTCTGCTATGAGTGCAATGAGCCTGGACATTACAAGAACGAGTGTCCAAAACTTCAGAAGGAGAATCCCAAGAAGAAGTTTCATAAGAAGAAAGGTCTTATGGCAACATGGGATGATTCTGAATCAAAATCAGGATCAGACTCTAAAGGAGAGCAGGCAAACTTTACGCTGATGGCGACAGAAGATGATGGATCAGAATCTACATCAGAATCAGATTCTGAAGAGGTATTTTCTGAACTATCTAGAGAAGAGTTAGTTTCCAGTCTAACAGAGCTTCTTGAATTAAAAGCTCATCTTAGTATCAAATACAAAAAGCTGAAAAAGCAATTTGAATTTGAAACTAAGAAGCTTGAGTTGGAAAATTCTGAATTAAAAGAAAAAGTTTTAAAATTATCCAATAATGTTGGATCTCCTTCTGATTCAGAAAAATCCACTCCTAGTCTGAATCATATTCTGAAAGAATATGATTTAAGTTTCAGGAAGTTCTTATCTAGAAGTATTGGCAGAAGTCAGCTAGCTTCTATGATATATGCTGTGTCTGGGAACAAAAGAGTTGGCATTGGTTATGAGGGTGAAATCCCATACAAGCTTGAATCTGTGGATGATATGAAAATATCATACAAGCCTCTGTATAACCAATTTAAATTTGGCCACTCCCATGATATTAAGCACACATCACATGCACAAAGTTTTCACATAACACACACCAAGAAGCATGTGACACAACCTAAGAAATATCATGGAACTCAGAATAAGAAGTATCATACTGTTCCTCCTGTTAAATATTTTGCTAAACCCAAGTTCAATCAGAACTTGAGGAGAACTAACAAGAAAGGACCCAAGAAAATGTGGGTACCTAAGGAAAAGATTATTCCTATTGCAGATATCCTTGGCGGCAAAGAGGACCGAAAGCAAAATGTCATGGTACCTGGACTCTGGATGCTCGCGACACATAACGGGAAGAAGGTCTACATTCCAAGACCTGGTGCTTAAACCAGGTGGAGAAGTCAAGTTTGGAGGAGATCAGAAGGGCAAAATCATTGGCTCTGGAACCATAAGTCTTGGTATCTCTCCTTCCATAACTAATGTACTTCTTGTAGAAGGATTAACGCATAACTTATTGTCCATAAGTCAATTAAGTGACAATGGTTATGATATAATTTTCAATCAAAAGTCTTGCAAGGCTGTAAGTCGGAAGGATGGCTCAATCCTATTTACATGCAAGAGGAAGAACAACATTTATAAGATTGATCTTTCTGATCTTGAGAAGCAGAAGGTGACTTGTCTTATGTCTGTTTCTGAAGAGCAATGGGTCTGGCACAGAAGATTAGGACATGCTAGTTTGAGAAAGATTTCTCAGATTAACAAACTAAATCTGGTCAGAGGACTCCCAAATCTGAAATACAAATCAGATGCTCTTTGTGAAGCATGTCAGAAGGGCAAGTTCTCCAGACCTGCATTCAAGTCTAAGAATGTTGTTTCTACCTCAAGGCCGTTAGAACTCTTGCACATTGATCTGTTTGGCCCAGTCAAAACAGCATCTATCAGAGGGAAGAAATATGGATTAGTCATCGTTGATGATTATAGCCGCTGAACATGGGTAAAGTTCTTGAAACACAAGGACGAGTCTCATTCAGTGTTCTTTGATTTCTGCACTCAGATTCAATCTGAGAAAGAGTGTAAAATCATAAAGGTCAGAAGTGATCATGGTGGTGAATTTGAGAACAGATTCTTTGAGGAGTTCTTTAAAGAAAATGGTATTGCCCATGATTTCTCTTGTCCTAGAACTCCACAGCAAAATGGAGTTGTAGAGCGAAAGAATAGGACTCTACAAGAAATGGCCAGAACCATGATAAATGAAACCAATATGGCTAAGCATTTCTGGGCAGAAGCAATTAACACTGCATGTTATATTCAGAACAGAATCTCTATCAGACCTATTCTAAATAAGACTCCTTATGAATTGTGGAAGAACAGAAAGCCCAACATTTCATATTTCCATCCTTTTGGATGTGTATGTTTTATTCTGAATACTAAAGATCATCTTGGTAAGTTTGATTCTAAAGCACAAAAGTGTTTCCTTCTTGGATATTCTGAACGCTCTAAAGGCTACAGAGTATACAATACTGAAACATTGATTGTAGAAGAATCAATCAATATCAGGTTTGATGATAAGCTTGGTCTTGAAAAACCAAAGCAGTTTGAGAATTTTGCAGATTTTGATATTGATATATCAGAAGTTGAAGAATCAAGAAGCAAAGCTGCAGAAGCTGGCAGTCTCAGAAGCAATGGATCAGAAGATCAAGTTGCTGCATCTTTAGAGAATCTTAGCATTTCTGAAGAACCAACTATCAGAAGATCACCTAGACTTGCTTCAGCTCATTCAGAAGATGTGATCCTTAGGAAGAAAGATGATCCCATCAGAACAAGGGCATTCCTTAAGAACAATGCAGAATGTCAATTAGGTCTTGTTTCTTTGATCGAGCCAACTTCTGTTGATCAAGCTCTAGAAGATCCAGACTGGATAATTGCCATGCAAGAAGAATTAAATCAGTTTACAAGGAATGATGTATGGGACTTGGTTCCTAGACCAAAAGGATTTAACATCATCGGTACTAAGTGGGTTTTCAGAAACAAGCTAAGTGAGAAAGGTGAAGTGGTAAGAAACAAAGCCAGA
Organism: Vicia villosa; assembly: GCF_029867415.1. Classification (NCBI taxonomy): domain Eukaryota; kingdom Viridiplantae; phylum Streptophyta; class Magnoliopsida; order Fabales; family Fabaceae; genus Vicia; species Vicia villosa. Next base: position 427,969 of record NW_026705261.1, read on the forward strand.
CTGGTTGCTCAGGGTTATAGTCAGCAAGAAGGGATTGATTATACAGAAACCTTTGCACCAGTGGCCAGATTAGAATCTATTCGTCTATTAATTTCTTTTGCCACTCAATAGAATGTTAGACGCTGGCCTATAGATCTAGAGGGGGGGGTGAATAGATCTCACTAAGTTTTTACAGATTTTTCTACAGACTTGAGCGAAAGCGGTTCTGAATCGACTTGCGTCTATTCTGGACCGCTATTGCAAAGGTCGTATGTGTTTCAAAACCAAATAGTAAGTGGAATTGATGGTGAAGTAATATGATAGCTAACCAATACGTTTAACAACTGAAATCCAATTAACTTCTAGATTGACAGCTTTGATTTGCAATGCAGTAAGATTGGATTAAGCAAAAACACAAACACTTGGTGATAGGTTCAAATTGATAGTGATTCAAGTTGTGGTGAATTGTGATGTTTGTGCAGAATTTTAATTCACAATTTTAACACTTGAATCGTTGATCAATTTTGCACTTATAACCAATTATGAACAGAAAGTAAAAGAGAAAGTAAAAGCGACAAGAACACGATATTTGTTTAGGCAGTTCGTCGATCGTCCTCGCTACGACTACGTCTGCCCCCAATTCCAAATTGAAATTGGGTAATCTTTCATTAATGTTGAAAGTAGTATATACAAAGAAGATAACAAAGCGATAAACGATAAACCAATTATGTCGATCCTTTGAATCTTCTTCCCCCTTAATCTTGAACAAGATCAAGGTTATCCAAGAGCTTCACTTTGATTCCCTTCTGCAGTGTCTTGATTCCTTGAACTCCCCGTTCCTCAATCGTTACACTCAGCCGAATCCTCAATGAACGCCTCTTGATAAAAACCCCCAAGAACCACCCGTCGTGGAGGACAAAACCCGCAGATTTTATTCACCAACAAACCCCACAAACCTTCACCCACTAGGAATCTTCAATTCCGTTCCATGGACGTTATCGAACTCATCACTAACCCGCAACGCAAGAATGATTATGTGTAATTGTGTTGGAGATGATGAAGAACGAAGATGAGAAGCGTTTGTGTATCTTTCAGTCGTTGGTGTTGCTTGAATAATTACCCTTGAACAATATATATGATTGCATAACAGTTAGAACCAAGAAAAACTGATTTTTGAACTTTCTTGATCAGTTAGGTCGACCACTTGTAGTGCTTAGGTCGACCTAACAGAGCTTGCAGACTTTTGCTCCCAGTTAGGTCGACCTGTTGAAGGAGTAGGTCGACCAGAATCCTCTTCTGATGCATTCTGGGGACATTTTCACAGATTAGGTCGACCTAATTGCCATGTAGGTCGACCTAGCAGACTGATATGAAGATTTCTTCATTTTGAGTCGACCTAAATGGTCTGTGAGTCGACCTAGCAGAGGTATATTGATTTTCCTTCATTTTAGGTCGACCTGGGTTGACAGTAGGTCGACCTAACTGCTGATTTTCTGCATTTTTCATGTTCAGCTTGTGTTGAGTCGACTTATATGCATAGTAGATCATCTTGTGCTTTCATGAGTGATCAAATGCTTTACTTTTCTGATTCCTCCTTGTTGTTTGGATGCTCATTTGAGTTTGCCATAAATCAAAAACATCTTTGAGTGTAATCTTGTATTCACATAGAACATCACTCTTTATCAGATGGATGTCAAGAGTGCCTTCTTAAATGGTTATATAGATGAAGAAGTTTATGTTCACCAACCTCCTGGTTTTGAAGACTCCATGTCTCCAAATCATGTTTTCAAATTAAAGAAATCATTATACGGATTGAAACAAGCTCCCAGAGCTTGGTATGAACGTTTGAGTTTTTTCCTTCTGGAAAATGATTTCACTAGAGGAAAAGTGGACACTACTCTCTTTTGTAAAACATTTAAAAAGGATATTTTAATTTGTCAAATATATGTTGATGATATTATCTTTGGAACATCTAATGCTACACTTGGAAAGGAGTTTGCTGAGTCTATGCAGGCTGAATTTGAAATGAGCATGATGGGAGAACTCAAGTATTTCCTTGGGATTCAAATCAACCAAACTTTCGATGGAACCTATGTTCATCAAACAAAGTATGTGAAAGAACTTCTGAAGAAGTTTAATCTTTCTGAAAGCAAAGAAGCCAAAACTCCTATGCATCCAACTTGTGTACTGGGTAAGGATGAGGTAAGTAAGAAGGTAGATCAGAAGTTGTACAGAGGTATGATTGGATCTCTTCTATATCTAACTGCTTCTAGACCTGACATTCTCTTTAGTGTTTGTTTGTGTGCTCGATTCCAATCAGATCCAAGAGAATCTCATTTAACAGCGGTTAAGAAAATTCTAAGGTATCTGAAAGGTACTACTAATGTTGGTTTAGTTTACAGAAGATCTAAAGAATACAACTTAGTAGGATTCTGTGATGCTGACTATGCTGGAGATAGAATAGAAAGAAAGAGCACTTCTGGAAGTTGTCAATTTCTTGGAAGTCATCTGATCTCATGGTACAGCAAGAAGCAAGCTACTATTGCCCTCTCAACAACAGAAGCAGAATATGTTGTTGCTGCTGGTTGTAGCACACAAATGCTCTGGATGAGAAGTCAGCTGGAAGATTATCAGATATATGAGAGTAACATTCCTATTTTCTGTGATAATACTTCTGCTATATGTTTATCTAAGAATCCTATTTTACATTCAAAAGCTAAACATATTGAGATTAAACATCATTTCATAAGGGACTATGTTCAGAAGGGTGTTATATCTTTAAACTTTGTGGATACAGACCATCAATGGGCTGATATCTTTACAAAACCCCTTGCTGAAGATAGGTTTAAGTTCATTCTAAAGAATATCAGTATGGATTTATGCCCAGAATGAGAAGATGAGAAGATCTTATGTATGAGTATCTTCTGAAATGAAATTGGATTTTTGTTTATAAGAAGTTCTGATTGAAATCAATTAGAAATTCTGATTCAGTTATTACTAACGTTTCATTGTCTAAGTTGATTCAGAATCTCTTTAAAAGCAAAACAACTGTAACTGGCTATCTAGATGGTAAACACGTGTTCACTATTTCTGGACAAGCGTGCGTGCAGTTGAGGGGACGTCTACTTAGGTAACTGTGCAAATCACGTCTTTTGTCATTATTATCTCTCCTCACGTCATGTAACATTAAATGCTATCCATCATTTACTCTTTTTCAGTTTTCTTTTTATACCCTTCAAACGTTTCTTTTCCCTCTTATATTTCTCTCACTTTGCATTCAGTTTCTTTTTCATTCCTTCTCTTTGCATTCATATCACAAACCCTAGCAGTTTTCAATATCTGCAACTTCATCATGAATCCATCGTCAAGCTCTGGAAATCAAGAAAATGATCGAAAACAAAAGAGAAAGGCAACTGATGAACAAGAAACCAAACCAAAAAGAGTAAGGATCACCTATGACCCTCTCAAAGTCAACCCGTTTGAAGCTATGATGTCTGGAAACTACTCTAGACGTGTGTATCAACCCCTCGACGGTACCCCTCAATCACCTCCCTCTTCACAGACCTCCACCACCTCTTCCTCCTCATTCATTCTTTCGGAACCACCTTCTTCACCATCTGATATCTCCTCTCCTTCAACCCATCCCTCAGATATTTCTTCATCTCTCTCACACCCTTTTCCCACTAGAACACCTAACCCCTACAGTGTTATTTTTCCCGACTCCAGGTTCACAGTCAACCCTCCAACCCCTACCACTCAATCATTTCTGGAGCTTTTACATTCTGATGTAAATAGTTGGTTGGAGATTCTGGGTGCTGCTCACCTTAACCATCTGGATGAGTATGCTACAAGCAACCTTTGGGAGACCTTTCGTCAGGATTTTCTGGTTAGGGCTACAGACACTCAAAGAAGGATCATGTCTGAAGCTCCTGGTGTTCGTGGTCTTCGGTTGGAAGTTGGTGAAAGCAGCTATCACCATCTCATCAGGAACAGAAGAGTTCTTGAGGAGAAGATACCTGCAGATGAGTTGGAAGAAGAAAATCTCTGCAGAGACATCGTGGTGTGGAGACCATGGTTTCCTGTGCTAACTGGAGATTTTCAGTGGCTGTTTAACTGGTTCAGAATGAACCCTTCTGAAAAAGCACCTCACATGGTCTTTCCAGTAGTGGTTTATCCTGCTGAAGTTGCTGGTCCTACTCCTCCAACAAACCTAGCAGCTATTCTTCAAGCGTTGGAAGTTGGAACTTCTGAGCTGCCTGAACCAGAATATGCTGAGGCTACTTCTGAGTCAGACTCAGATGTGGAGATGGAAGATGCACAAGCTGAAGACCTTCTAGAAGATCGCCCTGTTGAGATTGCTGTCCCTTTTGGCAGAAATTCTGGTGCCTCTTCTTTTGGGGAAACCTCAGCTCTGATGGAGACCATGGAAGCTCTTCATCAGAATCAAGTTGTGCTGGCTTCTCGTTTGGACGCGCAAGAAGCAGCCAATGCTGAGTTTCGCTCTTTCATCGCAAGGCAAGCTACAAGCACTGACGGGATTCATGATGTTCTGGCGCGGATTTTGCGTAGGCTATGGTCTTAGTCCTTTGGTCTTTGTAGTTTTCTTTCCTTGCTGCATCTGTTTTCCTGCATTCCTCTTTTGTAATCCTTCTTGTTGAAATCAATGAAAAGTTATTTATGTTTCTTTCCTTTTGTCTCTTGCTTTACATCTGAATCTTTTATGCTTTTTGATGTTATGACAAAAAGGGGGAGAAAATATATGATAAATGATCTGATTAATATTATCAGTTACCGAGTAAAAAGGCTCCACATTTACTAACAGAACTTGCAAAGTTCTATGTTTTTAAGTTGTGTTGTTGCAGGAATCGAAGATTCAAGATCAACATAAGAAGCAACAAGATGAATCTAGCTCTTGGATTCTTGAAGCAAGCTGAGTGCTAGGAAGCTTCAGAATCAGAAGCAAGAAGGAAGAATAATCAGAAATAGCTCTTGGATTCTAGAAGCAAGCTGAGTGCTAGGAAGCTTCAGAATCAGAAGCAAGAAGGAAGAATGATCAGAAATTCTGATAATAGAATATGATCCAAATCATTGTCTATTTGCTCTGATACATTTTCTATTGGATCTGATATATTCTATATGGCTTATATGGCTCTGATACATATTTTGTGTTCTGATACACATTTTATGTTCTAACTCATTCATGCTGACTTTTGTCGTTTAGTTTTGTTCTGTAACATTTCAGGATGTAGAGATGCTCTGATGATGCTCTGGTACATTCAACAATGTTCTGATACAATCTAGCATGAAGTGATGTAAGAAGAAATTCAAAGCTCTGAAGCTATCCGAGGGAAGCAGAAATCAGAAGCTGTGAATGTTCTAAAGATCCAGAAAACTCAAGTTCTGAAGCTGTCCTAAATGGAAGCATGAATCAGAAGCTGTGAATGTTCTGAAGATCAAAGAAATTCAAGTTCTGAAGCTGTCCTAAATGGAAGCAGGAATCAGAAGCTGTGAATGTTCTGAAGATCAAAGAAATTCAAGTTCTGAAGCTGTCCTAAATGGAAGCAGGAATCAGAAGCTGTGAGTGTTATAGGGATCTAAAGAAATTCAAGTTCTGAAGCTGTCCAATGGAAGCAGAAGTCAGAAGCTATGAATTATCAGAAGACAGAAGCTTATGTGATCGTCTCTACCGAAATAATCAGGGAAGTCTTTTATTATTAAAGTTCTTCGAGTATTTATTTCAGGGGGAGATTATTCATCTCAGGGGGAGATTGTTAATCTCAGGGGGAGACATATTCACATGCTTATGCTATAGCTGTGTAATTTGTCTTTAGCCGTCTGCTCTTTCTGATCGCAAATTCATATCATTTATATATGTTTTTGTCATCATCAAAAAGGGGGAGATTGTTAGAACAAGATTTGTTCTGATCAATATTCTTAGTTTTGATGATAACAAGGATATGAATTTTGTGTGAGATAATGTGGTACTCTAATACATTGCAATTTCCCTTTCAGGAAATATATAAAGAGTATGCACAAATCAGCGCTCAGAAGCTTTGTCTCAGAAGGTTCAGCATGCAACATCAGAACATGGTCTGGCAAGACATCAGAAGATGGTCAAGGCAGAATCAGAACATGGGTCTATGAAAGCATCAGAAGAACTTGAGATCAGAAGCAGAAGCACTGAAGTTCTCATGGTATCACGCTCAGAAGCACTTCAAGGTCAGAAGACAAGAAGATGCTTTGCACCAAGCTGTTTGACTCTGATGATATTCAAATATTTTATTCACAAACATCAGATCAGAAGAAAGTACAGGTGGAAGGCTACGCTGACTGACAAAAGGAACGTTGGAAGCTATTAAAGGCAACGTCAGTAGACACAGCGTGAACAAGGCTCGAGGTAGTTGACAAAAGCGTGAAACATTAAATGCAAAGCTGTACGGAATACGCAAAGCATTAAATGCGCTCAATGGTCATCTTCTCAAACGCCTATAAATATGAAGTTCTGATGAGAAGCAAGGTTGACGATTTGCAAAACAATTAACTTGCTGAAACGCTGCTCAATTCAAAGCTCAGAAACTTCATCTTCATCAAAGCTCACTACATTGCTGTTGTAATATATTAGTGAGATTAAGCTTAAACGTTAAGAGAAATATCACTGTTGTGATTATAGCTTTTCAGAAGCATTTGTAATACTCTTAGAATTGATTACATTAATTTGTAAGTAACTAGAGTGATCAAGTGTTGATCAGGATACTCTAGGAAGTCTTAGCTTGTGTCTAAGCAGTTGTAATTAGAGTGATCACGTGGTGGTCAGGATACTCTAAGAAAGTCTTAGCTTGTGTCTAAGCATTTGTTCCTGGAGTGATCAGGATACTCTAGAAGACTTAGTCGCGGACTAAGTGGAAAACCATTGTAATCTGTTGCGATTAGTGGATTAAATCCTCAGGTGAGGTAAATCACTCCGTGGGGGTGGACTGGAGTAGTTTAGTTAACAACGAACCAGGATAAAAATAACTGTGCAATTTATTTTTATCGTTCAAGTGTTTAAGACTACACTTATTCAAACCCCCCCTTTCTATGTGTTTTTCTATCCTTCACAACCGCCCTCTCCGGTTTGTATATGCTTAAAAATTTGGAATCTTTGAATCATGTAATTTAAACAGGTTTCATGCTTACATACTGATTTATAATCACGTTTCTAGTTGTTTAGAACGTTCATCTTTGAGTTTTGACGCAGGGTTGAAGTTATGCCATTGTTAGGGCTCAAGGCTTTCCATGCTTTGAAACCATAGTTACACACCGTTCTAACAAAAAGGAACCACGCCATTGAATTCGTGGGGGTCCATTTAGTGGAACTGGGCGATTTCTTTTCTTGGCTAACGTCATTTGTTGCAGGTTTGAAATCACGATATTTTGCTGCGGAAAATTTCGCAACGGAATCCGCAGGTAATCCAGAAGATTTGCGCAGCGCAACAATGGCAGGGACGATGAGTAGTGGGGTGTCCCTATCATCCATGCGTGTCACGGTTATATTCGTAGGTCTGCGAAGATCCCTCCCTCTCTCCAATGCCAATTGGTTGGTCAACAAGTCAGAGGTCTTTACCATTACATGATTGGTTGTGTATTAATTTTGGGGCCCACGCATTGAACATTTTTCATTTTGTTACTCGTTATTGGTATTAATTGTTTGACTGTCATTCCACTAACGAATTGTATTAATTTTCTTAACCTTTAATAGTTATTTAAAATATTGAGTTATTTACCTTTCATATTTTATTTAAACCAGTTGTTTTAACCCTGATTTTTTCTGATAAATTAGGGTTGTCAATCTTTAATGCACTAACCTTTTTCTTCTTCATTTTTAATTTTCAGGGTTGACCAAGGATCGATGAAGGCTCAAGCCTTTTGATGACCCTGAATTAATTTTTTTCTTTTTTTTTTCTTTTGCTTTCCCCTTCCCCGCAGGTGTTTATTGTAATAGCGTAGGACATTTAAATTCTGCCTTTAATTTTTGTATAATATTAATTGTTGTGGTTAGTAATCTTAGGGAGTGCAAGCCTTGAATTGGATTAGCATCACTAAATTATAAGATAAATATAACTGAATCTAATCACCTGAACGTGCCACACATACACCTTTAGGGTAACCTCTCTTGATGCATGTTTCCTTATTATTTGTTGCCTTGTTGCCTTATTGTTTGTTGCCTTTAAAATAGTCAAGTCTCTCAATTCCGAGGATACCTAAAGCAAATGTTGCCCTCAGTTCATTCATCATCAATTTTGTCCCTCAATGTTGCCTCGGTAAATGATGATTTTTCCCATTGCTAAGGTATCCTCGCCTGATGCCTAAAGATTAAATGACTATTATATCCTTCCTTTAGACTACCTGCCCTCTTAATGGCAGGGACAGTCTTGTGGCAAACGATAATCTCGACGACCCTTCAAAATCCAATGAAAGGACTTCCTACCCTCTTTATGGTATGGATAGCCCTTTCAAACTAAAAAGCTTAAAGAACATAAATCTTAAAATTAGGGTAGTTATTACTAATTGCTTGCTCTGATTTAAATTCAAAAATCGTTTTTCACACTATCTTTTCAAATACTTTCAAAACAAGGCTACGCTTATTTACAAGTTAAAGTCCTTAACAAAGTTTTACTATTCACACACTACATTTCAAACATTTTGAAAACAAAAGTGAGCTAAGCAATTAAGAGCCCATGGATAACCATGGATACAAAGGGTGCTTACACGTTCCCTTTGTATAACTTACCCCCCCGAACTCAATCAAAAAAGTTTTTTTCTGTTCTTTTAGCCTTCCTATAAATTGGATAAAATAAAAGTCGGTGGCGACTTTTGCTATCCACAATATTTCAAAAAAAGTCAGTTCTCCCACCGTATTACACATGGAGACTGTACGGCATGTACCGATATGGTTGATATGATGGTCACAATCTTTTAGAACCCTAGTTAACTCATCTTTGGCCATTAGAAGGTAGTGAGATATCTGGCTTTGGTGCAGTCCGAAATTGGTTGATACTCGAGGCTACACTCATTGAGATTCGACTTTCGAGATATTTTGGTCGGCCATTCCGGTGACCACTAAAATAAAGCCTGCGAGAAACATCTGTGACATGAGTCTCTTAAAACCGGGTTACTATTCTAGGAAAGGTTGAGCCAACTAAACCTCAGTGGGGAAGGGTAATTACCTTTGGACTTCATTCAAGGCGTTAAACTTAAGGCTATTGTGTGAATTGCTTGTGTTTGCTATTAACATGTACATGACATCATAACATCATAACATCATAACATATCATTTTCACTAACCATTTCAAGGATCGAGGAATTTATCTTTGTTCTTTTTGTAGGTCATGGCTTCCGTTCCTAGAAATTTCATCTGAATCAACTTTGTAAGGGATCCTTCCCAGCTTAAAGAATTGGTCTCAATGGTTCGCGAAAACTCTAAATTCACCAAAAGGCGTGGTTATCTACTCAGTTTGGTTACTTTAGGTTTTGAAAAAGACATGATGAGAGTCCTGTTCCAGTTCTTTGATCCCAGGCACCATTGTTTCACCTTCTCAGATTACCAGTTGGTACCTACAATGGAAGAGTTCTCTAAGCTACTTCGTATACCCATTCTTGATCAGGTACCCTTCACATGATTAGAGAATGTTCCAAAACCTGAAGTTATTGAAGCAACCTTACATATGAATAAGTCAGATATTATGTCTAATTGGGAAAAAAGTAGTGGAGTCAAAGCTTTTCTTACTAATTTCTTGATTGAGAAAGCTCGATTGTTCCTAAGTGCTACGAGTTATCATGCTTTTGAGGAGGTATTAGCTATATTGATATATGGTTTGGTGTTGTTCCCTAATCCATATCAGCTCATAGATGTGCATGCTATCATATTTTTGACTCACAACCCGATACCTACTTTGCTTGGAGATACTTTGCACTCGCTTTACACTCGTACCATTAAGGACCGAGGGACTCTCATGTGTTGCATACCTCTACTATCTAGGTGGTTTATATCGCACCTTCCATGACCAGTGTTGAAGAATGAACAAAGGATGCAGTGGTCTCGAAAAATAATGTCACTCTCCCATTCATATATCCATTATGGGGAACTCCATAATGTGCCACTCCTTGGAATTACGGGAGATATTGAAAATTCTAGTAACACACCTTGGATGTCAAACTGGATGTTATGACATCCACAATTATGCAGCACAGAGAGTAATAACAAAACATCATAAAAACAATAAAGAACACACATAATTATTTACCTAGTTCGGTTCAAACAACCTACTCTGGGGGCTACCAAGCCAAGGATGAAGTCCACTATCAGTAGTATCAATTCAAAGCTAAACTCCCTCGTTTACAACTTCTCACTTAATCACTTCCCAATGACCCTTTTACATAGGTTCTACCTAGATATTGAATATCTCCATTCCACTCCCCCTCAATCACAGCAGTGATTACACATAAATAATAAACAATTACAGATAGAAGACACTCTTCAAAAACACACCTTGATTTGCTTAAAAGCTTCATTCAATAGACACACACTCGTGCTTAAAATCTTAGAGTGACATTACAAAAACACAAACTAATTCCAACGCAATCATCAAGGACAATTGCTTGGATCACACGAGACAGTTACAGAACATCAGTTCTTCACAATACACAATCTTCTGTCTGCGTTCCAAAATAGGATTGCAGTCTTTTTTATGTGCAGTATTGGGCCTTAGGCTTTTTAAGAAACACATTAGGGTTAACAAAGTTAACCTAATTCACACGCCAACTGTCTGTTACACAATGTGCTGTCAATAGGATCTTCTGGACGAAATATGGAGCACTCAATAAAAAGTTTCCTAAACTGATAAAAGGGATAAATCAGGAAACACAGTTAATAAACAATAACAACTCCTGCTGTCACACACTAACGTCATGACATCGATCATGACATTCACTACAAAACCGGTATTAGCTTCACACATTTGCAACCTGCATAACACAATAATCAACTAGTTATGTTTTACCATTAATGCAGCCAACATGAAAAACACCTTCAATCTCCCCCTTTGGCAAATTTTTGGCTAAAACAACCTGTCACACCATACCAGAGAAATACTTGCAGAGGACACAAGATAACCAAAACACAATAAAACAAGCTAATATAGAACAAACAACATACATCACCAGTATGCACACAGTGCTTAGACAGAACTAGACAGACATCCACAAGAGTAGCACAAGCACAAACAGATCAATACAAAGATAAGCAAATTAGTGTTGTTGATCACACAAAACCACCATTCTTGTTGCTCTGGGGTGGCATGAATTACTTCCCCCCCTGTTTGGCCACAAATGTTGCCAAAGACAAAAAAAACTCCTCTCTCAACGAGTTTAAATAAGTCCAAAAATTTAAAATGACCGAAAATAAATAAAACAGACGGAACTAAATGCAAAAGGAACAAATCAAACAAAACAAAAAAAACAAAAACAAAAACAAACAGGACTCCAGCTGCAATTACTGCCCAAATTCAGACCCACTTGAGGTGTCTGAAGAACTTTCTTTCTCAGAGTCATCAGCCGAACTAGGACTTTCTTCTTCCCCTTCTTATTCATCTTTGTACTCCATCTCTTCAGTATCTGCAAACTCCTCATTCTCGTCCATTTCCAGAGTACGTATCATTTTGTCAAGAGATATTTTTCTTGATTCTAGTTCTTTGCAAGTCACTTTTAGCATTGCTATGACTTCTGCTTTGCTGACTGATGCTCTAGATTTGGAAGTTTCAGCTGATGTCATGACAATATCTGGAACATGCTTGCCCTGAAACAGTTTGTAATGGAAGGCCAAGGGACACTCTCTTTTGCAGACTACATCATGTTCATTGAGAATGTTTGAATACTGATCCAGAATTATACCACACAAGAGGGATGGAAAGGAAATTGGACCCTTAATACTGAAGCTTCCAGCTTGCTTCATGGTTTGGTCAAAAGTATATGCTCCATAATCAAACTTTGCCTTTGTTCCTACAGCATACAGAAATCAACCAAGCACAGTTGAGATAGTGGACTTGTGATTTGTTGGAACCCAATTAGTTGCTCCTATCTTGTGAAGCATTACATACTTGATGCTCAGCTTACTTGCAGTTAGCTTTTCTTTCATGGTCCAGCTTTTTACTTGCTTGGTTGTGATCACTTGACAGACTTGGTTGTCTGTTACTTTCAGCTCAGTTTGAGCTTCATCTGTTCTTTCCAAGAATTTATTAATCATAGAAGGAGAGAACGATACACACTTACCTCTTACAAACACCTTTTTGTAGTCTGCACTCCTGCTGTTGCCACAATCTTCAGATAGGTTTACCAAGAATTCTTTGACCAGCTTCTCATAACATTTGGGAAGATTGCACACAATTTTTAGCAGTCCAGCTTCTTGATTCAGCTCTAAGACCTCCTTGTTTTCACGAGCATTTGGAGCCAATTCCCTTTCAACAGCCAATCTCTTTTGGAGAACATACTTCCATCTGTTGGCACTAGAGGCATAGTGGAAAGACACATTATCAATGGGAATTTCAAGAATACTAGCAGTAAGCTTACTGGTTATAGGCTTCTTCCTCGATGGAATGTCAGGGACATTCACTTCAACATCAGATTCAGGTTCAACAATTTCCCGCTCCTTTCTTTTCTTTGGAATGACCTTGCTCCAAGATTTTGATGGACCAACCCCTTTACTCTTGGTTACAGCTTTGCTCTTGACAGGACCTACAGAAGTACTCTTCTTCCTGACAGTGTCTTTGGCAGGGTTGTTCACTTGAGTGCTCCTTTTAGGAGATCCTTGGACAACAGCTTTGCCTTTTCTTCTTGTCATTAGCCTGTTGGCTACACTAAGATTCAAGGAGGTAAGTAATTCGTCGTCAGAGTACTCATCTAAGTCTACCACCTTAGTATCAGTTTCTGTATTGGCCTTAGGGTGCTCATTATTGTCGATGTCATTGACATCCTCGGTAACATTGGTATTCTTAGCAAACCCTTGTTCATCCTTGTTGATTTCTAGGTCACTATCAACGGTGTGAACAACCTCAGCCTTATTGGTGTTATTGAGGGGATCAGCCATTATGGTTTGAGGAGGAATAGATATTCCAGGCACTTGATGATTTTCCTTCAGAATACGAGTAACAATCCTGGTAATTGCGCTATCGACATATTTGGATCCTTCTTTAGTAAGTTCCTCCATGGTAGCATATGCTGAGGATTTAGTACCCTTGTTGTGAATACCCTCCTAGGGCCGTTTTGCATGAGTCGTTTTAGGCTTTGTGGCCTTTACTTCATCACTGCTAATCGTCCTTAAAGGGACAACCTTAAGAATCCTATTAGGGTTAGATGACTCTTCCGGAGTCGCCGAGTCTGAAACGGGAGATTCATCACTCGATTGCTGAGACATTCTGAAACTTAGAGAACCAGAGCTTGTTTCACACCTGTGAAGACAATTGAAGTAGATCAACCTCAGAGAGTAGCTAGCAGAACTTCTAGGAAAGTTTGCCGTTTTTAGAATACTAGGGGATCGAGGGAGCTTTATATGCACACTGAGTGAGGGAAATTTCAAAACATGAATTTTTACAAAGCCCAAATAGTATTCCCTCACGTGGGTTAATTGCTATAATATGTTTTGGTAGCAGATACCCAACATACCCTTTTCTGTCACAATGTCTTTAGATGTTGTTGCAACATTCTCTGTGACATTGCTTTCAGATAGTCTTTTAGGATCATTGCTCACATTTGACTTTTCTAGTTTTCTTTCCCAATCTGTAATGTCCATCACAAGGCTTACTCTTTCTTCTAACAGAAATCTATTGATACTTCTATACTCCCTTACTTTTGCACACAGTTTCTCATTCATTACACAGGCCTCAGAAAAACCAGTAGACAGTTCAATTATGGTGAAATCTCCAACATAGGATTCTTCATCAGATTCATCAAACTCGTCAGATTCATCAGATTCGTGACGGTAAACTTTTAATTCTTCTTTGATCATGGAGTAGTCATAGGGGTGGACAGGTGTGTTAGGCTTCCATAGATAACAATTATCCTTAGATCTAAATCCCTTCATGACTTCCTCATTTTCTTCATTAGTGATGATGCACTCTTCTTTGGCGAACCTGACATTAAATCCTTCATCACACAACTGACTGATGCTTATAAGGTTTGCAGCCAGTCCTTGTACAAGTAGAACATTGTTTAGATTAGGGATACCCACCCCTTCTGTCTTTCCAACACCTTTGACTTCTCCTATTTCTTCATCACCCAGGGTTACATAGTTGTTTCCTTCTAGTTTGAGATCTACTAGAGAGCTCTCCCTCCCGGTCATATGATTTGAACAACCACTATCAAGGTACCAATCTTCTTTTGCTGGCCTCCTTAGAGAAGTGTGTGCTACTAGAGCAACATTCTTATCTGCCCATCATTGCTTTCTGTTATAGGTGTTAAACTCAGGTTTGGCTCGATGAGTGTGGTCTAGATATCCAACTGTTCTGAAGCAGAACGGTTTTATGTGACCAAATCTTCCATAGTGATGACACCTCCATTTCTGGAACCTTTTCTTTGAGTGACTCCTTCTTATTTTTCCTTGATGTTGTGACATTTGGATTGACATCTGGTTAGTCACACAAGTCTTGGATTCTGTCCTCCTGAGTCTAGAGATTAATTCCTCTTTAGCTACAAATCCCACTCCAGACATGTCTTCTGTTCTTTGTCCAAATTCTAGAATTTCTTCTAGAGTATCAGATCCATTGTTCAGCATTTTGAATGACTTGGTCATTTGATCAAGTTTGTGGTTCAACATGCTTACTTCACTACTGAGGGAGTCTATGGTTGCAAGATGTTTATTCTTCTCAGTTTCTAGCTCTCTTATGATTATCTCTTGCTTCTCCACTTGTTTGCAGACTTCAGCATTCTCCCTACACAACTTCTTGTATGAGGCAGCGAGTTCATCAAAGGTTAGCTCATCATCACAGGAATCATCATCATATTCATAGATTCTTGTTCAAACAGTGGCGTGTTATGCAGTTCCTTTTTCTGAAACTGAGTCTTCGTCAGACCAAGTAACAGTCAGCCCTTTCTTTTGGTCCTTGTGGTAGGTAGGACATTCAGCTCTAATGTGTCTGAATCTTTCACATCCATGACACTGAACCCCTTTCCCTAGATAGGGCTTCTCCTCAGCTTTGAACCTTTTTCTTGAGTCATATGTCTGAGTGATGTCATAGGAAGTGTTCTTGACATTGGGTTTGGACTTCTGATCAACTCTTTTAATAAGTCTGTTGAATTGTTTTCCAAGCATGGCTATGGCGTCTGATAAATTCTCATCACTTCCACCATTGCTTTCTTTTGAATTATCAACCGTGTTGGTGACAAATGCTATGCTTTTGTTCTTCTTTTCAACATGCTCACATATGCTTGACTCAAAGGTTTGGAGAGAACCAATAAGTTCATCCAGCTTCATGTTGCTGATGTCTTGAGCTTCCTTTATGGCAGTTACCTTCATGTCAAATCGCTTAGGCAGTGATCTGAGGATCTTCCTTACCAGTTTTTCTTCAGTCATTTTTTTCTCTTAAGGCTGCTGAGTTGTTTGAAATCTCGTGGACATTCATGTAAAACTCAAAAATGGTTTCATCCTCTTTCATCTTGAGATTTTCAAACTTGGTGGTAAGTATTTGAAGTCTCGACATCTTTACCTTGGACGTGCCTTCATGTGCTGTTTTGAGAATATCCCAAGCTTCTTTAGCCAGCTCACAGTGTTGTACAAGTCTGAATATGTTCTCGTCAATACCATTAAATAGTGCACTTAGGGCCTTGGAATTGTCCAAAGCTAACTCTTCTTCAGATTTGCTCCATTGAGTTTCAGGAATTAGACCAGAGGTTCCATCTTCCAGAATTTTCTCAAGATGTTTCCATCCATTTTCAACAGCTCTCCAGGCCTTGCTGTCCACTGACTTAATGACTACTACCATACGAGGTTTCCAGTAGTCATAGTTAGAGCCATCCAGGATAGGTGGTCTGTTTCCAAACACTAGAAGTTTCTTCTCCATAGTACCAGAATTCTGTTATCCCTAGATCTCACCCAGATGTAAACAGGCAGGGTGCCCGCTCTGATGCCAATTGAAAATTCTAGTAACACACGCTCGATGTCGAACTGGATGTTATGACATCCATAATTATGCAGCACAGACAATAATAACAAAATAGCATAAAAAAATAAAGAACACGCAAAATTGTTTACCTAGTTCGGTTCAAACAACCTACTCTAGGGGCTACCAAGCCAGGGATGAAGTCCACTATCAGTAGTATCAATTCAAAGCTAAACTCCCCCGTTTACAACTTCTCACTTAATCACTACCCAATGACCCTTCTACCTAGGTTCTACCTAGATATGGAATATCTCCATTCCACCCTATCATACCCTAATTTTGACCCCCCTGAGATGTTATACTTTCAGGCTTTTTTCATCAGAATCAAAACAGATGCTCAGAACAGTCACTTGTTCATCTAGTGCTTAATCGAGGGTGTTCAGAAACAAAAGAGCTCAGGCAAAGGATCAGTCAATGAAAGGGATGGTCTCCAACACAAGCATAGGATTCAAAAACTTCATTCTATTCACCTATGATTGATTAGACACCCATCACTTGAACCCAAGTTTGCTTACTTCACCAGTCTAGGGTTTTGAGCCCCATCAAGGACTAAAATGAGGGACCACATTTGGGAAACCCTAAAAAGCTCCAGGGCATCACTCAAAGGCTTCAATCATCCTCAAGTAATCCATATGACAATATCCATAGGGCATTACACTTCAATTCAAGGTCTACAGTCATCAATTTCATCTGGTCGACAATTAGGGTTTTTACCCTAATTCACCTGGACAGTTGACTTTTAATCAGGGGATGGATCTAAAACTCAAAGCATGGCTCAATATCCTCCAATAACTCAATATGATTCATTCATATCATTCATTTGATAATGATAGCTTAATTCACTTGAAATCTCCAGTAACGCGATTCACCTGAAAAAGTCAACTGTACAAGATCACCATTGACTTTTTGGAAATTTTGGTCAACCATGACTTTTGAAGTTTTAAATCATCAATATATGATATTTGAAGTCATTTGATCAAGGAAAATCAAGAAATTCAATCAAGAATCAAAAAGTCAAAGTTAGACTTTTCATACTTAGAAAATTTTCCAAGTGTTTTCAAGTGATTTTTACCAAACTTTGGAAGGGAATATCTCAAAATTTCACCTACAAATTGAAAAAAAACTTCCAACATGAAAGTTGTAGATTTTGATCCAATGAACAACTTTGTCACATATAATTTTTTGGCTAAAAATTAACCATTGAAGAGATATGAAGCTTCAAAGTGACTGCCTTCACAAAACTAGCAAGGAAACCCTACTTTTATTCAAACTTTATGGGACTTTTTCACTAATTTCCCTAAGGATTTTGGGCAAACACCAAACTAATGAATTGAAGTACATGTTGAGAGCTTTCCAAATTGTGTTCAACCTTCTCCAAATTCATTTTGAGCTAGGAGTTATGCTTATCCAAAGTTAAGCCCATGGAGTGAAGTTTTAAGACATGACCAATTTTGGTATTGGTCATTTTCGTGCAAGGACCTATACTAAATGGTGCATACACACTTCAAATATATCAGAAGAGATTGGAGGGAATCATTTGGATCATTTGCATCAAGATTCCAAAACATCCAAAAATCAAAGCCATGTGATTAAGTAATCATTACATTTAGGAATTTATGGCAAATGGTGATTCATCAATTGGAATCTTTTCTAAGCCAATTAGAGAGCTCTACACTTCATGTCTGTCCCCTAAGATCAGAAAAGATCAATGGATGGGAAGCTAGCTCGAAAACACCATCATTGCATCTTGGAGATTCCTTGAATTCCTTCATAGCCAAGAAAACCAAACTCACTTCACTAAGCAAGCTTACTATCTTCAATTGCTCTGCATCATTTGCCTATAAATACAAGTGCATTCCTTAGGATTAAACACACCAAAGCAACAAAATTATTGCTTTCTCTCTTCTTTCTTCATACTTAAGTTTTTCAAAGGTTCTTCGGCAAGAAGACTCGGATTCTTCAAACCAAAGCTCTTCCTTTGAAAGTAAGTATTCAAACACATCAGGGGAGGCATTTATAGGTGATCCAAACCTCTGGAACACCTCTGTGCATGGAGAATCATCATCATCAACCCTCACTTGGAGCTGTTGCAGTTGGGGTCGAGCCAGGAGTTCTGGGCAGTTTCAATCCAAGCTAAGCATCTCAACACCTTCCAAAGGGATCACTGAAGCTATCTGGATCATTGCAGCAACTCTGTAACACACTTTGATCAGAGCCAGATCTCCATTTTTGAGGTAATTCTTAAGAGCTTCAAACTCTATAATACACGCATGATAAATTAGAAATGAAGTTACCAGTTGGTTTCTGCACCTTTAAGGATCATTAACCCTTAATCAATTGCATCAAATCAT
Organism: Vicia villosa; assembly: GCF_029867415.1. Lineage (NCBI taxonomy): Eukaryota > Viridiplantae > Streptophyta > Magnoliopsida > Fabales > Fabaceae > Vicia > Vicia villosa. Next base: position 446,486 of record NW_026705261.1, read on the forward strand.
GCATATAGAGTATTTCATGTTTAATTTCAGTTTTAGGGTTCTTCGTGTTCATGCGTGTGAATTTTGAATTATACTGAAAATAAATAAAATCAAAGGATACCATCATGATCCTCGTTCAAAAACGAGCAAAATTCATGTTTACATCTTTAAGTTTGGTTGAGAAACGAAGGAGATAGCAAATTCAAAAAATTTGAAGCTTAAGGTTGAAGATGAAGATGGTGGCGCCATTTTTTGAATTTCCCAGAAACGAGTTTATTTTATTTTGAATGATAGTTGTGTTATCTACGAATTCATCGTAGTGTCCCAATGGTTACAGCGCGCGTCCAAAAGCCTTGCCTTGCCTTAGGTCTGGGGTTCGATCCCCCCCTCAGACCTTTTGTTCATTTTATTTTTTTCAATTCACTTAATGTCTTGTTTTCACATATAATCATATGGGCTCTTTCCTTAAGCAGGCCACGCGCGTGGCCCAGTTGGTATTTGTTTTGTTTGGTAACCTATAGGGCGTGGGTTCAACCCTTGGCAAGACCAAACCCTTTTTTTTAACACTATTTTCTTTCATTTTATTTTATAACTTCACATAATTAAATCACCCATCATTTTAAATCATTTTCTCTTGATTTTTCACACACTTATCATTTAATATATCTATTTTATGAATAACCCAAAAAATCACAAATATTATTTATTTGATATATATTTTTTAGGTTTAAAGTAACACATTTTTAAGTATTTTAAAATACTTTAAACATAGTTTTCTCTTGATTTTCAAAACCTAATCTCTTGTAAATATTTTTGTGATAAAACCCTAATCATGTAGGTCTTAATTAGGTATAGATTCTGTCTAAACACTAATTAAGTTGACTTTTGTCAATTTTCAAAACTGTTTTCAAACCTTAATTAAACAGACGACTAAGGTTTTCAGACAATAAAACCTTGTGTCATTTCAAATCAATTTCAACTGTTTTCACAAACAGTAAATATTTTTTTGGGCCTCTAATAGAGTGTAAGTCCCAACACCTTTTTCTTTTCATAGTTTGTTTTTCAAAACTGTATTTACAAAATCCTCTTTCTGTTTTCAAAACATTCTTCTGGTATTTGAAGGGCATTATTCCCGGTGAAACTTTTCAGATACATATGTGACCTATGTCCATCTTCACTTCTTCTGTTTTCAAAAAACCTTTAACTGTTTATCATAAATATTCAAACTGTTATCAATCAACTGCTGGTAAGGCTTTGTACATACTTCTTCAAAGGCCTCCACTCCATCCAGGTTAGGCTTTACAAGCTTTCAATTTACAGTCTTTATTTAAATTACTGTCAAATATAGAACTGTTTATATATTGTTTAGAACTACGTCTGAGTGTAAACCTTAGGACAGTAAAACTATATATATATATATATATATATATATATATATATATATATATATATATATATATATATATATATATATATATATATATATATATTATAGGAATATGGCCTAGGATTGAGAATGTCTTCCCGGTGAAGGCTCTTTCCTAATTAAAGATCTGTAGTTCAAACCCCCAAGATGAATTATTCCCGGTGAAACATCTTGGTAAAAACTTTAGAACCCAAAATAGGACACATCCACCCAAGAGGAATTATTCCCGGTGAAACCTCTTACCCATCTGCTTAGAGCCAAAAATAAGTTCAAAACCACATAGCTTTCTCTTGTGCTATAACAAGGACCCTCGATGACCCTCGATTAGCCTCCTCTTGGGCTTTGTACAAGGACCCACAGGCTTCTTAAAGGCATTTCCAGCTTCCTCTTGAGCTTGTATACAAGGACCCATCAGGTTTCTTATAAACATAGGAACAGGTCTTTAGTCTCCTTTCAACCTACCCTGGTGAGTTTCTTCCATTCTCTAAACCAGACTTTAATCAAGCTAAGAATGTCTCAATCTCACATTGAGCACATCTTTTGGAATGAGAGACATGGACAGTCTCTGTCACCCTTGCCTTCATTAATCTTCCTTAGCAGAGTCTAGGTTCCATATTTGCTTATCCTTAGCAAGAGTCAGCCTTAATCTTGGGCTTTAAACAAGAAGTCTCAATTAGATAATCTTTCTGCTATAATCCAAAAAAAACCCCTGGAAAGGGTCAGCCTCCAAAATTACTCCTTTAAATCCAAAATCCCTGGAAAGGGTTAGCTTCCAAAGATCAGTCTTCTAATAGATAATTTCACCAACTGAGTCAAAACCCCTGGAAAGGGTTAGCCTCCAAAAAAAATCAGTCTTTTAATAAATAGATCTTCCAGCAAAGTAAAACTCCCTAAAAAGTCAGCCTCAACCTTGGGCTTTGTACAAGGCAGATATTAGAGTCTCCCCAATGAGTCCTTCGTCATCAATTAGCCACAACCTTGGGCTTTGTACAAAGCAGATAAACCACATTTCCTGTGTCAAAGATTCCTAACCTCTAGGATCTTTTCCCCAAAGAGTCATCCATACTCAGTTTCTTTAAGAGTCTGCCACAACCTTGGGCTTTATACAAGGCAGAAAACAATGTCTTCCCTAGCCAGAGTAGCCACAACCTTGGGCTTCATACAAGGCACAAAATAGAGTCTCCCTAAGTAGAGTCAGTCACAATTCTGGGCTTTGTACAGAACACCAAATAAAATCCCTCAAATAAAAACTCTCCAACTAGAGTCAGCCTCAATTCTGGGCTTTGTACAGAACACCAAAGACTTCTTGATTTAAGTCAATCCCCAGTAGAGTTATCTCCCAGAGTCAATAAATCAATCAAAAGCCTCAAGCTTGGGCCTCATACGAGCCAGCTAAAGTCAAATCTTTTATACAGTAAATAGATATAGCTTATCCCTATAGAGAGATCTTTCTCCTATCTGACCACATTCAAACAAACAAACATTTCAATTTCAATTTGAATTTTAAACATTCTCCCATTTAGGACTTTGAAAGGCATGCTCTGAGGCAAACAAACCCAGACTTGTACAATTTCCCTAATTTGGATGAGAATCCTTCTTTCATTTAAGAGGCATGTTGGCTGTCATACTTGATCAACCAAGTAGGCTCCCTCTCTTAATGAAATGAATTCAGCTTTTCTGTCACTTTAAAATGTTTGTGGTGGAATAGTAGAAATACCTCTCTATAAAGATGATTTCATGTCTCTTTACTGTAAACAGAGATTTAATTCAAGCTTCAACCTTGAGCTTCAAGCAAGGCACCAAAAATCATTTATTTCCCTAATTATTTCCCCGAACTACATTAAGCTCTGACTTCCATTAGGGATATGTAGGCATGAGGTTCACAAGGAATCTCAGCGAGCTAATAAAATACCAAAAATAGTCAGTCTGTCTGTCTTTCTTTTTAATCAAAAATTCAATTCCATCTCCTAACACAAAGGAGAAACTTTCCCAATAATAAGCAACAAACACAATCACATTGACACAGAGAAGTTTCCCGTAGAGTACTACGGATATGTAGGGTGCTTAAACTCTTCCCTATGTATAACCGAACCCCCGAACTCCAGAATTTCTAGTCTAGGTGAATCACCACACTTAGCAAACTCCTAGGGTTAATTTGAGATCTTTTTCCCCTTTCCTACTCGTAAGATAATTAAAAAGTTCGTATGTTATCGTAAGAAGAACTGAAACAAAATTCATCCCATCCCGGACGCATTCTCCTTCCAAATTCCGCGTGAAGGGTCTTGCGTGCCGTCCTCCCAAGTGAAATGGGGAGGTAAAAAAAACGACACCACAGAAAAACGGCGACTCTGCTGGGGATATAAGTGTTAAAAACCTTGGTTTTTCATCCAAACCAATGGTTGACCTGTTGCTGGTCCAGCCCCAATGAGGAATTAGGGATGCCAAATTCCCCCTCAAACAAGAGAGGTCCTGCCTAACTGTTGCACCCCAAAATTTGCCCATCTAATTTTATTTCTAACTGGCTTAGGCTTCGCATTCATACGCATCTCTTCCTTAGGTCATCTAACACATTATGCATCATTCATCAAATATGGGATCCAGGGTTTCACAATGTGCAGGGTTTCTACATTATGCATACTTGTTTAACAGAGGTTTTTCACTGATCATGGATTGAGAGTGGCTTCATTATCACTTGATTCACTTTGGTTCTTTGAAGTACAAGTCGCCGATTTTGGACTCTACGCAAAAGTTTTGGGTGTGAAACAAGGTGTCTTGAGAATCACTTCAGTTACTTTGGGGGGGTTTATTAAGGAGGTTTGAATTTGAACGTTGAGATAGTTAGCATTGGATCATTCTTGGCATAAGCTGACTTTTGGTCAAAAAGTCAACCTTGAAAAGTTGACTTTTGTTGACCAAGTCATGTGGACTTCCTCATTCAAGATAGACCATGACCACTTTCTTTTGAGAGACATTACAGTCATGGGGGATATTGGAGCATGAAGAAAATTTTAAAGAGAGAAAACTTATTCATTTGCTTGAGATACAAGTCAATACAAGATTCAAGTCATGACTACAAGCCAACATCCAACAAAGTCCAATAATTCAAATCTAAAACTGTTATAAAGGTCCTCTACCATTACCAGCTCATGGAAAAGAGAAATTCGTTACAAAAAAAGTCTACACCGTTTACAAATTCAAGATGAAAAGATCATTCTATTCATTGCTACAAAGAGAACTACATAAAAGAAAATGTTTCAAGTCTTCTTCAATGCACCATCGTTTCTTCAAAACTTCACTCACAGCAAGTCGTGATAACCCTGCATCAACACGGTGCTACAATAAATTACACATATACATCTACATAAATCAAGATTACAAATATCATACAAACCAGCATCATACACAAAAAATCCATCACCCTGCATAGTAAAATAAGAATCAGTCCCTGCCATACTATCCAACTTGCCATTGATTAAATAATTATGCACATTAACCCCATACCCTTTAATTTCCAGCCATAGAATTCATGTTATGCTTCAAAATCAAGGCAATGCATCAGAAAAAAGGGGTTCAGTTATTCCTTTGGAAATTAACATCCCTTCAAATAAAAACAGTTTTCCTATTAACATCTAACTACTAGTTCACTAACATAATATAATCCCTGACCAATTTCCCTACATAAAACCATTATCAATCTTTAAGTTACCTACAGTTGCAAACCTAACAGACCAAAACCCAATTCTAACTATAAACAAATTCATCATTATCCTAGCTACATAACCCATTAATGCTAACAGTTTCATACCTCTTCAAATCCATAAATTCAAACTCAAATTTTTGAGCTGTCAAAATAGCCCCGTTTCATCATCTCAGTGCACAATAACTTCAAAATCGAGCCATGTCTGAAGAGTCTAATACTGGAAGCCAAGATCTTGCTTATGCTATCATCATTCCAAGTCCATTCTCCAACAAAGCTCCCGTCCCGTTCCAAACAATGTTCAAAACCTGCTGCAATACCAAGGCCAACCGAAAAATCAGCAACTAACTTTCACCAATGTCAATCTCTAACCAACATAACTAACTCTCAAATCCTAACCCTTCAATTCATAACAGAATACTCTCAATCCAAGGGCTCACAATCACTCTCCTCTAACAAACTTCTTCCCTCACACCTATATAGCAGAGCCTCCTCCACCATTTTCATCTCTGGACGTCATGTTCACTTCCATTCGTCACACACCTTCATAATCTTCCATCATCATCATTTCTCATCATCCTCTTCAACTTCATCCACCATCATTCACGATTCATCAACTTCTTCACTCCCTCCTTCAATTTTCTTCCACCTTCTTCACCATTTTCTTCAACGCACCAAAACTCTAACAAAAAAACTCACCGTAAACTTCATCATATTCAATCTTCATCCATAATCTTCATGGATCTCCATTCTCTCTTCATTCACCACAATTGACAAATCTTCTTCACAAATTCTATCCCTTTCTTAATATTCTCCACACCTCAATCCACTCCTCAACAAAAAAAAACAGAAAATCAGAAGGGAAGAGAGAGGATTCACGCAACTGAATTTCAGAGAATAAAAGTCGTAACAGATTGACACTTACCTCTAACAGATTCTTCAAAGAGCTGGATTTCGATATCTTCATCTCAGGATTCCAACACAGTTGAATTCAGATCGATTCTTGAATTGCCAGCAGAAAATCATCATCAATTCATCATTTCACCCTCTCTGAAATCCCAACGCATCTTCAACCTTCATAACAACAACAAGAATGCAAATCATCATTGAACCTTCATCATCGTCATCTACACGATTCAAGCATCACGGTCCATATTCTCCTCAGTCATTCAACTATTTTCTTCAATAATCCCTCATCATCTTCTTCATACATCCTCAACAACACAATGCGTTTACTAATTAATTCAAGAATGAAGCGAGTCTGAATCGGAGACGAGAGAGGCAGAGGATGTTCATCGGAGAGAACAAATTGAAGACGGAATAGATGCGAGGTAACGGAGGAAGAGCAAGCTTGTATCGATTGACTCGCAATGGTGGATGAGGAGTTTCGCCGGTGAAAGGAAGGTCCGGCCGCCGTTTCGTCTGCTCGTGAAGGGATGAAGAGGAACGTGAAAAGCTCAGGGGTCACAAGTAATAAAACCCTAATCCCCTTTTCATTCTTATTATTTTTTAGTTTTTTATTTAATTCATTTTTAATTCAAAATAAAAATCTGAAATAAAATTCAATCTGGATCAATTCAACTCGGGCCTGCCACCGAAATTGCTGTTAACAAACCTCCCCTTGGCCCATGTTGCGCCATTTTTGGCCAGATAACTGAATAATAAACATTTCTTTGGGCCTAACTCCTGGGCCATGCGCCCTTGGTTTCCTGCACTCTCGTTTCTGATTAGCACCCCCCTGTTTCACATATAATTGATAGATTTTTGGTTTTTTTTTTACTTAGTTATTTTTACTACTTTTTTTTTAGATAATAAAAAGCATGTAAATATCAAAGTTTTCTCATTATATTTTTAGATAATAACAACATTTAGAATCATGATTTTTGTTCAATTATTAAGTAGTAAAAAATGACATAGAAAACGATAAAAATACTAGTTTAGGCTTATTAGCATTTAGGTCTTTTAGTACAATTTAGACTTGAATTAGAATTCCCTTAACACCAATAAAACTCATAAAAATAGTAGTATTTTTAGTTTAATTTTAGTACTAATTTTTTGATCACTTCTTCTATGTCTTTCGTACCATTTCCATGTTATTTTTATATAATTGTTGTGTGATTTTGTTACTTGTTTTTTGCCACAATTTTGGCCTCTTTTGTCGATATCTTTTGTATACTTCCCTTAGATGATAAATAGGAATTAGAATAACAATTAGGTTAGAAAATAGGATAGTCCCCCTTTTTCATTTCTTTTTCTTTTCAACATTAAAACACTAATAAATAGAGATGCGAATCACACCTTACTAAAAGTGGGAGAGAAATGAGTGGGATTCATTTCCTAATCTGTTTCTCGATCACTATATAATGGGAGAGAAATGAGTGGGATTCATTCCCTAATCTGTTTCTCGATCATTATACATTTTTATGTGATTCAAATCGCAAATAAATTCCCCTTAAAAAAATACCCAACCAAAAACATTCAAAACATCTAATAAAGGCACGAATTTAAACAAAGTGATGAAGTGGTGCGAAACCTTGTATTGGGTTTTGTTCATCATGTAGTCACATAAAAAACACAAACCCAAGATTCTGTTCTCCTTAAGAACAAGTTAAGTCCTTTCCAAAGTAGGCGTATAAGTCTCCAAAGGTCGAGCATCGTGGATTGCAACCTTAACCTCTGTTCAACTAAAAAACACAAAACAAATGGAAACTATTGAGCCGAGCTACGGTAGCTCTAATTCTGCAAAACAGATACGTAGGCAGCGGGGTAGGGCCCGTGCGAGCACAATCCTTTCTTTTCCCTACATTCTGCATTCATTTTAGTCAAGATTAGCGTAGATTTGTTACACACCCATAGTTTTAGACACAAGCGTGGATACTGTAGCAACCTGCCTAAAAATTTATAACTTTAGAGTCGCCACCTATTCTGAAGGGCGAATAGGAAACCCTACGCAGTTTAGAGATCAGGGTAAGATACTATATTCAGGTCGAGGGAAGGTGTTAGGCACCCTCAACCCTTTCCTAAAGGCTAACATCTCAAAGATAAAGGTTTATGGCAAAAGATAAAGAAAGATGACAGACAGTTACTAGAGTTGAAAGGCTAATTATATGAACATGATTAGAGCTTGGAAGAGGGGGACTCGCCTTGTTGCCAAGTGCCTACGTACCTCCTTAGGGAGGATCAGAGTCTACGTAGTTCGGGGACAGGGTTGTACGCCTTAGAATTGAATTAGATTTGTTATGGTTGGAAATTGTTTTAAAGGCTTTTTGAATGGCCTATCGCAGTTCTGAATGAGGATGAAAATCTGTAGTTTGATATTGATGTTTTGAAAGGTTTGAAAAGTGTTTTGAGGTTTGGGCGTACAACCCTGATTTTAATTTGTTACCATTAATCGCGATGATCAATAGGTTTGATCACCATAATTAACAGATTAATAAAAGCATTGCTAATTATTCTAATCGATTGATTCGATTATCACCGTTAGCAAATTGATGTGTTTTATTTATTTTATTTTATCGTTACCCCTCATAATCAATAGATTTGATTACAAATAATAACGAATTTGATAAAGAGGAAATGCTAATCATTGTAACCAATAGCTTTGGTTAAAACCATTTAGCAAAAATGAGTTTAATTGAATTATATTATTTTAATTTATAGGATTTGATTAATCAAATTAATCGATTATTAATCATCGCGACCAATAAATTTAGTCGAAACGAATAATAATTTAAATCCTAATATTTGGCCAAGGGCCAATGGGATGGAGTAAACCCTAACACCTTAATATATTTCTCTAGGGTTTTTCTGTGATTTATAATTAAATACCAATTAAACAAATTAACTCGAAAAATCGAGAAAAATAATCGGGAGAATAGTCGGGAATAACTATAGTCCTAACCCTAACTATGTTATAAACCCTAATTAACAAATTAATTAAATTAAGATAATTAAATATTTAACCTAAATGACTAAATAGATAAATAACAAAATAAATAAATAAAATATATAAAGGAACCTGGGTGTTATTTCGTGTGATGACCATTTGAAGGTCTATCGTATGCCCTCAAGTCTGTGTGCGTTGGATCCAGGATATGGGCAATCCGACGGCCAGATGTAGAAGGCATATCATGCGCCAGCATCGATTGGAAAGCGTCAGATCTGTTAAAGCTAAGTAGCAAATAATTCCTAAAAAAACACTTGCGTTAGACAAGACTCGAACCCATGTTCTTGAGCATAAGCGGCCCTTGCACTCTCCACCAAGCCATTGTTTACTCGCTGTTTAAGTCACGCAACGTGAATAATATATTGAAACAAATGTTAACCATAATTTGAAAACAGAACGCGCGACCACTGTGGCTCTTCTTCTTCGTTTGCGACGCTGCTTACGATTGAACACACCTTCCAGATTCGACCTGCCTGAAACATGATTAATAAATGAAAAACAACACCATGGCTCGACTCAAATCTTCATTCCGAATACGATGGTACCCCTCACGTCCCCCAATTTTGCCTATTTTAGAAAATCCCAATTCAAAGCTTGGAACCCTAACAATGGTGGATTCCAATACCTGCACCCAAACTCAAATCAAACTATCCAGATAGTATCGTGACACCAATACAAACACAAATATATAATCATATGCTATTTATATTGCTTATATGGTGGTAATCGAAATTAAGAGAAAATGCATAAAACCGTGAGTTCTTGGATCATAATTTTGTACGCCTTGGTCATAAATGATGATTTAGATAGCGTCAAGAAGCACCATGGAATTGATTGGAATGAATAAAATGCTTTGAAACAAACTCTAACTACCAAAACGAATTTGATTTTTCTTCACTTTTTTGGAACTCGGTTCAAGTTTTGGAGGCCGAAAAAACCAGCCCTTATGCCTTGGATCCATTCTGTTTATATAATGCTACCTATTAGGTTTAGAATTATTAATCAAATCTCTGCCAATTATGAAGATTAGAATATGGTTGGAAGAGATTTTTAAAACTCCATCAAAACCTTCTATATTTGCATCAATCACATTCCAATATTTCCTTTAACTTCTTAAGACCAATATTTGATTTGATTTGCACTAATCTTTGATGAGATATAGGTTTAGAATAATATATTGATCTTTGGTTATTTTTAAATATTTTATTTAATTTAATTGAATAAAAATTCAAAGTAAAATAAATAATATATTCTAAAAATGAGTTGAATGACTTATGGGTCATGGATAATTTATGGATCAAGTTGGGGATCAAAGATTTAAGCCCATTTAGTTAAAAAAACTCAAGATTCTCTATTCTTGCCTTTCATGTATTTCACCAAGATCGTCCAACTTCTAAGCCTTGTATCTCCTTCAATTTTAATCATATGAATGCATTCAAGGACTTCTTAGAAAGCTCCAAGAGTCCTCTAAATGACCTTTTTGGTTTCATCTCCATTGGATATTCCATGCTCAAGTTATGAGTTTCGACCCGAAAGGTGTTTTTATTGACCTTTTGGAGGACCTATAACCTTTGGCACCATATCTCCCAAATAAAGCATTTCTGGCCTTGGCTTGTGAGAGACAAAGTTGTAGTGAATCAAATTTCCTTCAGAATAGGCTTTGAGTGAGGAATTTCTGATACTCCATGTAGAAGTTATGGCCGGTCAAAGTTGAGTTGACTTTTCCTATAAAAAACCCTAATTTGAACCTTTGTATTTGTTCATCTCTGAGTTTTTATTAATGGATCATGATCAACCTTTGATCAAACGATGGATATGACCTCACATACTTGTTGTTGACCAAAAATCTTGAAGTTTGACTGTATTGTGACTATAGTTGACTTTTAGATCAACACAGTCGATTATTGGTCATCTGAGCCAATGAATGGGAAATCCTTGGGATTAAAGCTTAATAATTGTCATGGAGATACATTGAGACATATGAGACATCTTGAGATCCATTTGAGGCCTTAGAAATTCAAAATCCTTTGATAAAGTGCAATCCCTAGCTTTGAGACCCTCGATTAGGAGAAAGTGACTTGAGTGATCCTTTGAACCTAGAGCCATGGAAGATGAATAGAGGAGGGAAAATTTTGGGGTATGACAGCTGCCCCTGTTCAATCTTCTTAAACCTGAAGAGTCAGATAGGCACGTCTGCCTATCGTGATCTAAAGGTAGAAGATGATTGGACACTGAGAATGCCCCGAAATTTGCATTTGTTGGGAAGTTATGTGGGAGATGGGCTTTAAAGATGCCATCCAAGATAAATACCCTTCTCCTTGTGAAGCATGTACTTTTGAAAGGAACCACTGTGTTTTTTTCGTTGTAGCACGGCCTAAAAAGGCAACCTAGAATTTATGCAATGTTATGATGCATGCGATGTATGATGCAGTGAGCTTCTCAAAATAAATGAGAGCGATGTATGCATATGCATTATGTATGAATGAGGTATGTTAATCGAATGATGCATGATTGTTAGTTATGTTAGTTGAAGTTAGTAACTTTGGAAAAGAAAAATCGAACCTTGTTTGTTATTGAAGAAGATCACCGCCGAGGGGCTAACGTGATAAACCATAACTTATTGTTGCTCGAGGACTACCGCAACAAGTGATGATTGGGATTGGAATTGAAGTTGAGATTGAAATTGAAATTGGAATGAGTTTTGGCTATTGCCAAAGAGCTCGGTGCCATATCACTGCCGTGATAAGACGTAACGCGATGGTTACAATTTGGATTGAAATTGAAGGTGCCATTATCACTGTCGTGATAAGACGTAACGCGAAGGTTACGATTTGGATTGAAATAAAAATAGGAGTTCGGAATTGGAATTGGAATGGGAATCGAAATAGGATCTGAAAAAAAAAAGGAGTTTGGAGTTGGAATTGGAATGGGAATTGGAATAGGATAGAAACATAGAAGTTTGGAATTGGAATTGGAATGGGAATTGGAATAGAGGTAACAGTCAGACGAGAACTGACTACTGGACGGGAACTGGATTTTGAAATGTTTTGGACTGCTAATGAAGCTGGGCCTCTGTGATATGCAGTATGTGAATGCGCTAGATGATATGTATATGCTAATGCGTATGTACGTATGTTTATGAGTCAAATGGACGGCAAGGTTGCTATCATCGGTAGGGTTACCGGGATACATCAATCAGGTGATTGGAAATGAACCAACAGTAAGGTTACTGGCATCGGTAAGGTTACCGGGAAGCAGATGGATAGTATAGCTTAGCACCAGAGTTTTGCATTGGATGTTTTGATGTATGGGACAGTGCTTATGCATATGTTGATTGATGTAATGAGTGGAACGAAATAATGTCTTCTATAAGACTACCTGAAAAGATTTCTGGAATGGACATGAACATTTGTCTTAAAGAAGACTACCTTAAAAAGGTTTTCAACAGAGAAAGAGGAATGTCTTAAGGGTGACTACCTGAACAGGCTGGAAGAAATGTCTTAAAAGACTACCTAAAAAGGTTCTTGGAAAGGATAATGGATGTCTTAGAAAAGACTACTTAGGAAGGTTCGTAGAATGTCTTAAAGAAGACTACCTGAAGGGATTCCTGAAAAGGATGCCAAATTGTTTGAAAAAGACTACCTGAAAAGGTACTTAGAACAAGAATGTCTCGAAGAAGACTACCTGAAAAGGCACTTAGGAAAGGAATGTCTTGAAGAAGACTACCTGAAAAGGTACTTAGAAAAGGAAATATCTTGAAGAAGACTACCTGAAAAGGCACTTAGAAAAGGAATGTCTTGAAGAAGACTACCTGAAAAGGAACTTAGAAAAAGGAATGTCTTGACGAAGACTACCTGAAAAGGTACTTAGAAAAAGAAATATCTTGAAGAAGATTACCTGAAAAGGTTATTGGAAATGACGATGATTGTCTTAAAGAAGACTACCTAGAAATGTTCTTAGAATGTCTTAAAGAAGACTACCTGAAGAGGTTCCTGAAAGGATGATAAATGTCTTGGAAAAGACTACCTGAAAAGGTTCCTAGAAAGGATCGTAGGATTTGTCTTAAAGAAGGCTACCTGAAAAGGTTCTTAGAAAGAGAATGTCTTAAAGAAGACTGCCTAAAAAGGGTTCTTGGAATGTCTTAAAGAAGACTACCTGAAGAGGTTCTTAGGAAAGAATGTCTTAAAGAAGACTACCTAAAAAGGTTATCGGAAATGATCATAGGATTTGTCTTAAAGAAGACTACCTAAAAAGGTGTGGTGTAATGTATCAGCCATTGTATGTAATGCATGAGTTATATGTACTTGCATTGTACTCGAATGATATGTTGTTGATAACCAAAGCGTATGTGAAATGTTGTGAGGTTGTTGGATAAGGTAGGGTGTGATGCTAGCGCGATTTCCCAATACCTGTTTTGTTCGAATTTTGAAGATCGTAGTTAGGAGGAAGATTTGTTCGAAGCTGCAGAGTATGAAAGTGTCTTTTGTTGTGCGCTTTATGGATTTAGTATCCATTGCCCCATTATTTTAGTGGAAGAAGATGCTTATGAGGGAAATGCCCCAGGAAATAACCTTGTCATATGCTTCGACGTTTAGATTGAAGGGTATGCCCTTGACTTCCTAGATATGGAGGGTTACTCATGGTGTTCTATCCTTTTGAATTTGAATTCTTCCCATGTTTGACATGCCCTGATTGAAATTGCTTCGAGATGTGACCCAGGTCGATTGGACCTTAGGAAGAATGCCCCTAGTTAATAGGATGTTTGGTTGTATGCCCCTGTTTAGGAAAACCCTCTGGACATGGTTTCCCCATTCAAGAGTCTTTATCAGAAATGATCGCCTTTCTGCTAAGTGTATATTCGTAAATGGCGTTGTATCCTTCGAAAGGCAATTCTAATGTAATACGAATGCAAGTTTTGAAATCGAGGTCCGGCATGAATTAAGACTGAATGATTAGAAACGAATGTTTGAAGAAGCGTAGTGATTAGAAATAGTTTTAACAAACATAGGAGTCAGTATAACAAAATCTTGCTTAATATGCTTTCGTAGTTAACCTTGCCTCAATTAGGACTTTTGAAGGTTGTAACTAGGCTTGGTTCCAGGTTTAAGAAACAACGGATATAAGGCTCAAAATTTATTTAACCCACCCATTTCTCCTTGATGTTCTCCAAGTCCTAAAGATTCGACTAATCCAATGAATGTGCTTTGTTTGTAAGAGAATCGTTTCAGTTTTGATGTTGAGCAGAAGCCTTAGTATAGATGCAAGTATTGATGAAAATGTTGTAGAGATCCAAGCATTTATGAGAAGCTTCGATGATTTAGCAGTCACAAGATGGTATTTTGTATTTTGCTTTTGCTTTGTTTTTATCCCTTATTTTTGCATGAACCAATTCCTTTGAGTTTGATCCATCGGGATACCCTAATTTTTGCCTAAGTCATCTTTGTTTTTTTTCTTTCTGAAATTCTCCATTTTGACTTAGCGGGCGTTTTTCTTTTGAAAGCTCCTTTTGAGATTTGATCCTAGGATATTGAATATTGCGACTGCTATGTTGACTTTGATTTGTAAGCTTCAATTTTGATATGTCCTCGATCTTAATTGATGTATTGAGGAAGAAGATATTGTTATTCTCCATTGCCTCCTCAATCTTGGATGAATGCAAGGAAGAGGATGTGCTTGAACCTTCTGCTTGAACCTTTGCTTGAATCCTTGTTTGGATTGATTGATTCTCTTGACAACCAAAATACACCATTGAATTAGTCAAAATCTACCCTGCCCCTGGTGGAAATCAAGGTTTATTTGAAAAGTAGAAACGAACTCCAACTCCTGGCTCGAGGGGGTAACGAGGGATTAACATCCTTATGTCTCCACTGTTTGGGAATTGAAACAATGCCTGTACATCCTCGGTTCGGTCTTACCTTGAAAGCACATGTTTAGCTAGACTTAGTTATTTGTATTCGTCATTCTCCCTCAAGTTTGTTAATAATTGAAAGTCGAAATTGAAATAGAATAGAAGGGTGCGAGTGGAAATTCGTAGTAGTGAGCGAATGAAGCGAATAATTGATTTCAAAACATGCATGATTATTTTATTGAATTGCTATTCGAAAGGTACAATGTTTTACATCAAATAACACTTTGTGATCGTAGAGGTTACAACTTGAAATGATAAACCTATTAATCCTAAGGGCAATCTCCTTTGTGAGTCTGTTGACCTTATCCTATTCCTTAGTTCGTGGAATTGTAGGAGTGAAGGGTAATCTCGAATTCTCCTTGGGCACGTCGAATCTGTCGGGAATGAATTGTTAGCGGTGGGTTTTCGTCGTATCGGAACTTCACGAGTTTCCTTTGACTTAACCTCTTTTGTTTTTTCCTAAGGATAGTATCACACCATTTGCAATCTTCAGAGTTTGTAGATTGATATAGAAAACACATGACCTTTTTGCCCCTTGGTGGGGAGTTAACATATGTCGCTTTCCCTCCATCGTAGTTAAGCATCTTCGTTCAGGGTGTTGCCCCAGTTGGACTAACCCTTGCCCCCAGGTTATCGTAGAGCGTCCTTGTAACTTTGATATGTTCTAAGATGAACCCCTTTATGACTAGATACCTCTTAAGTGTATCTATGAGGGAACTCCTTTGTTGAACTAATCCTTGCTCGATGATAACCTTTGATGTATTTATGATCCTGTTACGACAAGGCACGGACATGCGGCTGGCACGGTGATAGCTTATCTTCCTTTCTCCGTAGTTTATGATCCTTTTATTTTTCTCCATGAGTTTCAGGAAACCGGCTAGCACGGTGAGTATGGATGCGGGTGAAGATGGAAATGCAAATGTGTATGTAAATGTATGAATGCCTGAAAATGCGAATGCACGCGTATGCAAAGGACTCCTTTATTTTTTGTATATTATGAATCCTTATATGTAATGCAATGCGGACGTGCGACAAATATAATCCTAAGGATAACCTATGCGGATTTAGGGATGACATTAGATTCTAATGAAACATTTGCGAGCTAGATATTATGACACGTTAATGGTAATAGATTAGGAAGTGCATGGGAAGTAGCAGCTGATGACCGTTCAAGACGGTCACCAAGTCTCATGACCTTCGAGAGGTCGTTCGACCTGTACTTACGAAACTGTCCCTTGTGGGAAGGTTCTCTATGTGGAACGCATCCTATCTAAGGACGATATCGGGTGAAGAGAAATCCCTACAGGCTAGGGATGAAAGATGTATAAACGGAAATCTAAACCCTACAAGTTAGGGGTATACGGGAATAAGCACGGGATGACCGTTCTAGACAGTCACTAGATCTCATGGCCATCGAGAGACCAATCAACATGCGTTAATGAAGATGTCCTTCGTGGGAAGGACACGTGGTTGTAAAAATACAAAGATGTAAAAGGAAAATCCCTACGGGCTAGGGAGTGCGTAGGAGTAAGCATGGGGTGATCGTTCGAGACAGTCACTAGATCTCATGGCCATCGAGAGGCCAATCGACGTATGCTAACAAAGGTGTCCTTCGTACGAAGGACACGATTTTAAGAATAGGATCCCTATAGGCTAGGGAATACGTAGGGGTACCTGCAAAATTGAAACGCATAGATACTCGAAGCATATAAATTGCAAACATATAATAAGTTCATAAGCCCAAAAGTCCTAGGTTCATAGGTTCGACGTAGCGGCTCTTGGGAGCCAACCTTTTTATAGGGGGGTTCTAGAAGGTCTCATGGGGTCGTTCGTAGCCTCCGAGACTTTTTGTCTCTTCGGATTTTAGAACAACTCATTTTATCCATGAGGTTCGAATTTTTGGGGTAGGTTCTCGGAGAGATCAGCCAAGTATCCAGTCCTGCCCTCAACAAAGTCAAGCCTCGTTTTGGACACTTCCGAATACTCAACCCACTCCGAGTGGAGTTATCAATGAGACTCGTAGGCGATTCATACTCCCCTATTGATCTCAAAGTTAACTCCCACACTTAGGGTTTAACACAACATAGAAAATACCAGCAATGCATATAATATATAATCAAACATTTTAAGGCAGGCAAATGAACATTCCAGGAAATAAAAACAAATAAAAATAAACAAATGATTTAAAAAAAAAATTTAATATTTATTAAAAGAGGAACCTCCCCCAAACCCTAAAAATGGCAAGTTTGCCAAACCCTAAAAAAAACTTGCCAAACCTAAACCCTGCCAAAACCTATAGGAGCATAGTATTCACCATTATAGTTATCCCCAGCAGAGTCGCCAGCTCTAGCAACCTGCCTAAAAATTTATAACTTTAGAGTCGCCACCTATTCTGAAGGGCGAATAGGAAACCCTACGTAGTTTAGAGATCAGGGTAAGATACTATATTCAGGTCGAGGGAAGGTGTTAGGCACCCTCAACCCTTTCCTAAAGGCTAACATCTCAAAGATAAAGGTTTATGGCAAAAGATAAAGAAAGATGACAGACAGTTAATAGAGTTGAAAGGCTAATTATATGAACATGATTAGAGCTTGGAAGAGGGGGACTCGCCTTGTTGCCAAGTGCCTACGTACCTCCTTAGGGAGGATCAGAGTCTACGTAGTTCGGGGACAGGGTTGTACGCCTTAGAATTGAATTAGATTTGTTATGGTTGGAAATTGTTTTAAAGGCTTTTTGAATGGCCTATCGCAGTTCTGAATGAGGATGAAAATCCGTAGTTTGATATTGATGTTTTGAAAGGTTTGAAAAGTGTTTTGAGGTTTGGGTGTACAACCCTGATTTTAATTTGTTACCATTAATCGCGATGATCAATAGGTTTGATCACCATAATTAACAGATTAATAAAAGCATTGCTAATTATTCTAATCGATTGATTCGATTATCACCGTTAGCAAATTGATGTGTTTTATTTATTTTATTTTATCGTTACCCCTCATAATCAATAGATTTGATTACAAATAATAACGAATTTGATAAAGAGGAAATGCTAATCATTGTAACCAATAGCTTTGGTTAAAACCATTTAGCAAAAATGAGTTTAATTGAATTATATTATTTTAATTTATAGGATTTGATTAATCAAATTAATCGATTATTAATCATCGCGACCAATAAATTTAGTCGAAACGAATAATAATTTAAATCCTAATATTTGGCCAAGGGCCAATGGGATGGAGTAAACCCTAACACCTTAATATATTTCTCTAGGATTTTTCTGTGATTTATAATTAAATACCAATTAAATAAATTAACTCGAAAAATCGAGAAAAATAATCGGGAGAATAGTCGGGAATAACTATAGTCCTAACCCTAACTATGTTATAAACCCTAATTAACAAATTAATTAAATTAAGAAAATTAAATATTTAACCTAAATGACTAAATAGATAAATAACAAAATAAATAAATAAAATATATAAAGGAACCTGGGTGTTATTCCATGTGATGACCATTTGAAGGTCTATCGTATGCCCTCAAGTCTGTGTGCGTTGGATCCAGGATATGGGCAATCCGACGGCCAGATGTTGAAGGCATATCATGCGCCAGCGTCGATTGGAAAGCGTCAGATCTGTTAAAGCTAAGTAGCAAATAATTCCTAAAAAACACTTGCGTTAGACAAGACTCGAACCCATGTTCTTGAGCATAAGCGGCCCTTGCACTCTCCACCAAGCCATTGTTTACTCGCTGTTTAAGTCACGCAACATGAATAATATATTGAAACAAATGTTAACCATAATTTGAAAATAGAACGCGCGACCACTGTGGCTCTTCTTCTTCGTTTGCGACGCTGCTTACGATTGAACACACCTTCCAGATTCGACCTGCCTGAAACATGATTAATAAATGAAAAACAACACCATGGCTCGACTCAAATCTTCATTCCGAATACGATGGTACCCCTCACGTCCCCCAATTTTGCCTATTTTAGAAAATCCCAATTCAAAGCTTGGAACCCTAACAATGGTGGATTCCAATACCTGCACCCAAACTCAAATCAAACTATCCAGATAGTATCGTGACACCAATACAAACACAAATATATAATCATATGCTATTTATATTGCTTATATGGTGGTAATCGAAATTAAGAGAAAATGCATAAAACCGTGAGTTCTTGGATCATAATTTTGTACGCCTTGGTCATAAATGATGATTTAGATAGCGTCAAGAAGCACCATGGAATTGATTGGAATGAATAAAATGCTTTGAAACAAACTCTAACTACCAAAACGAATTTGATTTTTCTTCACTTTTTTGGAACTCGGTTCATGTTTTGGAGGCCGAAAAAACCACCCCTTATGCCTTGGATCCATTCTGTTTATATAATGCTACCTATTAGGTTTAGAATTATTAATCAAATCTCTGCCAATTATGAAGATTAGAATATGGTTGGAAGAGATTTTTAAAACTCCATCAAAACCTTCTATATTTGCATCAATCACATTCCAATATTTCCTTTAACTTCTTAAGACCAATATTTGATTTGATTTGCACTAATCTTTGATGAGATATAGGTTTAGAATAATATATTGATCTTTGGTTATTTTTAAATATTTTATTTAATTTAATTGAATAAAAATTCAAAGTAAAATTAATAATATATTCTAAAAATGAGTTGAATGACTTATGGGTCATGGATAATTTATGGATCAAGTTGGGGATCAAAGATTTAAGCCCATTTAGTTAAAAAACTCAAGATTCTCTATTCTTGCCTTTTATGTATTTTACCAAGATCGTCCAACTTCTAAGCCTTGTATCTCCTTCAATTTTAATCATATGAATGCATTCAAGGACTTCTTAGAAAGCTCCAAGAGTCCTCTAAATGACCTTTTTGGTTTCATCTCCATTGGATATTCCATGCTCAAGTTATGAGTTTCGACCCGAAAGGTGTTTTTATTGACCTTTTGGAGGACCTATAACCTTTGGCACCATATCTCCCAAATAAAGCATTTCTGGCCTTGGCTTGTGAGAGACAAAGTTGTAGTGAATCAAATTTCCTTCAGAATAGGCTTTGAGTGAGGAATTTCTGATACTCCATGTAGAAGTTATGGCCGGTCAAAGTTGAGTTGACTTTTCCTATAAAAAACCCTAATTTTGAACCTTTGTATTTGTTCATCTCTGAGTTTTTATTAATGGATCATGATCAACCTTTGATCAAACGATGGATATGACCTCACATACTTGTTGTTGACCAAAAATCTTGAAGTTTGACTGTATTGTGACTATAGTTGACTTTTAGATCAACACAGTCGATTATTGGTCATCTGAGCCAATGAATGGGAAATCCTTGGGATTAAAGCTTAATAATTGTCATGGAGATACATTGAGACATATGAGACATCTTGAGATCCATTTGAGGCCTTAGAAATTCAAAATCCTTTGATAAAGTGCAATCCCTAGCTTTGAGACCCTCGATTAGGAGAAAGTGACTTGAGTGATCCTTTGAACATAGAGCCATTGAAGATGAATAGAGGAGGGAAAATTTTGGGGTATGACAGATACCATCGAGTACGATGGGGGCGAGGGGTGCTAACACCTTCCCTTCGTGTAACCGACTCCCTTACCCTTTTTCTCTGGTCGTGAGACCGTTGATTTGTTTTCTGGTTTGCTGGCATTCCCTTCCTTTTAAGGATAAATATGTTAGTGGCGACTCTGTTGATTTTCGCGGTAGCGACAGCTAGCGACTCTGCTGGGGATGTGATAGACCTGTGTTGGTCCATTCTTAGCGAGTCGATCCTAGCCTTTGTTTGTTTTGTTCATTGGGTGTTTCTTTGCTTTTTTATATGTTCACGTCCTGTATATATGTTTGCATGTCATGTTTACTTTCTTGCTTGCATATCACGTTTTCTTTCCGCATACATCTGGACTATATTATGGGTCCCTGTGGGGACCACATACTTTCTCTGTTTGCAGGTTGGGTGGGATATTCTATGAGGTAAAAGGCCCAATACCCAGGCCAGAGTTGACACATAGGATACCTAGGATAGAGTGGATAGTCATGACGCCAACAGAATGTCAGGTTCTGTTGATTGCGATCATGAGACCCACGACCAGTCGAGATTCGAATGAGATACCATTGTTGGCATGTATTTGCAACAATGATGGTGTTTCAGGAGAATTGTTAATGCTGGAGACCTTTTGACCTACCCTGACCTAGATTCACCTGTGAGTGGGGAGGGACATACATGACAGGTACCCTTGGTAACTATTCAGTTCTGTTGGTGACTATTGTTCCTATGGTTCTGTGATACTTATGTCGGACCTTTGACATCGTGACATCTGACCTATATCAGTTATTCAGAGGACTGTACAATGGTTACTAAGACTATTTGGACCTTTATCCCATGTTTTGCATTGCATAACATCATTGTTTCATCCACTTCATTTGTGAGGGATTCTAAAGTCTATTTCCGAAAAAAAGGAGGAAACAAAAAAAATTACAAAAACAAAAAGATGGAAAAGAAAAAAAAAGAAAAGAAAAGATACTATATGGAGAATAAAAGAGAAACAAAAGTTGATGAAAAGACTTTAGGATCCCTTAGAAATGAAACATGCATTCACACTATCATGCATTTCATGGTTCTATCAGAAGCTTATGGGGGCCCTTTCTATTCAGATTCTGACTTCGGTAACAAATTGACTTCTCACTGCTACGTGCTCGAAGATTAATGATGGAACAACTCCGTGAGGACTTAACTCAGATGAGGACAGAAATGGGGATTAACCTGAATCATTGTATGGAGGCTATTCAAGCCCTTGCTTTTAGACATGAAGAATTGAGACAGGTTCTTCAGAGACCGGATGCAAATGTTAATCTCAACACAGGAGAAGGTCTTGTGAATCAGAATGTTAGAAATACTGTTGAGATTCCAATTCCCGTTAAGGAGACTTCGCATCATGAGAAGAATTCTGAACTTGAAGCCTTCAGGTTCCCGATTGACGAGTTTGACAAAAGGTTCCACCTCCTGGATGAAAGGTTGAAAGCCATGGAAGGTCGTGACTCTATTGATTTAGACGCTGCTGGTTTGTGCCTAGTGCCTGGTATTAAGATTCCTGCTAAGTTCAAAGTTCCCAACTTCGAGAAGTACAAGGGTACCACGTGTTCGATAGCTCATGTCAAGGCATTTTGCAACAAAATGGCTCCTTATGCTGAGAATGACAAGCTGTTAATGCATTTCTTTCAGGATAGCCTCAGTGGCACATCTCTTGAGTGGTATAATCAACTCGAAATAACTGATATCCGAATTTGGAAAGAACTAGCAGAAGCCTTTGTCAAGCGTTACAAGCACAACAGTAACATGGCTCCGACCAGAATGCAACTCCAAGCTTTGACTCAGAAAACTGACGAATCGTTCATAGAATATGCCCGAAGAAGGAGAGAATTAGCTGCTAGAGTTCAACCTCCACTCTTAGAGAAAGAGCTCATGGATATGTTCAAGGATGTGATGGAATGTCCGTACTACCAATGTCTGGCTGCATGTAAGGCCTCTGACTTTGCAGAACTGGTTCTTGTCGGAGAACGAATGGAGAATGGTATTAGGAATGGTAACGTCCAAGTTGTTGATACTCCTTCTGAATTCCATAAGCAAATGAATGAAGAGACCAATGCAGTTTCTGCTTATGAAGAGGAATCTCCTGATTATTCTCCTGATCATATCTCTTGTCATGAAGCAGTAGCAGTAACTCCTGTTCAGGATGACCCACAAATTTGTGCTGCGACTCACACTCAGCCTCCCACTCAGTTTGTTCAACGGAAGTCTGTTCCATGTGATCAATCAGTTCAGTATGTGCCACAAAGGCAGAATTATCAACAGAATCGTCACCCACAAGGAAGACAGAGACACAGAAGGTCAAAGAGAGTGTATGATCCTATTCCTATGACTCGTGATAAGTTGTTTTCTCACTTAATCAATCTTTCCTTGGTAGAACCAAAGCAGCCGAAGCTTGTTCGTTTCCCGTATCATGTGGGATTTGACCCTAATGTTAGTTGTGACTACCATGTTGGGGCACCTGGTCATTCGATTGAAGATTGTCAACCATTCAGAGACAAGGTTCAAGACCTGATTGATGCCCAGGCTATCACTTTCACACCTGAGGGCCGAAATTGAAGTTCTCCTTTGACTCAGTGGATCTTCTGAAGCAATAAGTCCATACGGAGTCAAGTCTCCTCAACAATGACATTCATTTAGTTCTCTACTGCATTTTCATTTGTAATCTTTCTTTGTTGGTTTAAGCATTGCTCGCATGTAAAAATTTGTTAATTTTCAAATGAGAATCATAATACTTTGTTTATGTTTGTGTTGAAGTAATCCATTTGTTTTCACTCAAAAAGTGTTTTGGCATTACGATACCAATTTTACTAATCGCTTGCTTAGGCAACTAGCTAAGGGAGAATGATGAAAAAAATGCAAAATCCCTAATTATGTGTTTTTGAATAAAACCCTACTGATGATGTACAGGCATTGTTTCAAATCCCCAAACACCGGAGATATAAGGGAGATAGACCCTCGTCAACCCCTTTGAGCCTTGAAGTAGGAGTTTCCTTTCCGTTCAGAAAAAACCCTTATTTTTAACCCTGGGGTAGGGTAGTGTTCATTTAACTTGATCGAGTGTTCAAAAATAATCAAGGATATGTATTTAAGGGTACAACAATGGTTATCCTTCAAAAGGTTGAGGAAATTCAAAACCGTGATGGGTATTGTTATACCCCAAAATTTGCCCGCATATTTTTTCAAGAAAACTCCAATCTAAAAATTAGGAGTTTCATATAATCATGGATTTTTATTTCACAAATATCCTGACATATGAAATACTTAGTTTTTAGAATTTTTTATACAGTATTTTGGCTCGCTGTTGGATTTACTCTTACACAAACGCCAAGTACTGTTTATTGCTTCACACACGCTATTTATTTGATATTTATTTACAGATAAGTAGTACTGACGCAATTGGTACAGAATTAAGTCTTTTGCAGGCGCAGAGTCCGGGATTCAGACTGTACTGGTAAACAAGTAAATTATTACTAATTTTTGTTTCCCACTAACTCTTGTACTATATTCCATTATTTTCAAAATCTTTTCAAATCTCTTTTTTTCAAAAATCAAATCTTAACTTTATTCTATACATCTCTTTTTCCCAACACTATCATACACTTTCTTTCAAATCTTACTTCCACTCAAAATTCCTTTTTTGTACGGAATCACTTCATTCCCCAACGTCTCTATCCTTCTTTTCATTCTATAAATACCTCTCATTTTTTTCATAAAATCTCACATCAAATTCTAAATCATTTTTCAAATTTCTACTTCATATCCATTCTCTCTTCCTCCCCGGCAAAATGGCGAAGCGGATGGAAACATGTTTTCTTATGGTCATCACCATTGCTACGGTGATCATGTCCTTCTTCTGTCTGCATAGTCCTGAAAAACGTGGACCTGCGATGGTTACACTCCCGATCATCTATTTTCTGTTGGTCATAGCATGGGTTATTAATCGTCATTCTTAAAGTTTGCCGTATCTCTTATTTTCTTAAATGTACCGTTTACTCGTCGTACTGTTCATTATAGTATGTAATATTTGTACTGTCAGTATTAAATGTTGTACTATTTGTTATATTGTTGCTTAATTATTCAGATAATATTTTGTGTGTTTTCTGCCAGTCAAATATTCATTTTTCTGTGCATTAAATGATTTTCAGGGTTATTATCGGTAGTTTTGCTCGCGTACAGTAAATAATAGTTATTTATTATGTCTGTGTTTTTTTAACAAGTCATGTAAATAAACTTTCATCTTTCACATAAAACAAAAACAACAAAAAGAAAATTAACTTTGACTGTTGATTTTTCACTCTAGCTGTTACATGCCTGAATAGTCAGTTGACAGTCAAACTGCTGACAGTACAATTCTCCGTGTTTTGTACCATCAATCAAATCAAACTTTTGCATTTCAAAATTCCAAGATTTTTGTCCTAGAAGTCTTCTGAATATCACATGATTAGCAGAGACTCAGTACTGCACAAAAATAAGGTACGCTTAACTGTCTCCTACACAAACAGTCCCTGACTAGGGTTTCTTGTTTTTTCAGGAGAAACAAGTTTTTGAGACTTCAAATGGATTTCATGGACCTCCATACATCTCAAAGTACCATCATACAAATTTTCAAATTTCAATTCACTCAGACGCACCGTCAGCAGCTCAAACAGTCAACAGACGACCCGTTTGACCAAAAAAGTCAACAGACAGTCAAAAATGAAATTTTTTGTCAACATCCATATTTTGTCAAAGGATTCATCATTTGATCATTGGATGATCATAATTCATCAAGGAAAGATCAAAAATCAACAAAACCCTAAGATTCAAAATTAGGGTTTTCTCCTAAAAAGTCAACTGAACTTTGACTGGTCATAACTCTCTCATCCTTCATCCAAAAAGTTCAAACCAAAGCTCATTTTGAAGGAAATTCAATTATCTTTCAAATGCAATTGATCCCATGGTCATTACATTCACCATTTGAAAAATATGAACAAAGACATTACAGGTCATTTTCAAAGTCAACAAAAAGACACTTTTTTCAAAAGGACACACAAGGAGCATCAAAAATCATTTTGACATGAGACCAAAGACATTGGTTAGAGGCCTCTTTGAGGTTTCCAAAAAGTGCAAGATCTCCTTCATATGACAAAAATTGAGGGATTTACACCTTGTTGAAGTTGGCTAAATGTTGGGAAATGCATAAAACCAACATTGCTCAAAAATGTATTTTTTCCAAATGGGGCCAAGTTTTCATGGTTCAAACATGTTTGCCATGATATTATGGGCCTCCCACGACCAAGACAAAGCCCACACCATTTTTATCCATTTTTGGTTTAATTTTATCCTATTTTAAGATTAAATGAAAATGGAAAATGGAAGGATAATGGATAGCTTAGTTTCTAAGCATGAGTCATCCAAGAATCTTTAATTTTCTGCAGAAGATTGAGGTACAAGGCAAGAGCATTGAAGAGAAGCAAGACTTGGTCAACAATTCAAAGGTTTTAATATAAAAAAATCAAGAATTCAACAAAGGCAACCAAAGGCTTCTTGGCTTCAATTCTAAGCACAACATAGCTTATAAATAGCTTAGAGTACTTCACAAATGAGAGACCACGAATTCAGAAGAGAATCTATGCTTGTAACCATACTTGTAATCACTTAAATTTTTCAAAGAAATTCCAAATTCGAATTTTGAATTCAAGTCAGTTTCAATACAAACTAAACATTCAAACACCTTCCTCAAGTATCACTGAAACTATTCCAATCATTTCCCAGCCTTGAAACCCACTGAACTAAGCACTACAGGTCACGATTTATTCAAAATAAAACCAACTCGTATCTGATCATTCAGGCATGTTTAACAAGATGTAGACATATATTTGAACTTAGCTTAATGTCCTGATCATTTTTGGACATTTAATTAAAGTTTGGGAGCCTGTACACGAAACTACCATTTTAGGGTTTCTTAGTTCAAATTTTGGGTTTTTCGTTAGAACCAAAAATAGGACAAATTAAGGGCATGGTTGAATTCAGTAGATTGAGACGAATCGAATGGGCATGTCGCGCCAAATTTATATTCATGTTTGACCCTATTCGCTATTTTGCAGGTTTAGAAGGTATCTATTACAGCGCTTTTATTACAAAAACGTTATTAAAGGTGCTGGCTGGAGGTTGAAGACGATGAGGTGTCCTCACCTCATTGGATAGAACGCGCGCGCCAGTGTTTTTGAATCCTGGGTTCCCATGTGCGCTTTACATCATCTTTCCATGTGACCTCAATATCTGGGCCGTCTGATCTCATTAAACTCTCAATCCAACGCATCAAAACACTCATCCTTACCATGGTCCTCATTTAAATACCACACCTGATCATTCATCTTTTTATTTTCTATTTTATTTTAATTTCTTTGTTAAATTAATTAAAAATAGTTTTAAAAATCCAAAAAATACACAAAAAATATTTTTAAGTTTCTAAAATAATATTTTATTTTCTGATATAAAAATATTTTATTTTTCTTCATAATTTGAATATTTTGTGTAATTATTTAGATAATATGCACATATTTATCTTTTAATTATTTTCACCCAATCAAAAATCATAAAAAAATTTGTTCTTTATATTAAATATTGTTTATATATTATAAACTAATTTTGTAT
Source organism: Vicia villosa (assembly GCF_029867415.1). NCBI lineage: Eukaryota > Viridiplantae > Streptophyta > Magnoliopsida > Fabales > Fabaceae > Vicia > Vicia villosa. The sequence continues at coordinate 473,690 of NW_026705261.1, forward strand.
ATATTTTGAATAATTTTCTCTTCAAGTTTTAATTATTTGTGTAATTATTTATATAATTATGTGTTAAGTAACTTAATAAATTTCAAATCAATTTCAAAAATCCCAAAAAAATTAGTTTTGTTTTAAAATTAATTAACAAGCATTTTGAACATATTTTGAACTTTATTTTTAGGTTTGAAATTTACTTTCATCTTTTTTCCTCATTTTAATTTAATTAATCATGCATTAATTATAATTAAAAACAATCATAAAAAGTCCAACAACATTTCTTTTATTTCCTTGCAATTTAAATTCCTAGATAAATGTATAGGTTGTCAAATTCATGTAAATAGCGTAGTTTACATTTCCTGCACAATCGATGTAATAGCGTAGATTTACTTTCCGCATTTTACATTTCCGCATTTTAAATTCCAGCACATATAAACTGCGTGTATGCCAAAGATAAAATTGAATCGTTAGATCACTAACTTCAAAGATAAAATATCTGAATCCAAACACAATCACACTTGCACCTCTTAGGGTAATCCCTTTCTCATTCTTTTCAAAATCAAAATCAAATTCTATTATTTCAAACGCAAAATCGAACTTTTGTTTATATCCGGTGAAAGGATAGATTTTTAAAGGAAATAGGATAAAGACCTTATAACTCAGGGTAGACCTCCTAATTTGCTTGCTCAAATCAAAACAAACAAATCTCTCATATATCATTGTTTTTCAAAATAAAACTTTCAAAAAGACAATACTTTGTATATATCCAAACAAGGATCATTACGAAGTTAACGTTCTTTTTTCAAAAACATCTTTTGAAAGATAAAAACACTTTGTATACATCCGCACAAGGATCATTACAAATTCAATTTACAAAGGTATTTGGAACCACATACGAGCATTTCAAGGCAATCGAAAAGTAATTGAAAACAAGTGAGCTAAGAAAATTAAAGAGCCCATGGATAACCATGGATACAAAGGGTGCTAACACCTTCCCTTTGTATAACCTACCCCCTTACTCAGAATTTCTTAAAGGTCTTTTTTCTGTTTCTTTTATAAACCTTTCCTTAATTGGATAAAATAAAAGGTTGGTGGCGACTCTCTGATTTTCAAGCACAAAAGCAGAAACAAAAAGAGTCAGTTCGCGTATCTCTCCGCGAGAGGTATGGCAAAAAACCGAGCCCGCGACAGGTATCCTTCAACTACCAAGAGGACAAAAGATGATGATGCCACAATGGTAATCCTTCATCAATCATGGAATGAGGCAGTCGCAATCACTTCCAACAAATCAAAGACAATGCGAGGTCACACGACTTGTTCAAAAAAAGAGAGCAAAAAAAAGGCAAAAAAAAATGAAAAGAAAAAAGGATGAAAGAAAAAATATATAGCAATAAAAAGAAAAATGATGGTGAAAATAAAGCAAGAACAAAGTCGTGTGATAATGAATCAGAAGAATAAAAGGTGAGCGTCTGCCATATCCAAAAAACCTTATTGATTCCTTAACCGTTTCAAAAATTCCTTGTGAGGGATGAGCATTCATGTTGAGTTAATTTAACTTAGGAGCGGAGAACACCACGAAGGGGGTGGGTACCAAATAATTTTGAGCCTAAAAATCCTTTGTTTCTAGAAACCATGAACCTGGCCAAGTTACAACCCTTAAAAGTCCTAATTGAAGTAGGGTTTATTTCGAAAGCGCACTCCGATGAGATAGCGTTTAGATGACTCCTAATGAAGCATAACACATATCTATGTTGGTATTGTATGCCCGCTTTAAATTTCATTCACAAGAGGTGGCCACCTCATTGCATAAAAAGTTTTAAACTTCAAGACTAGCATAGGCTTTGCATTAGAATTATCATTCTTATAATCAACATTGTTTTGCATACAAAAAATTTGCTTAAACATCAAGGAAGTTTCTATGGTGAGAATCCATGAAGAGCTTGATCATGTCAAAGTAAAAGTAACTTGAGAACTCCGTAGAGTAAAAAGTAATGCTTTCAGAGACTGATTATCATAGCAAGTTGTTTGAATACTCCACTGAGCATGTGCAGTTTGATGCCTTTGTTGATTGATTGTCAAGGGGCACGGTGCCTGAAGACTCTGTTGAGCATGATAAGTTTGATACTGTCCTTGATTGGCTACCCTGAAGGGAAAAGGATGAATGCTTCGTTGAGAAAATCAGTTGGTGTCTTCTTTGATTAACTACCCTTAAGGGAGAAGTCTGAGTACTCTGTGGAGTAGATGCATTTGGATTAAGTATCCTTGAGGGGAAGAGTTTGAAGACTCCATTGAATATGATAAAGTTGCTTCCATAGTTTGGTTGACTTCAAGGGAAGTAAACATGAAGATTCTGATAAGATGTACATAATCAGGGGCAGTCACGACGAGGAATCTCTCTCGTGAGTTCAGCCTACCTGGGGCAATCTAATCAAGGTTTGACATCTTAAATTCGACCGATCAGGGTCAATCAAGTTGAGGAATTGCTCTTTTGATTTCAATCAATCTAAAGTAGTGATGTCGAGACATCTCTCTCAGAATTCAGTCAATCTGGGGCAATTACGTCGAGATTCGAAAAGTCTCTTCAAGGATCTGTTGATCAAGGGAGGGACTATTTCAAATGTATGAATATGTTGGGGCAGAATTATCTCAAGTGATTATGGTGTAAGAATCCTTTCGAGGCAAATGTCTTCGTGAACCAAATTTCTTCGCAAGTCAGGCGGCCTGGGGCATACTCCTTTGGTTTGTATTGAAGAAACCATTATTCACCTGTAAAGTGCAGTTGACCATCACAAAGTTGAGAAGTATCATAATACTTTTCCCCAGCAAGTTACTCTCTCCCCAAGCATAGGAGTTTATTTATCCTGAGAGTTGGTTCTATTCCTCAAGCATAGGAGTTTATTTCTCCTGGAAATCAGTCTCTTCTCGAGCATAGGACTTTATTTCTCCTAGGAGTTGTTCCGCTTCTCCCAACCGTGGTTCCTTATATGAATTTCTAATCTCCACCATGGTGAAAAGAGGGAATCTCCTCAAGTTGAAAATCTTCCAAATAGTGGCACATGGTGAGAAGTCAGAAGTTATGCTTTGCTTCACAAGTCAACAACCAGAAGGGGTATCTTGAAAGATTGGCATCCCCACAGAGTTCTCCACACCAAGGGGATTCTCCTTGGTGTTTATCTCGCCCGAGGTCAAAGATGATATTCGATTGAAAAGATAATGGAATATTCCCTGAAGGGACCCCAATGATTTTGCTTCTCTATCACACTAATGCCTTTATTTGGCGTTTTGCATATAGTTTCATTGCATTCACTTCACATCTACAAAAATGCATAGCATTTCCATGAATATGGAGCATTACGCCATTGAAAAAAATTCAAACATGCATCAATGCATAAGCCGTTTTGTGCGTGATCCAAAAGCACAAGGTAATATATTCCCAGAAGAAGTCTCACATTCTCTTTCCAGGGTGGATTGGATACAATGTCTTTCTCCGTCACGATCATTGTCTCTGTAGTTATTTCCCGTTTGTCAAGTTCAATCGTTTGGATGATCCATACTTGGTGTGTAGCAATTCGAATGATTGTCACTCTTGTAGAATTACACCCCGCCTTTCGGCCTGTGGGATCCATGTAGTTCTTATGCTTCGCGAGCATCAATGTTTCCTTGCAAACCCAGTGTTTAATAACATCCCCAATAGAGTCTAATCGCTGCTGGTCTTCTTCGATCAAGTTCAATGATTATTGGTATCCCTTTCAAGTCCCGTGATTATGGGCATCCTTCGGTCAGGTCTAGTGTTGATTAGTCCCCCTCGTTCAAGTCCGGTGGTTATCGGCATACCCCTTCAGATCCAGTGAGTTTTCCAACCCTCGTGTTGTGAATCCTTTGTTTTCCGACCTCGAGTCGTGAGTTTCCGACCTTTTATCGTGAAGATTCCAACCGTTGAGTTGTGAGTCCTTCGTTTTCCGACCTCGAGTCATGAGTTTCCGACCTTTTTTCGTGAAGATTCCAACCGTTGAGTTGTGAGTCCTTTTTTTTCCGACCTCGAGTCGTGAGTTTCCGACCTTTTGTCGTGAAGATTCCAACCGTTGAGTTGTGAGTCCTTTGTTTTCCAACCTCGAGTCGTGAGTTTCCAACCGTTGAGTTGTGAGCTCTGAGTTTCCGACTTTTAGTCGTGAGTTTTCCAACCGTTGATTTGAGAGTTCTGAGATTCCAACTGTTGAGTTGTGAGTTTTGGGTTTCCGACCTCGAGTCGTGAGTCTTTCAATCGTTGAGTTGTGAGTTTCCGACCTTTAGTCGTGAGTTTTCCAACCGTTGATTTGAGAGTTCTGAGATTCCAACCGTTGAGTTGTGAGTTTTGGGTTTCCGAACTCGAGTCGTGAGTCTTTCAATCGTTGAGTTGTGGGTTATGAGTTTCCGACTTCGAGTCGTGAGTGTCCCAACCTACGAGTTGTGGATATTTGTCATACTCCAAAAAAATGTCATGGAAAACCAATCTCTTGGACATGCCTGTTGCAAATAGGCATCACCAATTCTTCTTTCCTTCGAGGAAATCCTACGGGAATATCTGCCGAAGCTTGTTAAGTGGAGGCATCCAAAAAAATGTCATTCATCCGTTACTCTAAGCGCAAATTTTCTAGTACTTTAGTATTTAATCTTCTTCTACCTCGAATATTCGAAAGGCTAACGCCAATCTCACCTTCAGGTTTAAGACGATTAAATAGGGGCAGCTGTTGCACCCCAAAATTTGCCCATCTAATTTTATTTCTAACTGGCTCAGGCTTCGCATTCATACGTATCTCTTCCTTAGGTCATCTAACGCATTATGCATCATTCATCAAATATGGGATCCAGGGTTCACAATGTGCAGGGTTTCTACACTATGCAGACTTGTTTAACAGAGGTTTTTCACTGATCATGGATTGAGAGTGGCTTCATTATCACTTGATTCACTTTGGTTCTTTGAAGTATAAGCCGCTGATTTTGAACTCTACACAAAAGTTTTGGGTGTGAAACAAGGTGTCTTGAGAATCACTTCAATTACTTTGGGGGGGTTTATTAAGGAGGTTTGAATTTGAACGTTGAGATAGTTAGCATTGGATCATTCTTGGCATAAGTTGACTTTTGGTCAAAAAGTCAACCTTGAAAAGTTGACTTTTGTTGACCAAGTCATGTGGACTTCCTCATTCAAGATAGGCCATGACCACTTTCTTTTGAGAGACATTACAGTCATGGGGGATATTGGAGCATGAAGAAAATTTTAAAGAGAGAAAACTTCTTCATTTGCTTGAGATACAAGTCAATACAACATTCAAGTCATGACTACAAGCCAACATCCAACAAAGTCCAATAATTCAAATCTAAAACTGTTACAAAGGTCCTCTACCATTACCAGCTCATGGAAAAGAGAAATTCATTACAAAAAAAGTCTACACCATTTACAAATTCAAGATGAAAAGATCATTCTATTCATTGCTACAAAGAGAACTACATAAAAGAAAATGTTTCAAGTCTTCTTCAATGCACCATCGTTTCTTCAAAACTTCACTCACAGCAAGTCGTGATAACCCTGCATCAACATGGTGCTACAATAAGTTACACATATACATCTACATAAATCAAGATTACCAATATCATACAAACCATCATCATACACAAAAAATCCATCACCCTGCATAATAAAATAAGAATCAGTCCCTGCCATACTATCCAACTTTCCATCGATTAAATAATTCTGCACATTAGCCCCATACCCTTTAATTTCCAGCCATAGAATTCATGTTATGCTTCAAAATCAAGGCAATGCATCAGAAAAAAGGGGTTCAATTATTCCTTTGGAAATTAACATCCCTTCAAATAAAAACAGTTTTCCTATTAACATCTAACTACTAGTTCACTAACATAATATAATCCCTGACCAATTTCCCTACATAAAACCATTATCAACCTTTAAGTTACCTACAGTTGCAAACCTAACAGACCAAAAACCAATTCTAACTATAAACAAATTCATCATTATCCTAGCTACATAACCCATTAATGCTAACAGTTTCATACCGCTTCAAATCCATAAATTCAAACTCAAATTTTTGAGCTGTCAAAATAGCCCTGTTTCATCATCTCAGTGCACAATAACTTCAAAATCGAGCCATGTCTGAAGAGTCTAATACTGGAAGCCAAGCTCTTGCTTATGCTATCATCATTCCAAGTCCATTCTCCAACAAAGCTCCCGTCCCGTTCCAAACAATGTTCCAAACCTGCTGCAATACCAAGGCCAACAGAAAAATCAGCAACTAACTTTCACCAATGTCAATCTCTAACCAACATAACTAACTCTCAAATCCTCACCCTTCAATTCATGACAGAATACTCTCAATCCAAGGGCTCACAATCACTTTCCTCTAACAAACTTCATCCCTCACACCTATATAGCAGAGCCTCCTCCACCATTTTCATCTATGGACGTCATGTTCACTTCCATTCATCACACACCTTCATAATCTTCCATCACCATCATTTCTCATCATCCTCTGCAACTTCATCCACCATCATTCACGATTCATCAACTTCTTAACTCTCTCCTTCAATTTTCTTCCACCTTCTTCACCATCTTCTTCAACGCACCAAAACTCTAACAAAAAAACTCACCGTAAACTTCATCATATTCAATCTTCATCGATAATCTTCATCGATCTCCATTCTCTCTTCATTCACCACAATTGACAAATCTTCTTCACAAATTCTCTCCCTTTCTTAATATTCTCCACACCTCAATCCAGTCCTCAACAAAAAAAAACAGAAAATCAGAAGGGAAGAGAGAGGATTCACGCAACTGAATTTCAGAGAATAAAAGTCGTAACAGATTGACACTTACCTCTAACAGATTCTTCAGAGAGCTGGATTTCGATATCTTCATCTCAGGGTTCCAACACATTTGAATTTAGATCGATTCTTGAATTGCCAGCAGAAAATCATCATCAATTCATCATCTTCACCCTCTATGAAATCGCAACGCATCTTCAACCTTCATAACAACAACAAGAACGCAAATCATCATTGAACCTTCATCATCGTCATCTACACGATTCAAGCATCACGGTCCATGTTCTCCTCAGTCATTCAACTATTTTCTTCAATAATCCCTCATCATCTTCTTCATACATCCTCAACAACACAATGCGTTTACTGATTAATTCGAGAATGAAGCGAGTCTGAATCGAAGATGAGAGAGGCGGAGGATGTTCATCGGAGAGAACAAATTGAAGACGAAATAGATGCGAGGTAACGGAGGAAGAGCAAGCTTGTATCGATTGACTCTCAATGGTGGATGAGGAGTTTTCGCCGGTGAAAGGAAGGTCCGGCCGCCGTTTCGTCTGCTCGTGAAGGGATGAAGAGGAACGTGAAAAGCTCAGGGGTCACAAGTAATAAAACCCTAATCCCCTTTTCATTCTTATTATTTTTTAGTTTTTTATTTAATTCATTATTAATTCAAAATAAAAATCTGAAATAAAATTCAATCTGGATCAAATCAACTTGGGCCTGCCACCGAAATTGCTGTTAACAAACCTCCCCTTGGCCCATGTTGCGCCATTTTTGGCCAGATAACTGAATAATAAACATTTCTTTGGGCCTAACTCCTGGGCCATGCGCCCTTGGTTTCCTGCACTCTCGTTTCTGATTAGCACCCCCCTGTTTCACATATAATTGATAGATTTTTGGTTTTTTTTTTACTTAGTTATTTTTACTACTTTTTTTTTAGATAATAAAAAGCATGTAAACATCAAAGTTTTCTCATTAGATTTTTAGATAATAACAACATTTAGAATCATGATTTTTGTTCAATTTTTAAGTAGTAAAAAATGACATAGAAAACAATAAAAATACTAGTTTAGGCTTATTAGCATTTAGGTCTTTTAGTACAATTTAGACTTGAATTAGAATTCCCTTAACACCAATAAAACTCATAAAAATAGTAGTATTTTTAGTTTAATTTTAGTACTAATTTTTTGACCACTTCTTCTATGTCTTTCGTACCATTTCCATGTTATTTTCATATAATTGTTGTGTGATTTTGTTACTTGATTTTTGCCACAGTTTTGGCCTCTTTTGTCGATATCTTTTGTATACTTCCCTTAGATGATAAATAGGAATTAGAATAACAATTAGGTTAGAAAATAGGATAGTCCCCCTCTTTTATTTCTTTTTCTTTTCAACATTAAAACACTAATAAATAGAGATGCGAATCACACCTTACTAAAAGTGGGAGAGAAATGAGTGGGATTCATTCCCTAATCTGTTTCTCGATCACTATATAATGGGAGAGAAATGAGTGGAATTCATTCCCTAATCTGTTTCTCGATCATTATATATTTTTATGTGATTCAAATCGCAAATAAATTCCCCTTAAAAAAATACCCAACCAAAAACATTCAAAACACCTAATAAAGGCTCGAATTAAAACAAAGTGATGAAGTGGTGCGAAACCTTGTATTGGGTTTTGTTCATCATGTAGTCACATAAAAAACACAAACCCAAGATTCTGTTCTCCTTAAGAACAAGTTAAGTCCTTTCCAAAGTAGGCGTATAAGTCTCCAAAGGCCGAGCATCGTGGATTGCGACCTTAACCTCTGTTCAACTAAAAAACACAAAACAAATGGAAACTATTGAGCCGAGCTACGGTAGCTCTGATTCTGCAAAACAGATATGTAAGCAGCGGGGTAGGGCCCGTGCGAGCACAATCCTTTCTTTTCCCTACATTCTGAATTCATTTTAGTCTAGATTAGCGTAGATTTGTTACACACCCATAGTTTTAGACACAAGCGTGGATACCATCGAGTACGATGGGCGTGAGGGGTGCTAACACCTTCCCCTCGCGTAACCGACTACCTTACCCTTTTTTTCTGGTCGTGAGACCGTTGTTTTGTTTTGTGGTTTGCTGGCATTCCCGTCCTTTTTCAGGATAAATATGTTAGTGGCGACTCTGTTGATTTTCGCGGTAGCGACACTAACCTCTGTGTCATTTCATGTGTTTGCTGCATATATATTTGTTTATTTTGTTTATTATGTATCGGGAAAGGGCTTGATTCCCCCTTGTGGCGAGAAATCCTATACCCGGATTTGAGTGCAACATAAGATAGGATGGAGGATGTCTTCTCGGTGAAGGCCCTCTAATCTTGGCTCCCAAATCTACTCTTGGGATTTGCCTGGCTGGTTGTGATTAACTGCGCCAATGCATTCCGAGACTAATTTGTACCAGGAGGACCTAGAAACACATTAACCCCACAAAAACTCTGAGATCCCTAGAACCTGTTCTACAGGTACAAAAATCCTTATCCTTAGATTACCTTGGGGCGAGGTTTGCGTTGTGACTCCATGACCACTATACCCTTCTACGCCATGTTTGTTTAAAAACTCTTGTGTGTGCATTCATGCATTCATGCATCATCATAATAATAAAAACCAAAGAGTCTTTTTTGAGTTGTTTTTCAAGGAAACTAAATAACGAACGTTTTGAACTTCATAGAATGAGAGAAACGGAGAAAGGACTTAAGGATCTATACCATGGATTACGGAAGAAAGAGAGCTAGGAAATACACCCTCAAGATTCCCAAGGTCGGGGAATTGGAAAAGCTCGGAAAAATGGTGGTCAACCCCCAGGCTTTGAAGGAGAAGTATGGAAAACTTCTGCCTCTTCTCAATACCAACATTGTGGATGGGATCCTTCCCACATTGGTACAGTTTTACGATCCAACGTATCACTGCTTCACCTTTCCAGATTATCAACTCATGCCTACGTTGGAGGAGTACTCTCGTCTGATTGGAATACCCGTGTACGCGCAAGATCCGTACTCCGGTTTGGAAAAGAATTCTGACGACATTATCATTGCTGCAACTACTCCCTTAAACGTAGTCGACATCAGAACTCATATGGTGAGTAAAGGAGGAATTCAAGGATTAACCTCCAAGTTCCTATTGGATCAAGCTCGGTACTTCGTCAGCATCCAAGATATGAGTGCTTTTGAGGAAATCTTGGCTTTGCTTATCTACGGATTGTTCTTGTTCCCTAACATTAACGATTTCGTCGACATCAACGCAATTAAGATCTTCTTGATTGGAAATCCAGTTCCAACCTTGCTTGTGGATGCCTACCACTCTGTGCATTCAAGAAACCTGCAGCGAGGAGGATTAATCACATGTTGCGTACCGTTGTTATACGAATGGTTCGTCTCGCACCTACCAAAGTCGAGCACTTTCTGGAACATGAGGGATGGCCTTTACTGGTCACAGAAAATAATGTCCCTCACTCATTCGGACATTGAGTGGTGTAGTCCTGACAACGACGAAACCAAGATCATCTTCAGTTGCAGAAGTTATCCCAACGTGCCCCTTATTGGAACTAAGGGAGGAATCAGTTATAATCCAGCTTTAGCCCGTCGTCAATACGGCTATCCCATGAAAAATATACCAAGTAGTATTCAATTGGAGGGTCTGTTCTTCAAGAACATCGACGATCATGGGAACATGCTGAAGAAGAAAATTGTCCAAGCCAGGCGTCTTGTTCACACAAAAGGTAGAAGATTGTTAGGAAAACATCTTTGCATCTCCCTGGACCCTTACCTTCAATGGGTACGCGTCAGGGCATTCAAGCTCAGGATGCCATATCAACATCAAGAACCTATTCCCCTAAGGGAACCAATTTTCCTTTTCTCCACCGATGTTGAAAAACTGCAAGCGGCATTAAACAAGGTATGCCAAGAAAGGAATGCTTGGAGGAACAAGTATCGAATCGTCAACACGGAAAATGTTGAGATTTAGAACATCCTAAGAAGGAAGGATGAGTTACTTGAAGTACTCGATTGACAGGTGACACAATCGTCACTTTCTCATCATCGACCAGCTCACGTAAGAGAATGCTCAGCTCAAGAAACAGAAGAAAATGTTAGAACGTGAAGTCGGCTCTTCGTCAAAGTTTTAGAGTCCTTTCTCTCTGTTTCTCTGTATTTCCCTTTTCAAAGTGTGTAAAAAACGGCATTTTCGCTTAATTAATAAAAAGTTTGATGTTTCATAACGTAATTATGGTGTTTCCTTGAAAAATATTAACTTAATTGCACATCATGCATCGCTTTAGTTGTACGCACTGACACGAGAATTGTCGCGGATCTAATAGTCACTTTACTTTCTCCAGAAAGATAGGAGGAGAAGGAGGTGAACAAAGACATTCAAGTTGTCTCATCCATACAACACTCGTTCAAGTCGCAAGAAAAGAATGGAAGACTTTGAACAAGAGAATGGAGAACTCAGAGAAGAGGTTACTACTCTCAAAGATGCTGTTGAAAGGCTCAATAGTTTGGTAGAAGCCCTGGTGGTTGCACATAATCGACCAACGCCAGAAGAACCACAAAGGACTAGGGTTTTCGAGATTGTTTCTACTCCTATTCCTCAGTATACCATGCCGCCCAACCTACCTTGGGGCATGCCGTATAACTTTATTCCAGATGGGTACATACCCCAAGTTTCTGAAGTTCCAAGAGCTACAACGGAGATGCATCCACCGGAGGGTTACGGACCTCTGGAAATTGAAGTTCCAAGAGCAACGGTAATGGGTTTCACACAACAGAATGCTGAGATTCCAAGATCTGTTGTCATGGCTTCTCCACAACCGATTACGGATACTTTTCCTCCACCGGGCGGACAAGTATATCATCACGCTCCAGGTGAGGATGCTGGCGTGTATGAAAGATTGGACGAGTTCCAGGAACAGTTTCTGCAAATGCAGAAGAAACTCAAGGCTCTCCGAGGACAATATCTATTTGGAAAGAATGCTGCAGACCTCTGTTTGGTTCCAAATGTTAAGATTCCTCACAAATTCAAAGTACCAGAGTTTGAGAAGTACAAAGGGAATTCATGCCCACAAAGTCACCTCGTGATGTACGCTCGAAGAATGTCAACTCAGACTGATAATCAATAATTACTCATTCATTATTTTCAAGACAGCCTGACTGGTGCTGCACTCAAATGGTACATGAACTTGGACAGTTCAGAGATTCGTACTTTTCGAGACCTCGGGGAGGCCTTCGTCAAACAGTATAAGTACAATCTGGATATGGCTCCCGACAGAGATCAACTTCGGGCCATGACTCAAAAGGATAGAGAAAGCTTCAAGGAATACGCTCAGAGATGGCGTGAAGTTGATGCTCAAATTTGTCCTCCACTTGAAGAGAAAGAAATGACGAAAATCTATCTCAAGACTTTGAGTCCATTTTACTGCGGACGAATGATTGCAAGTGCACCAAGTGATTTTACACAGATGGTAAACATGGGTGTATGTTTAGAAGAAGCAGTTCGAGAAGGACGCTTGAACAAAGAACCAGAATCTTCTATTGGTCCAAGGAAGTATGGAATTTCTTTCTAGAAGAAAAAGGATCAAGATGTCAGCAATGTCTTGCACAAAGCTAAGAAGAAGTTTTCACCTCAAGTTGCTACAATAACTCCGGTTGTTAACTTAGCGCCAGCTTATCAACCTCAGGTTTCGCAACAACCATTTCAACAAAGGTCGCAGCAACCTCAGCAGCAAGTTCGGCCTCCAAATTACAACAATCGGGTTTCAAGGTATCCTCCTTTTGACCCCGTGCCAATGCCTTATGCGGATTTGTTTCCAACATTACTGGCGAAATGACTCGTTCAGACAGAATCCTCCAAATCTTGCATATGAATCATCACATTGGTTCAAGGCTGACCAATCTTGTCCTTATCATAAAGGGGCACCAGGTCACAACATTGATAACTGTTTCAGTTTCAAGGCCGAAGTTCAAAGATTAGTGAAGAGCGGAATGTTATCCTTCAAAGATACTAATCCTAATGTCCAGGCAAATCCTTTGCCGCAGCACAAAGAAGCTTCAGTAAATCTGGTAGATCAGCACCCCAACGTCATTCAAATCTACGACATTCTTCAGATAGGGGAAAATCTCGTCAAGATGCACGCTAGACAAGCTGGGTATGGTCATGGATTACAAGAACAAATGGACTTAGGATGGATTCAACACATCCGAGTCAAAACTGAGTACGATGTCAAAATGGTTCAAGGATGTCCAGGAGAATACAAAATATACAAAGTTGAAGATCTCGAAGGATCGGTAGTCAGGTTCCATAAGACTTTAAATGGACTTGCCTACTTTGGAACAAATTTCCATCCTTACAGTAGATGAAGAATTTGTCGAAGAAATTCACGAGGATGTTTGCGCGTTCGCAACGACATTCAGAAGCTAATGGATGAAAATACCATTGCAGTTCTTGCAAACAGAGAAGATGACGAAGTCTTTACCGTATCTCCTCAAATTAATCAAGTTGAACCAATGCAAGTCAAGTATGACAGCAGGAAGACAGTAATTGCTCTGTTAGTCATCTACTTACCAGGTCCAGTACCGTATGAGTCCAGCAAGGCTATACCATACAAGTACAACGCTACATTCATTGAAAATGGTAAGGAAATACCATTACCATCTGTTGTCAACATTGCTGATGTTAGTCGAGTCACCAGAAGTGGACGAGTCTTCAACAGAACAACAGAAAATATGGAGAAATCTTTGGAAGAAGCACCACATAAGCAAGACAATCATCCGACCAATGCAGTTCAAGCGAAAGAAAATGATGAGATCTTAAAGTTAATCCAGAGGAGTGAGTACAACATTGTAGACCAGCTACTACACACTCCGTCTAGGATATCTGTTCTCTCCCTACTATTGAGTTCTGAGGCTCATAGGGAAGCTCTACAGAAAGTTTTGGAACAAGCTTTTGTAGAACCAAGTGTTACTGTAGGACAATTCAACAGTATTATTGCCAATATCTCCGCAGGAACTAACTTGAGTTTCTGTGACGAAGATCTTCCTGAAGAAGGAGTGGACCATAATCTTCCACTTCACATCTCAGTTGGCTGCATGGGTGATGTTCTCACAGGAGTCCTAATAGACAAGGGATCCTCTCTCAACGTCATGCCTAAATCAACATTGTCAAGATTATCCTTCAAAGATTACCCGCTAAGGGACAGTCATGTCATCGTCAAAGCATTTGATGGATCAAGGAAGTCAGTTTTTGGAGAAGTAGATCTTCCCATAACTATTGGACCTCAGACGTTCAAAATCACTTTCCAAGTTATGGATATCCCGGCACAATACAGTTGTTTGCTAGGTCGCCCATGGATTCATGAAGCTGGGGCAATTACTTCCACACTTCATGAGAAACTGAAGTTCATTAGAAATGACAATTTGGTAACCGTATGTGGAAAACGAGCTTTGATCGTCAGTAACCTGTCATCATTCTCCGACATAGAACCAAAAGAGGTCACTGGAGTAAGTTCCAAGCACTTTCCTTGGACAAGGAAAAAGGAAAGGAGAAAGCAGTGTCAATCTCTTCCTACAAAGATGCAATCCAAGTTGTAAAGGATGGCACTACCCGTGGTTGGGGGCACATTGATATTCCTACCAACAACAAGAACAGAACAGGAGTTGGATTCTTTCCAACATCATCAAAGGCTATTCCAGGAATTGAAGTAGTTCTCCCAATTCAAGAAACTTTCTACAGTGGAGGTTTTCTTCAACCTGTTCAACAAACAGTCAATACCATCGGTACAGAAAACACTGATGAGAATTTTGAAGTGGAATGTATGTCCTACCTTCTCGAGGCAGGATACATATCCCTGTCAGAGTCTGATTCACCTTGCTGTTATCCAACTAAAGGATCTGAAAGTAAGACTCAACGAAGCAGCGATGAAGTTACAAACAGCTTCACCACTAGAAGTCATGGTTCATCAGAAGAAGTTCCTCCTATCCCCGAAGAAACTTGGGATACATTAGGAGAACCAAGCGGAAAATTCGACTACATGGTGAAATACTCCGCTCCTGAAAGTTCAAAAATATCTCTTGAAGACATTGTTCCAACTGGATGGAACATTGATTATGAGTACCTCACTCAACCAAAAGAGATGTATAACCATTTCTATTCATCATCAGCATCAGGTGAAGTCATTATTGAGGATTATATCCCCAAGTCACCCTCCGAGGCTACGGATTTAGAGTTCACATACCTAGTCAATGCCATCTTGGGAGAAGAGCAAGATCAAAATATAGAAGAGGATGATCTCGAAAGTGTCTCCGACAACGAGTCTCTCCATTCAGAAGATTGGAAGTTTCCTCAAAAGAAAAACTGACATACTCCACTTGGAAATGGGTATGCTCACACCGCTCAGTCTGCTGAAGCAGAAGAAGATCGTCTAAGTGTTGCAAAGACAGTGGTTGGTAAATCAAGACCTACCACAGGCCAACTTAAGCCTAAGGTGCCAGATTACCTAATGCACAATGGGGTTCGCCACTATTGGACAGCTGTTGAAGTTTCAACTGTTGTTCGCACTCCTAAGTAGGAACTTTCACCGTTATTTTGTCCTCTCACCATAGCCCAGGGTGAAGAGATGTTTCATAGGGCTTTGCATTTTACTATTTCTTAGGAAAATGTCCCTCTTTGCTTTGCCCAAAGCAATAGAGTTTTGTTTTATAGGGTCTTTGTTTCAAGAAATGTCTGTCGATAAATAAAAATGTCATTTTGTTCCTTCGTTAGTTTTTCCCTTTTCTTTTTTTTGGAAATTGGTAATCCTAAAAAACACCCTTAAAAAACATCAAAATATTCTATTAACTGCATACACCGAGTCTTCCCTCGTTGTCTAAATAAAATCATCACACATATGCAGATTAATCATAAAATACCCCGTTGAAACGTACGACCGTATGACTTCTCCAAGCTTTGGGTTTCCTGTATTCGAGGCAGAGGAAGAAGAAGACGAAGAAATATCAAAGAAAATTTCACGGTTACTTCAACGAAAGGAAGAGGCCATTCAGCCGTACAATGAGCCTCTAGAGATCATTAACCTTGGTTCCGATGGAAACAGAAAAGAGGTTAAGATTGGAGCTTCGCTCAGTTCAGATATCAGAGAGAGTTTGATACAACTGCTCAGAGAATTCTCAGATGTCTTCGCTTGGTCTTATCAGGATATACCAGGGTTGGATACCAGTATAGTGGAGCATCACTTGCCATTAAAAGCAGAGTGCCCTCCGGTCAAGCAAAAATTGAGAAGAACTCATCCGGAGATGGCTATGAAAATCAAAGAGGAAGTTCAAAAGCAAACCAACGCTGGTTTCCACATCACTTCAGAATACCCTCAGTGGTTAGCTAACATTGTTCCCGTTCCTAAGAAAGACGGAAAAGTCCGCATGTGCGTCGACTACAGAGATTTGAATAAAGCTAGCCCTAAGGATGATTTTCCTTTACCACATATTGACATGTTTGTTGGTGGACAGTACAGCAAAATCCAATGTTTTCTCATTCATGGAAGGATTTTCAGGATACAACCAAATCAAGATGGCACCTGAAGACATGGAGAAAACAACTTTCATTGCCCCCTGGGGCACGTTCTGCTATCGCGTTATGCCTTTTGGACTAAAGAACGCAGGGGCAACTTATCAAAGAGCCATGACTACACTTTTCCACGACATGATGCATAAGGAAGTGGAAGTTTATGTGGATGACATGATTGCCAAATCAGAAAATGAGGAAGATCATATACAAAATCTGACAAAGTTATTTCAACGCTTACGGAAGTTTCCGCTTCGCCTGAACCCCAACAAGTGTACTTTTGGTGTCTACTCAGGAAAACTCCTTAGTTTCATCGTCAGCAAACGAGGAATTTAAGTGGATCCAGACAAAGTCAAGGCAATTCAAGAAATGCCTTCGCCCAGAACCGAGAAACAAGTTAGAGGATTTCTTGGACGTCTGAATTACATCTCGAGATTCATATATCTCATGACTGCAACTTGTGCTCCAATTTTCAAACTTCTACGGAAAAATCAAAGTTGCGTCTAGACAAACGATTGTCAGAAAGCGTTTGACAGCATTGAGGAATATCTGCTCGAACCACCTATCCTGTCTCCTCTAGTGGAAGGAAGACCTTTGATAATGTACTTAACCGTCTTAGAAGATTCCATGGGTTGTGTCCTTGGACAGCAAGACGAGACGAAAAGAAAAGAGCATGCCATCTACTACCTGAGCAAGAAATTCACTGACTGTGAATCCCGCTACTCCATGCTCGAGAAGACCTGTTGTGCTTTGGCCTGGGCTCCTAAGCGTCTCCGCCAGTACGTGATTCGACATACTACTTGTTTGATCTCTCAAATGGATCCAATCAAGTACATCTTTGAGAAGCCTGCCTTAATTGGAAGAATTGCCCGTTGGCAGATGTTGTTATCAGAATATGACATTGAGTATCACGCTCAGAAAACCGTGAAAGGAAGTATCCTAGCTGAGAACCTGTCTCACCATCCACTCAATGGTCATGAATAAACCAGTTTTGACTTTCCGGACGAGGACATCATGTACCTCAAGATGAAAGATTACGACGAGCCATTACCAGACGAAGGACCTGAGATAGGATCCCAGTGGGGCTTAATCTTTGACGGAGCTGTCAATGCTTATGGACGAGGAATTGGGGCAATCATTGTCACCCCCCAAGGTACCCATATTCCACTTACCGCCAGAATAACTTTCAAATGCACAAACAATGAGGCCGAATACGAAGCTTGCATCATGGGTCTCGAAGAAGCTGTGGATCTAAGAATCAAACACATAGATGTATACGGAGATTCTGCTTTGGTCATCAATCAAATCAAATGAGAATGGGAAACACGCCAACCTGGGCTAATCCCTTACAAAGACTACGCGAGAAGATTGTTACCATTCTTCGACAGGGTAGATTTTCATCACATTCCTCGTGAAGAAAATAACTTGGCTGATGCATTAGCCACACTCTCTTCCATGATTAGGATAAATCATTGGAATGACATTCCTTGGATCGATGTTATGCGCCTGGATAGGCCCGCTCATGTTTTCACAGTAGAAGCAATCATCGACGACAAACCGTAGTATCACGAAATCAAGAACTTTCTTCAAAAGCAAGAGTACCCTCTTGGGACGTCAAAGAAAGATAGAAAAACTTTGAGAAAGTTAGCTGGCAGATTCTTCCTGAATGAAGATGTTCTGTACAAGAGAAATTTCGACATGGTCCTGCTCAAATGCGTTGACAGAAAAGAAGCAGAAATACTCATGAGAGAAATACATGAAGGTTCCTTTGGTACTCACACCAATGGACACACCATGACAAGGAAAATACTGAGAGCAAAATATTATTGGCTGACGAAGGAGTCAGATTGCTACCAGTATGCAAAAAGGTGTCACAAATGTCAGATCTACGCCGATAGAATTCACGTGCCACCATCTCTTCTCAACATACTCTCTTCCCCTTGGCCTTTCTCCATGTGGGGAATCGACATGATTGGAATGATCGAGCCAAAAGCGTCCAACGGACATCGCTTCATCTTGGTAGCCATAGAATATTTCACCAAATGGGTCGAAGCAGCTTCGTACGCAAACGTCACAAGAATCACATCATCTGTCGCTATGGCATTCCTAGCAAGATAATCACTAACAATGGGTCAAATTTGAATAACAAAATGATGAAGGAACTTTGTGAAGAATTCAAGATTGAACATCACAACTCATCTCCTTACAGACCAAAGATGAATGGAGCTGTAGAAGCAGCTAACAAAAACATCAAGAAAATCATTCAGAAGATGGTCATCACTTACAAAGATTGGCATGAAATGATCCCGTTTGCTCTTCATGGTTACCGTACATCTGTACATACTTCATTTGGAGCAACTCCTTTCTCCCTTGTATATGGCATGGAGGCAGTCCTACCCATAGAGGTTGAGATCCCATCAATGAGAGTCTTGATGGAAGCAAAATTAACAAAAGCCGAATGGTGTCAAAGCAGATTCAATGAATTAAACTTAATCGAAGAAAAGCGCATGACAACTTTATGCCACAGACAGCTATATCAACAAAGAATGAAGAAAGCTTTCGACAAAAAGGTTCGACCTCGCACAATCAAAGAAGGCGACCTTGTACTCAAAAAGATTCAATCTTTTCTTACAGATTCGAGAGGGAAATGGACTCCCAATTATGACGGCCCATACATGGTCAAGAGAGTTTTCTCAGGAGGAGCCTTAATACTCACGACTATTGATGGAGAAGAATTCACCCGTCTTGTGAACGTCGACGCAGTCAAGAAATACTTCGCCTAAATAAACAAAAGAATAGCTCGCTAAGTTGAAAATTCGCAAAGAGCGACTTAGGCAAAAAAGAGCGTCTCGGTGGATCGAAAACCCGAAAGGGCGATTCAGGAAAAAGTTAGAGACATAAAAAATATATAATCAATCCCGGTAGACTTAAAACCCGAAAGGGGTAGTTTACGCAAAAGTTAGGGATATATGGCAAGTAACTGTGTTCAGGACAAACTTGATCATTCAAAAATCCATAGTGGAGTATTCATCATCGGTAGGTCATCTTCTACGAAGCACAAATACAACGCAACTCGGAGTGGAAGGGAAAGATAACGGTCGTCACGTTTCATCGTAGCCCTTTTCCCGAAAATTACCAATTTCCAACTTTGTAAATGCTCCATGGAATCAAGCATTTGGCTGATTACCATTCCATAAATAATAATTTAAGCCTTGTGCCTTCTCTTTGCAATCGAGTCTTATTCAGTTTCTTAAAATGCATTTCAAGTTTAAGAATCATTTTCTTGAAACAAATGTTTTCATAAAATAAAATGAATTTACTCGTAAAAATAAAGGTGAAATTTCTTTCTAAGGTTTACAAACAATAGGAAGAATGCAAAAAGTTGCTTCGAAAACGGTTGGGACTCCGGGAACCCAAATTTCCCTATGAGATCACTTTGCGAACATCTCCCGATGATGGATCTTCAACTTTAAGTCATTTCACTCACTTCTAACAGCGGACAACTGGTAACCCGGTATCCCCAATAGAGTGCAAAGTACAAATTCCAAGAAGAAGACATCTTCTGATCAACAAAAATTCAAGTCGTATCACAGGATTTCACATCCGCGACAATTCTATTTCACATTCACTTTACACTTTATAATCATCATAATATTCATGCATACTTCGCACATCATAATTGCATAGTTAACATAGTCTAGTTAGGCTTTGATCATATTCATGCCCGGGTCACTGAGGCATCTACTCAAGTTTCCCCTGCGAGTCGTGAAAGAACTTTCCTCTTCATGATGACGGTTCATACACAAAGATTCCCCAGCAAGACAGCAAGCAGTAATCTCCCTCAAAGAGATAGTTTGTTCACTACTATTGTTATCCCCAAGCAAGGTCGACAAATGACAGTCTTCCTCATGAAGATAGTTTGTCCATTTTTGGGATTCCCCAACCAGGATTCTCCGACAGGTCGACAGTTGGCAATCTTCTCCGGAAGATAGTTTGTCCACCTTTGGATTTCCTTAGCAGGTCGACAGTTGGCAATCTTCTCCGGAAGATAGTTTGTCCACCTTTGGATTTCCTCAGCAGGTCGATAGTTGCAATTTTCTTCGGAAGATAGTTTGTCCACTTTCAAATTTCCCCACCAGAGATAACGAATGGCAGTCTTCTTCATGAAGACAGTTCGTTTAAGAATTCTTTATTTAAAATCAGCAAATGGCAGTCTCTTTCAACAGAAGACAGTTTGCTCACTTTTTCCTAAGTCGGGTAACGAATGGCAGTCTCTTTCACAGAAGAGAGTTCGTTCCGCTTAAGGATTTCTCAAAAGGGTTGACAAATGGCAGTCTCTTTCAATAGAAGACAGTTTGTTCCCTTAAGGATAACGAATGGCAGTCTTCTTCATGAAGACAGTTCGTTTAAGAATTCTTTATTTAACGTCAGCAAATGGCAGTCTCTTTCAACAGAAGACAGTTTGCTCACTTTTTCCTAAGCCAGGTCAACGAATGGCAGTCTCTTTCACAGAAGACAGTATGTTTTGCTTAAGGATTTCTCAAAAGGGTTGGCGAATGGCAGTCTCTTTCAATAGAAGACAGTTTGTTCCCTTAGAGATAACAAATGGCAGTCTTCTTCATGAAGACAGTTCGTTTAAGAATTCTTTATTTAAAGTCAGCAAATGGCAGTCTCTTTCAACAGAAGACAGTTTGCTCACTTTTTCCTAAGCCGGGTAACGAATGGCAGTCTCTTTCACAGAAGACAGTACGTTCCGCTTAAGGATTTCTCAAAAGGGTTGGCAAATGGCAGTCTCTTTCAATAGAAGACAGTTTGTTCCCTCAGAGATAACGAATGGCAGTCTTCTTCATGAAGACAGTTCGTTTAAGAATTCTTTATTTAAAATCAGCAAATGGCAGTCTCTTTCAACAGAAGACAGTTTGCTCACTTTTTCCTAAGCCGGTTAACGAATGGCAGTCTCTTTCACAGAAGACAGTTCGTTCCGCTTAAGGATTTCTCAAAAGGGTTGGCAAATGGCAGTCTCTTTCAATAGAAGACAGTTTGCTCCCTTATAGTTAACGAATGGCAGTCTTCTTCATGAAGACAGTTCGTTTAAGAATTCTTTATTTAAAGTCAGCAAATGGCAGTCTCTTTCAACAGAAGACAGTTTGCTCACTTTTTCCTAAGCCAGGTCAACGAATGGCAGTCTCTTTTACAGAAGACAGTTTGTTCCGCTTAAGGATTTCTCAAAAGGGTTGGCGAATGGCAGTCTCTTTCAATAGAAGACAATTTGTTCCCTTAGAGATAACGAATGGCAGTCTTCTTCATGAAGACAGTTCGTTTAAGAATTCTTTATTTAAAGTCAGCAAATGGCAGTCTCTTTCAACAGAAGACAGTTTGCTCACTTTTTCCTAAGCCGGGTAACGAATGGCAGTCTTTTTCAAAGAAGAAAGTTCGTTCCGCTTAAGGATTTCTCAAAAGGGTTGGCAAATGGCAGTCTCTTTCAATAGAAGAAAGTTTGTTCCCTTAGAGATAACGAATGGAAGTCTTCTTCATGAAGACAGTTCGTTTAAGAATTCTTTATTTAAAGTCAGCAAATGGCAGTCTCTTTCAATAGAAGACAGTTTGCTCACTTTTTCCTAAGCCGGGTAACGAATGGCAGTCTCTTTTACAAAAGACAGTTCGTTCCGCATAAGGATTTCTCAAAAGGTTTGGCAAATGGCAGTCTCTTTCAATAGAAGACAGTTTGTTTCCTTAGAGATAACGAATGGCAGTCTTCTTCATGAAGACAGTTCGTTTAAGAATTCTTTATTCAAAGTCAGCAAATGGCAATCTCTTTCAACAGAAGACAGTTTGCTCACTTTTTCCTAAGTCGGGTGATCGGTCACCATTTCTAGTAAGTTTCCGCATCTTTTCCCGACCGAAATTCGCAATCTTGGTAATACTAAGTGGCATTGTCATATGTTTTTGAATTAAGTTCCTTGTTTTTCGATTGTGTGACGTTGTTGCATGTTAGTGTGTTTTGAGTATTATTCAAGTGCCGTTTTATGCGTTGGTTGTTAGTTTGTGTGTGGCCAGGTTGATGCACGGGAAAGGTAGAGACTTATGGCGAGCACGAGAGGAGAAAGTAGCCAAAAGAGCCAAAGTTGAGGGCAACACGGGCACCCGTGTGCATGCACACGGGCCGTGTCAAAAGATGGCTGGAAAGATGTTTTTGGGAAGCAAAACAGAGGTTTCACACGGGCACCCGTGTTCCTGCACACGGCCCGTGTGGAAAGATGCGTGGAAAGGCAATTTCGAGAGCTGACCAGAGGAACAACACGGGCACCCGTGTTCCTGCACACGGACCGTGTTGTTAGGCGCGGGTAGATATTCAAGTTTTGTAATTTTGAATGCTTGGGTCTCATTAAGGGTATTTCGGACCTTTCGGATACTGAGGAAGTGAGCCAACACTACTAAAACCTAACGGGAAGAGGGGTGGAGGCATCTTGGATCATTGAGCATAGAGAATTACAGAGAAAGAGCAATCAAGGGTTTTGGAAGAGATCTTCAAGAGCACTCGCGATTGGAGATCATATCGACCGATAATTTCTTGTAATGACTACGTTTACTCTTGTTATTTTCTTACACACTATGAGTAGCTAAACTCTTACTATGCTAGGGTGATGTCCCTAAATCTTTTCATGTAATGACTTGTTAAAACCGTTGTGATGAATTTGATGTTTTTATAAGTTGAGTTTATGATTCAAAGTTTTTCATGCTTCATCATATTGGAAAATATTTTGTAGATCTATGATTAGGGTTAGGCGTGACACACCACCCTAATGCATTTTGAATCAGAACATTACCGGTGAATCGCTTAGGAATAAGGATTTTACTTTAGTGATCATTCATTCTAGATTACTATGCATAATGTCTTAATACTAAATTTAATTATTGAGGAATTGAAATTGACTTTTAAGTATTAAGAAGTTCTCCACTAAGGAATTAGGGGAAACAATTTTATAGAATTGATACTCAATTGTAGTCACATCTTTTCGTGAACAGCGGTGCTCTCAAGGAGTTACGTAAGATTTATACATCCACCTTAGCATGTCTTCTCATTTGTGTACCAAATCATCATTTACTTATCATTTTTAATTATAAACAGTTATTCAGTTTTTCTCAAACCAATCAAAACAACCAACCATAGCTTTTTGTTCAATTGAAATTTAGTCCTGGCTTATATTTTATCCGCAGTCCTTGTGATCGATACTTGGATAAACATCCACTTTAATAACTACATCGGTAAGAAGTAGTACACTTGCTATTTTCCGATCAAGTTTTTGGCGCCGTTGCCGGGGACTGCCAAACTATAAGCCGAACTTTAAGTCAATTGAAATTTTGTTGCTCTGCGACCAAAATTTTATTTTTATCCGTTATTTTAATTTCATTGCAGTTTTGTATCTGTTCTAACTGTTGTCTAACTGTTTATGCGAGGTCAGACCTCAGCTAAATTTTCCTTTGACACAGAACCAGAAAGAGCTCTGCACGAGAGACGCCTGATCGCGACTTTACGTGTCTATAAATCTGATAACTGCAAGTGCACAGTCGTGTCGTGTAGTTTTAAAAGATATCGAATCCACAGGGACTATGAATCGATCTACCGTTATCTAAGGTTACTATGTAAAGCTAGGAGTACTAAAATTTTCGATTGTTCCTAAGGGAAAGTGATTGTGAGAAAATAAAGAATAATAATAAAAGACAGGTGTCAGTATGTATTTCGTTTAACTAAAGGTAATCCGAAGGTTCATTGGCTTTTGCATAATTAAATTAAAAATCTTTACTAATTCCAATTGATTAAAAATCCTCGTCTCAAACTTTCGCTCTGTTGATTCAGACTACTATCCTAATCCTAATGTACGCTTTCGCCATCCCATTAGATTTTAGAAGAGCTTTTTGGAAACAATGTAATTAATAAAATGCCTATTTTACGAGGTTGTTATCTATTTAAATCTCCTAATCTCAAACTTTCGCTCTGTTGACTCGGAGCAAGCTAATACCCCTAACGTACGCTTTCGCCATCCCGCTCGAGTGTAAAAACAATTTTTGAAAATAAATAAGTTCCAATCAGTTTTAATACGCTTTCGCCATCCTTAAAACTAATGTCCTATGTCTACTATCCAGTTAAAGACCTCAAACTTTCGCTCTATTGGTTTTAACCTTAGACCGTCCTAATCCCTCAAACTTTCGCTCTATTGGTTTTAAGACTTACTAATTAAACTAGACATATAAACCAAAAATAAGTGATAATTAATAAAACATAATTTAAGCCAATTTATTTCGGATCCCTACGGTTAACTTACTTTACATACCGACACCTTTAATAATTTAGCCAGACATATTAATATGGTTAAACATGCATAAATCGGTTCGGTTCATAATAATAAGCATATTAAATGGCATATAATATATCATGCAAATAAATAATATAAATAAGGCGGTAAATAAAAAACCTGAATTAAAATAAATCTGGATTGAATTGAATCTTGAAGTACTCGAACTTCCACCACAGGTTGGCTGGATCGTTCTTCGGAATTTAAATGGCAGAAAATAAAAACAAGGAAAATAAAGCGATAAATCTAACGTAAGGCTAGATCTATGAAAAGTTCACAACAATTTCCAGTGTAGAAATCGTTGTGAGAAAATAGACGGTTAAATGAAGACAGAATAATGAAAAGCAGTTCGCGGTACAATTTCGGCAGCACTTCGTTGGCAGGAAATCGGACACTTTGGACTGAAGTGACTGCCTCTATTTATAGGTGAGGCTTTGCAGTTGCTTTGCGTGAAAAACGGAACTTTTTGCAGACCGGGACTTGGAGACGTGCGTCTCCGATTCTTCAGGGAGACTGGGTACGTGACTTGAGACGTGCGTCTCAAGTGGAGAAGATGTAGGAACATGGAGACGTGCGTCTCCCTTTGCTGACGTGGCATAGAGGATGTGGAGACGTGCGTCTCCACTTGCTGGGCAGGTTTGGGCCACGCAATTTTGTTCCTTTGTGGGCTGGTTCGTCTCTTTTGGGCCTTTGGGTCCTTAATTGCACCCCTCTTTCACTTCAGCACTCCCTTTTCATCTTTTAGGCATAAATATTGGTCATTTAAGCTCAATTTTCTTTCCTTTTCGCAAATAGTCGCAATTGAAGTGTAAAACCTGAAATAAAGCAAATACACGCGTAATATCATAATAAATTAACATAATAAACGGAAAATGCTATAAATATCTATGGATTTTAGGCTAAATATACGATATAAAATCGTGTTATCAAATTCCCCCAGACTTGAACCTTTGCTTGTCCTCAAGCAAAATAAGAAGATAAAGATAAATGAAACATACTTCCACCACGTCGTTCAGTCATACTTAGCTACACAGTGTTCTTATTCGGAAGTAACGAATCTTAGCAATAAACCTATAGTAACAACACTAAACAACTCCCAGTATGCATACCAATCCGAATCATGCCATTATAGCTCGACCTATTTGACTTGTCATCATGTTTCACCCTTTTCATTCGCGCGCAATCACATTAAGCCCATTATCTTGACACGCACATAGCAGAGTAGTCGGTTAGTGACTATGATCCTTCTCATGGAGTTCTGGCACAATATGTGGTATACTCCTTAGCATTCACTTGTAGATTGTGGGGAATCGGACAATAGTCCTTCCTACCAAGTTCATTACCAGATGACTTCTGAACCAATCGACAGTGAGTTTTTAAATTCTTTGTATATGAGATTTGCGACCGTTAGGTTAAATGATCTTGTGAGGATCACCTTACTTAGTAGGCACATTTCTTCTTATAGTTGAACACATAATTATTATGAGGATCATACACTTATATTCATCGACTCTCTGCGTAGTTTGTATCTAAGACGGTGCCGACTGCTAGAATAAACTACTAAGGGTTATTTCAAAACTTAAAGTCGATGGTTTTGGTATAACGGGTATTCAAATCGGTTATGTATACTCGGGGGTTTTAGAGTGTTGCGACAATAAGGATATTGACTAATTCAGTTTCGGTGCGTTGAGTGATTGAGTAGCTTCGTATTTCTCGAACGTGTGGGGTTTGCGTTTATCGTTTAGGAGCAAAAATTTTTGTTATGGCTCAAGAAAATGGAAGAAATTGAAATAACTACGGAATTATACATATAAGACTTAAATTCCATAAATATTCTTTATTGAATTAGAAAAACATTACAAGGAAGGGAAATAACTGAAGGGAAAAATAAAACTAAAGGAAATATAAATAATACGACTCCCCCAGACTTAGATGATGCAATGTCCTCAGTGCATAAGAACTACTCCTCATTGTTGCGGTTTTGAGAACTGCTCGCGCCTCTTGTACGAACACGGCGACGTCTATCAGGAGAGTCATTAACACGAATGTCAAGATCATGCAAATATGTGGCAATTTCAGCGTATTGACTTTCGTTCCTAATAGCATAGTCACGGTGCTCCTGTTGCATCTCTCGGATGAGCCTAATTGTTTCAGTTTGGTTTGTCTGCATAGCTTGAACGAGTTGATCTTGGCGTTGAATAGCGGCATACATGGCTTCAAGAGTGATAGGCGGAGGGTTGTTTGGAGGAGGTTGGTTGACATCAGCTTGCCCTTGGTTGAGTTCTTCTTCATTTGCATCCATAGGTTCATTAGGATGTTCTTGTTGGTCATCTTGAGGGTTGTCTTCAATAAGCCTCCAACGTTGAACATAACGGATGTTAATTCTTTCAGGACAAGGAAGGATGACATAAGGAATAGGAACTTTGTTGACGACCAAAGTGTATCGGCCATCATGGCGGGGTGAAACCAAGTGGGAATCGCGGCAGTAAGTGAGATCGAGTGACTGAGCAGGCTTCATGAGATGAGAGAGTGATAGGAGCTCGTCACCAAGACCTAAAGCACAGGCCAAGGTAGTAATAATGCCTCCAAGCAAGAATGGATTTGTAGCGGGGGCGTTGACTAAGCCTTGGATGTGTTGGAACATAAACGGTGCGGCATTGAAACGGATATTGTTAAGCGCACAGTAAAGGAAAAATAATTCATTTTGGTTTACCTTGTGGTTGTTGGATCTTGCAAAAATAATATGCCCCAAGACACGTTGAAAATAACGTATAGCGGGGTTTTGAATGTGAGAAGCATGAAGAGCTCTCCAACCGGTAGGATTTTCTCCAGTGAGATGGAACCAAAATTCAAAAGCGAGATCCTCCCAGGAACGACCATTGAGTTCTTGAAAGATTGAGCGGTGAGCAATTGGAGCATGATTAAAATGCAAATATGAAGCTACGACATCTTGATCTAGAGTATATTCACGGTTGAACATCCGGAATTGGATGCTACCGGTTGAGAATGGTTGAGTAGAGGGAGTGTCGTAGTTGAAGGAACTCAAAAATTCTAAGACGAGCGGCTCATAAGTAGGTACGGGTTCGGTACAAAGATGGTGGAGGCTAGATTTAGTGAGCAAACGGGTGACACCATCAATGAGACCCAAAGTTTCTAGACACTCGGTGTTCACAAATTTTGTGGGAACAACCGAACGTTCGTAGAAAGCAACATATTTTGTTCGTTGAGCATCATCTCGGAAGATAATGTTTGAAAGGTCGGGAGGTGGTCGCTCGGGACGCTCACTACGGATCAATGAACGTGGAGGCATGGTGAGTATGGAAATGAAAAATAAAAATGGAGTGTAGAAGAGTAGAGAATGGTATGATAGTTGTGAGGAAGAAGAGTGGTGGTGGTGTGGTTTTATAGTGAGGTTTGAAAATGGGGTGGTTAATGGAGAATTAAAATGGATTAATGGTGGTGTTTGAAGTTTGAATAGAATAGAAGAATGGGAAATGAATGGAGTTTAAGAGGTGAATGATAGAGGATGAATGAGGTTAATGGAGTTTAAATGGAATAAATAGGGGAAGAATGAGGAGAATGAATTTTGAAATTCAAATTCAAAATTCAAGAGGGAGAGAGGAATGGTCTGCGTGGTCAAATGCAGACTGCTGGCCTTGGGAGACGTGCGTCTCAGGAAGCCAGTCTGCTGGGGCAGAGCATGGAGACGTGCGTCTCCTGTCCCTTGTTTCGTGCCAACTGGTCCCACACAGATGGAGACGGGCGTCTCCTGTGGCAGGCAAGTGGGTCACGCATGCAGGTGACCAGACAGTGCTGACTGATACCATTAATAGCAAAAAGGTGTCCATCAGTTCAGAACAGTGTTGAATTTCAATACCATTAACAGCAAAAAGTGATAGCCAGGCAAATATATATAGCAGTTAATAGCAGGGTAATATCACACAGTAGCAGTAATCAAAAGAAATTTGCATTGAATATTAAACCAGTACTGAGTGTTAATATAAGCAGAATGTAAAAGTGCAGAAAAATGAAAATCTAAACTAGGAAAAGAAATTGCTAAAACTAGAAATAAAATCTAATAATCTAAACGGTCACATCTAGCCACGTCTATTGTTGTTCTGATTAGACTGAATGTGCTTGAAAACTTCGTCGAACTGAGCATTGACGGTGTCGATAAAATCGAAGAAATGCATTTGCAAAGTGTGAAGCTCGTTGCGCACATGTTGTACATCTTGTTGTAGTGCATTGATTGCTTGTTCTTGCGTATTCAGATTAGGCATTCTTTGATTCACCGATGCGGTAGATGTAGCGGGTTGTTGTTGCTCGACCTCGACATCAGTCATATCAACAGTGTGATCTTCAACGGAATCTTCAGAACGAGTTTCAGGTTCATACTCAGATACAGGTTCATCAATAGGAAGAGGTTCATAATCAGGAATGGGTTCATCAACAGGAAGAGGTTCATAATAACCAGGAGGTGTTTCAGGTTCAGATTCAGATGCAGGCATTTCCTCATCAAAATGTTCATAAGCTTGAGGAGTTTCAGGTGATGGCTCTCTCTCAGGAATCTGACCATAGTAAAGCCAGTTTGTAGGGTTGTGCACACTTGTCCTAGGATTCGGTAAGGTGAACTGATACCAAACTTTGTTATCAATGAGCAATTCAAAACGATCAGGTCCAAGATTACCGATGATACCTCGATTAAAGCAGAAATTGATGTCCATAGAGGTATGGGTACCAAAAGGTGTCAATCTAAGCAAAGGCACTCTCATTCCTATGGCATTAGCGATCATAGTGACAAATCCGCCAATCCTAATGGGTGAAACTTCGTCTTGCGTGATGCGCTCGAAGTTTGTAAGCATGAATGCGATGGCATTGACCGGGCGATTCTGAGATGTACAAAACATGATGAACAGCTCTTCTCTAGTAACTTCAGTGACATTATCTGGTTTGCCAAAAATATAGTGAGCAAGGATCTTGTGAAAGTAGCGGAAAGCAGGATTGTGGATGTTCTCAGATTGAAATTCATTCTCTTCAGGGTTGTCGTTTCCAGTGATCTTGCCCCAGTATTTTTCCAACTCCCAGTATGGAAGATTTTCTTCAGCTACTTGGGCGTATGCATCAGGTCCATGAGGTAGTTCTAACATTTCAGCAAAGTCTCGGATGCAGAAATTAAACTCCATACCAAAGAGTCTAAAGAGAATAACTCCTTTTTTCAGTCCTTGTCCACAGTTTGGGAGATAGGTCAGGGAGCTCAAGAATTCCAGAGTGAGCTTCCGATAAGTGCTAAACTTGCGGAACAAGTGAGAACCAGTCCAACCGATTTGGTTAAGCAGGTGTAGGATGCTTTCTTCGATACCAAGCTTCACCATAGTTGGTTGGTGAGGATAGCAAGTCAATTCCATGTGTCTTTCAGCCAGCTTGTTAAATCTTGCTTCTTGTCCTCTACCACGGAACACAACTTCCATATTGTCAACTTCTTGCATCGTAGTTAGTAATTAAATGAAAAACCTAGAAGTTGAAAATATTAAGATTGAGTTAGAACTAGGCTAGTGTTAATTTTAAAAAAAATAAAATTAAATAAAACAAGTTATAATAATAATTATAATTATAAAAAGGAAGTATTTTCTCGAATTAAGAAAGCAGCTATAATTATAATAGTTATTATAAGATGTATGAAAAATAGTAAGAAAATTAAAATCTAGAATAATTAAAAATAGAATAGTTAAATGGAAATTAAAGATTAAAAATTTTAAAAATAAAATAGAATAAAATAAAAAATTTAAAATAAAAAAATAATAAAAAGAATAAATAAATGTGGGTTGTCTCCCACCAAGCGCTTTGTTTAATGTCGTAAGCTCGACGATTTTAAAAATAGAAAACTATTTTTTCGAAAGAGCGGGCAGTTCGTCAAGTTTAAAAACTTCGATGTTTTCATCGTATTCGAGATGATGGTAATACTTAAGACGTTGCCCATTTACGACAAAAGGTTTGACGGTTTCTCCTTTGATTTCTATCGCTCCACTCGGAAATATGTTAGTTATTTCGAAAGGGCCAGACCATCTAGATCGTAACTTACCAGGAAATAATTTTAGTCTAGAATTAAATAAGAGCACTTTATCGCCTATGCTAAAATTTTTCCTAGATATACGCTTGTCGTGCCATTTTTTCGTTCGCTCTATATAGATTTTGGCGTTTTCGTAAGCGTCTTGTCTAAGTTCTTCTAATTCGTTTATGTCTAGAAGTCGTTTCTCACCAGCGGCAGTGTAGTTTAGGTTTAAGTTCTTAATGGCCCAATAGGCTTTATGTTCTAACTCTACTGGTAGGTGGCATGATTTTCCATAAACGAGTTTGAATGGGGTAGTTCCTATTGGAGTTTTGAAAGCTGTTCTATAAGCCCATAAAGCTTCATTTAGCTTGGTTGACCAATCTTTCCTCAATGTAGCAACAGTTTTCTCCAATATTTGTTTTATTTCACGGTTAGATACTTCTACTTGACCGCTTGTTTGTGGATGGTATGGTGTGGCTATTCGATGATTTACTCCATATTTTCGAAGGAGTTTCTCAAGTATTCTTGAAATGAAATGGGAACCACCATCGCTAATTACCAATCTTGGCACACCGAACCTAGGAAAGATGACGTTTTTGAAAAGTTTAATAACTACTCGTGTATCGTTCGTAGGAGAAGCAATAGCTTCTATCCATTTTGAAACGTAATCGACGGCTACGAGTATATATTGATTTCCAAACGATGACGGAAACGGTCCCATGAAGTCTATTCCCCAGACGTCAAATATTTCTACTTCTAGAATGCCTTTTTGAGGCATTTCATCGCGTCTTGAAATGTTTCCAGTTCGTTGGCATCTATCACAGCTTAGTACAGCAAAATGGACGTCTTTCCACAGGTTGGGCCAGAAAAGTCCAGATTGAAGGATTTTGGCGCAGGTTCTAGATGTGCTATGGTGTCCTCCACACGGTGCAGAATGACAATGTGTTATTATGCTTCTTATCTCTTCCTCGGGTACACAACGTCTAAAGATTCCATCGGGGCCTCTTTTGAAAAGGAGTGGGTCGTCCCAATAGTAATGTTTTAGGTCATGGAAGAATTTCTTCTTCTGTTGGTAGCTTAGATCAGGAGGAAGCACACCAGCAGCTAGGTAATTTACGAAATCTGCATACCAAGGTGTGTTAGATCGGGCTAAAACTATTTCAGCTAATTTCTCGGTTTCAGAGTTTGGACGGTATGGTTCGAATTCATTTGCTTCTAATTGGGCGATGAGTCTTTCATAAGGGAAATCATCGTCAATTGGTACTTGTTCGGGTTTCAGATTTTCCAATCGAGAGAGGTGATCTGCTACGACATTTTCAGTGCCTTTCTTATCTTTAATTTCCAGGTCGAACTCTTGTAGTAACAAGATCCATCTCAAAAGTCTTGGTTTAGCGTCCTTTTTGGTTAGGAGGTACCTAATGGCGGCGTGGTCAGTGTATATGATTATTTTGGCTCCTACCAGGTAAGAACGGAATTTGTCTAATGCGAATACGACAGCTAATAGTTCTTTTTCTGTCGTGGCATAATTCATCTGAGCTTCGTCTAGGGTTCTACTCGCATAATATATGACATGTAGTTTCTTATCTTTTCTTTGTCCTAGAACGGCTCCTACAGCATAATCACTTGCGTCACACATTATTTCGAAAGGCTCATTCCAGTCGGGAGGTTGCATGATTGGCGCAGAGATCAATGCTTGTTTAAGCGTTTGAAATGCTTCAGTGCATTTATCGGTGAAAACAAATTCGGCGTCTTTCATGAGTAGTTCAGTTAAGGGTTTGGTTATTTTAGAGAAATCCTTAATGAAGCGTCGGTAAAAACCAGCATGTCCCAGAAAACTTCTTATCTCTCTAACGGTTTTGGGAGGTTGAAGGTTTTCGATAATTTCGATTTTTGCTTTATCAACTTCGATTCCTCTATCGGATACGATGTGTCCAAGTACAATTCCTTGTCGAACCATGAAATGGCATTTTTCCCAATTAAGGACTAGGTTTACGCTTACGCATCGTTTAAGCACCATTTCAAGGTTTTCTAAACATGTTTCAAAACTTCCTCCACAGACAGAGAAGTCGTCCATAAAGACCTCCATTATTCCATCTAGGAAGTCGGCAAATATTGCCATCATGCATCTTTGGAAGGTCGCGGGTGCATTGCAGAGTCCAAAAGGCATTCGTCTATAAGCGAATGTACCATAAGGACAGGTGAATGTGGTCTTCTCTTGGTCGTCAGGGTGGATAGGAATTTGGAAAAATCCGGAGTATCCATCCAGATAACAAAAATGTGAGTGTTTAGCTAGGCGTTCGAGCATTTGATCTATGAAAGGTAAAGGGAAATGGTCTTTTCGGGTAGCTTTATTTAGCTTCCTATAGTCAATGCACATTCTCCATCCAGTTTGGGTACGTTGTGCTACAGATTCTCCTTTTGCGTTAGTGATTACAGTGACTCCTCCTTTCTTTGGTACGACGTGAACAGGGCTAACCCATTTACTATCGGATATAGGATATATTATTTCAGCTTCTAGCAGTTTTTGGATTTCCTTTTTAACCACATCGCTCATAATAGGATTTATTCGCCTTTGATGTTCCCTAGAGGTTTTACTATCGTCTTCGAGCATAATGCGGTGCATACACAGAGAAGGGCTTATACCTTTCAGATCTGATATGTTGTATCCTAAAGCGGTAGGGTATTTTCTTAGGACATTAAGTAATTTTTCAGTCTCGGTTCGTCCCAAGTTGGCGTTCACTATAACTGGTCGGTTTAGTTCTTCGTCTAGAAATTCGTATCTAAGATCGGTAGGGAGTGTCTTCAGCTCTATAGCAGGTTTCTTTGGTCCAGGTATAGGATCAGGGGTTAAAGCTAAGCATTCACTCAGGTGGTTATCTTGATATTCCTCACGCCAGTTGTCATCTTCAAAAATTGGCGGCATAGGAATTCTTAGGGTTTCGGTTTCCTTATTTGGTTCGGATTTTATTTCCTTGACACACTCGTCGATTATGTCAGCAGAACAGCATGTGTCAATTATAGAAGGTGCTTTTAGGAATTGGGAAAGGATAAATTCTATTTTCTCTTCTCCTACTTCGAAAGTAAGCTTTCCTCGCTTTACATCTATAATTGCACCAGCGGTCGCTAAAAATGGTCTTCCTAAAATGATCGGGATGTTAGAATCTTCTTGGATATCCATAATGATGAAGTCAGTCGGGATGTAGAATTGACCTACACGAACAGGGATATTCTCTAACATTCCTACAGGATATTTAACTGAACGGTCTGCCAGTTGAAGAGACATTCTTGTTGCTTTAAGCTCACCTAGATTGAGTTTCTTACAGGTCGAAAGAGGCATCAAACTAACACTAGCTCCTAAATCGCACAAGGCTTTCTCTATGATGGTTTTTCCAATTACGCAGGGTATAGAGAAACTACCAGGGTCTTTCAGTTTTGGAGGCATGTTGTTTTGGATGATAGCGCTACATTCAGCGGTAAGCGTTATAGTTTCGTTATCCTCGAGTTTCTTTTTGTTTGATAAGATTTCTTTTAAGAACTTAGCGTACGAAGGCATCTCAGTTATGGCTTCTGTGAATGGTATGGTTATGTTTAATTGCTTCAGAAGTTCTACAAATCTTTTAAATTGCGCTTCGGTTTTTGATTTGGCTAATCTTTGAGGGTAAGGAATTGGTGGCTTATAAGGTGGTGGTGGAACATAAGGTTTCTCTTTTTCGGGTTCCACTTCGTTATTGTTCTCATCAGTCTTAGCAGTTTGTTCGTCGGTTGTTTTCTTTTGGGTTTCCTTTGGCTCTTGTTGTGACATGGGTACGTTTTGGGTTCTAGGATCTATGGGTCCATCGTAATTAGTTCCACTTCGTAGTGTTATCGCGTTCGCATGTCCTTTAGGATTAGGTTGTGGTTGAGCAGGAAACGTGCCAGCAGGGGCAGCAGTAGGTGCTTGTTGTTGAGCTACTTGTGAGATTTGAGTTTCTAACATTTTGTTATGCGTAGCTAAAGCATCTACTTTGTTCGATAGTTGTTTTAGTTGCTCGCTATTGTGGATGTTTTGATTC
Organism: Vicia villosa; assembly: GCF_029867415.1. Taxonomy (NCBI): domain Eukaryota; kingdom Viridiplantae; phylum Streptophyta; class Magnoliopsida; order Fabales; family Fabaceae; genus Vicia; species Vicia villosa. Next base: position 508,525 of record NW_026705261.1, read on the forward strand.
AGGAAGTCTTTATTGGTTTGTTGTTGGGAAGCTATGAAGTTCTCCATCATGATTTCTAGGTTTGACTTCCTAGGGGTGTTTTGAGCAGCTACAGGCGCTTTTTGGTAGCCAGGTGGTACAGCAGGTGCTTGTCCAGGCGCGTACAACGCATTGTTGTTCTTATAAGAAAAGTTCGGGTGGTTTTTCCATCCAGGGTTGTACGTGTTAGAATAAGGGTTTCCTTGAGCGTAATTTACTTGATCAGATGGGATTCCAGTCAAGAGTTGGCATTCAGCAACTACATGCCCAGTCAATCCACAAATCTCGCAGTTAGGTGCTACAGCGGCAGCGGTGGCTGAAGGAGTGATGGTTAAATTCTCGATCTTTTGAGTTAAAGCGTCTACTTTAGCGTTAACGCGGTCTATACCACTAATTTCGTACATTCCTCCTTTGGTTTGGGCTTTCTCTAGAGCGGCGCGTTCTCCTCCCCATTGGTAATGGTTTTGTGCCATGTTCTCTATGAGTTTGTATGCTTCATCATGGGGTTTGTCCATTAATGCTCCGCCAGCAGCGGCATCTATAGTCATTTTAGTGTTATATAAGAGACCACCATAAAAGGTATGGATGATCAGCCATGGTTCGAGTCCATGATGAGGGCATATTCTAAGCATGTCCTTGTAACGTTCCCAAGCTTCGAAAAGCGATTCGTTATCTTTCTGGGTAAATCCGTTGATTTGACCTCTAAGCATAGCAGTCTTGCTAGGCGGAAAGTATCTTGCTAAGAATACTCTCTTCAATTCATCCCACGTAGTTATGGAATTGGAAGGCAGGGATTGAAGCCACGCTCTCGCTCTATCTCTCAAGGAGAAAGGGAAAAGGCGTAATCGAATAGCTTCAGAACTAACGTTGTTGGCTTTGATAGTGTCGGCGTATTGCACGAACACGGATAAATGGAGATTGGGGTCGTCTACAGGGCTTCCAGAGAATTGATTCTGTTGAACAGCTTGGACCAGTGAAGGTTTCAGTTCGAAATTGTTCGCTTCAATCGCAGGTGGTGCGATACTTGAATGCGGTTCAGCGCGCGAAGGAGCGGCATAGTCTCTAAGAGGACGAATAGCAGCCATCTCTAACTTCGGGGTGATTTGATTGATTTGATCAGTAAAATTCAATTCCTGATTAATCGGAATTTCTGCTACTTCGGGAAGGTTGCGAGCTCGACGTTTAACGTTAATGAAACGTTCGATCTCGTTAATTCGTTGTATTAAGTCTCCTCCTTCTGAACGAGTATTTGGCATACAATCGTTCAAAAAGAAAGGGAAGAATTTTCCTAGTCTCTACGGTGTAACAGTGAGTTACGATATCGACTTAAATAGTCCCCGGCAACGGCGCCAAAAACTTGATCGCGACTTTACGTGTCTATAAATCTGATAACTGCAAGTGCACAGTCGTGTCGTGTAGTTTTAAAAGATATCGAATCCACAGGGACTATGAATCGATCTACCGTTATCTAAGGTTACTATGTAAAGCTAGGAGTACTAAAATTTTCGATTGTTCCTAAGGGAAAGTGATTGTGAGAAAATAAAGAATAATAATAAAAGACAGGTGTCAGTATGTATTTCGTTTAACTAAAGATAATCCGAAGGTTCATTGGCTTTTGCATAATTAAATTAAAAATCTTTACTAATTCCAATTGATTAAAAATCCTCGTCTCAAACTTTCGCTCTGTTGATTCAGACTACTATCCTAATCCTAATGTACGCTTTCGCCATCCCATTAGATTTTAGAAGAGCTTTTTGGAAACAATGTAATTAATAAAATGCCTATTTTACGAGGATGTTATCTATTTAAATCTCCTAATCTCAAACTTTCGCTCTGTTGACTCGGAGCAAGCTAATACCCCTAACGTACGCTTTCGCCATCCCGCTCGAGTGTAAAAACAATTTTTGAAAATAAATAAGTTCCAATCAGTTTTAATACGCTTTCGCCATCCTTAAAACTAATGTCCTATGTCTACTATCCAGTTAAAGACCTCAAACTTTCGCTCTATTGGTTTTAACCTTAGACCGTCCTAATCCCTCAAACTTTCGCTCTATTGGTTTTAAGACTTACTAATTAAACTAGACATATAAACCAAAAATAAGTGATAATTAATAAAACATAATTTAAGCCAATTTATTTCGGATCCCTACGGTTAACTTACTTTACATACCGACACCTTTAATAATTTAGCCAGACATATTAATATGGTTAAACATGCATAAATCGGTTCGGTTCATAATAATAAGCATATTAAATGGCATATAATATATCATGCAAATAAATAATATAAATAAGGCGGTAAATAAAAAACCTGAATTAAAATAAATCTGGATTGAATTGAATCTTGAAGTACTCGAACTTCCACCACAGGTTGGCTGGATCGTTCTTCGGAATTTAAATGGCAGAAAATAAAAACAAGGAAAATAAAGCGATAAATCTAACGTAAGGCTAGATCTATGAAAAGTTCACAACAATTTCCAGTGTAGAAATCGTTGTGAGAAAATAGACGGTTAAATGAAGACAGAATAATGAAAAGCAGTTCGCGGTACAATTTCGGCAGCACTTCGTTGGCAGGAAATCGGACACTTTGGACTGAAGTGACTGCCTCTATTTATAGGTGAGGCTTTGCAGTTGCTTTGCGTGAAAAACGGAACTTTTTGCAGACCGGGACTTGGAGACGTGCGTCTCCGATTCTTCAGGGAGACTGGGTACGTGACTTGAGACGTGCGTCTCAAGTGGAGAAGATGTAGGAACATGGAGACGTGCGTCTCCCTTTGCTGACGTGGCATAGAGGATGTGGAGACGTGCGTCTCCACTTGCTGGGCAGGTTTGGGCCACGCAATTTTGTTCCTTTGTGGGCTGGTTCGTCTCTTTTGGGCCTTTGGGTCCTTAATTGCACCCCTCTTTCACTTCAGCACTCCCTTTTCATCTTTTAGGCATAAATATTGGTCATTTAAGCTCAATTTTCTTTCCTTTTCGCAAATAGTCGCAATTGAAGTGTAAAACCTGAAATAAAGCAAATACACGCGTAATATCATAATAAATTAACATAATAAACGGAAAATGCTATAAATATCTATGGATTTTAGGCTAAATATACGATATAAAATCGTGTTATCAACGCCGCAAGGCAAGAATTGAAAGACTGGCAGCACCAAGTGCAAGTCTTAGTGTTCCACATCAGGAAAGCGACGACGAAGTGTCTGTGCATTCGGAGCACAGCGACTCTGACTTTGACAGGGAGGTAGTTCAGGAACCAGTTAACATGGCTGGAAATCAACCTCCTGCGGAGAGATTGTTAGGGGACTATGGAGGGGCAAATGCTCACCCCAACCGGATGACTATTGTTAATCAACCCGTGAATGTGGCACATTTTCAATTGCATCCATCCACCATTCGCCAGTTAGAGAGCAAGCCATTCTCCGGAAGAATAAACGAGGATGCAAATAAGCATCTTCAGAGATTTCTCACTACGACAACTTCGTTGAAGATCGAAGGCATTCAGAGGAAGCCAAGAGACTTGTTATGTTCCCGTTTACACTTACTGATGACGCAGAGGAGTGGTTTTACTCACTTCCGGCTGCAAGTATCACGACATGGCAAGAGATGGAAACGGCATTCCTCAATGAATATTTTCCTGCGTCATTGTTTATCCGAAAAAGATACGATATTGTAAATTTCAAACAAAAAGAGGGGGAATCATTGGGGGATGCATACAAGAGGTTCAAAAGGTGTTTGACTGCATGTCCTACTCATAACATGGACGCTACCGAGCAGATGCAGAATTTCGTAAATGGGTTGCGACTCAAGACAAAGCAGCTTATTGATACCGCTGCTGGTGGTTTAACCAATTTTGCTACAGCCACAGTTATGAAAAGGATCATAGAGGCAATTGCTGCTAATGAGCATCTTGAGTTGTATGATCGAACCATGAGCCAACCGGAGGGAAAAATTGATTTGAAGTTACTAGAGCAGGTTGTTAAGATGGAGGATCAGATTGCTGCAGAGGTAGAGAGAAGGTTAAAAAAGATGAATATTGGAACTCAGACAGTGGCACAGGTGGAACCAGTTAAAGCGGTTCTTTGTGAAATATGTGGTGGACCGCACTTTGCTATGCATTGTGTGGCAACTCAAGATCAGGTTGAGCAGATTCATATGTTAAGGCAGAATAATCCTTATGCCAACACATATAATCCGGGGTGGAAAAATCATCCGAACTTCTCATGGAAAGACCAGCAAGGAAACGTCCAGAAGCCGGTTCAAGGCCAACAACCATATCAACCTCAGACTCAACAATATCAACCATAGGGGCAACAATATCGTCCGCAACAACAACCATACCAGCAACCTCAACAACAATATCAACCACAGGGACCAAGAAAGGCGGATTGGGAAATTGCCATTGAAAAGATGGCCGCTCAAAGCTCCCAATTCCAAGAAGAGACACGAAGCAATTTAAGGAACACCGGAGCCTCAATCAAGAACCTTGAAGTGCAAATGAGTCAAATTGCTCAACACCTTGCAATTCCGCAAGCACTGGGAGCCCTCCCCAGCGCAACTGTGACTAATCCTAAAGACAATCAAAAAATCAATGCCGTCACTACACGGAGAGGGAAACAATGTGAAGTAGTGGAAAAGAATTCGGAGAGTGAGGATCAATTGCTTGAAGTGGAGCTGGACATAAGAGAGAATGAGGAAGTGGAAGAAGAAGTGGTAACACCAACACCAGTTACGAAAGAAAAAGTGTTAACACCAACACCAGAAATCAAGCTGCCTTACCCTCAAAGAAACAAGAAAAAGGGGCAGCAAGAAAAGAATTTTGAGAAGTTCCTGGAATTATTCAAAAAGCTGGAGCTGAATATTCCGTTGTTGGAGGCACTTGAGGAAATGCCCACCTATGCCAAATTCATGAAGGATATCATCGCTAAAAAGCGAACCATTGCAGACCATCCCATTATTCTAACAGAAACTTGTAGTGCTATTTTGCAGGGACTGAAGATTCCAGTGAAAAAGAAGGATAGAGGAGCAGTTACCATCCCTTGCACTATTGGAGATAGATCTTTCAAGAGAGCTCTAATTGATCTGGGGGCAAGTATCAGTCTCATGCCTCTATCCATCTACAAAAAGTTGGGAATTGGTGCAATCCAAGACACTCGGATGACTCTCCAATTTGCGGATCATTCGGTCAAGCGACCTTACGGAGTAGTTCAAGACGTCCTTGTGAAAGTGGATAAGTTTGTGTTTCCGGTAGATTTTGTAATTCTTGAAATGCCAGAAGATGAAGAGATGCCGATAATTCTGGGACGACCATTCTTGGAAACAGGGAGAGTCATGATAGATATGGATGGGGGTACTCTTACTTTGAAGGTTTATGATGAAGAGTTAAAAATCAATGTTCATAGTACCATGAAGCATAAAGAGGATATTGGCACTAGTAGCAATATACAAGTGCTCGAACAAGTGGTAGAAAGTGATCATGTGGAGAGTGTATCGCAATTACCTCTCGAAAGAGTTTTGAGCATGTCAATTTTTGGGGAAAATGAAGAAGCCAATGATAATGACTTAGAGGTGGTATCAATGTTGGAAACTCAACCTATCTTTAAAGGTTCTCGAACACATAGGTGGGAAAATCTAAGGCAACCAATAGCATTGGGTTGTAATGAAGACAAGCCAAAGAGTTCAGAATTGAAACAGCTTCCGGAGAATCTTAAATATGTTTTCCTTGATTCTGAAGAGAAATGTCCCGCCATCATTAGCTCTAGTTTGAAAAATATACAGGAGGACAAGTTAATTGAAGTTCTGAAAAAGTTCAAGGGAGCTATTGGTTGGAAAATTGAAGACCTCAAAGGAATAAGTCCTACGATGTGCATGCACAAAATTCTCATGGAAGAAGATCACAAACCGGTGGTGCAGCCTCAAAGGAGATTGAACCCAGTTATGAAGGAGGTAGTGAGAAAGGAAGTCGTGAAGCTGTTAGATGCAGGACTTATTTACCCGATATCAGACAGTTCATGGGTGAGCCCTGTTCATGTGGTACCTAAAAAAGGAGGTACAACGGTGATAGCTAATGAAAAGAATGAGTTGATTCCTACCAGAACGGTCACTGGGTGGCGGGTGTGTATAGACTACAGAAGACTAAATTTGGCCACAAGAAAAGACCACTTTCCATTGCCATTCATTGACCAAATGTTAGAAAGATTGGCCGGGCATGACTATTATTGTTTCCTGGATGGGTACTCTGGATACAACCAAATTGCGGTTGCACCGGAGGATCAAGAGAAGACAGCCTTTACTTGCCCCTACGGTATCTTCGCTTATAGAAGGATGCCGTTCAGGTTGTGTAATGCCCCAGCGACATTCCAAAGATGCATGACTTCTATTTTTGCTGATATGCTTGAAAAGCATATGGAAGTCTCCATGGATGACTTCTCTGTTTTTGGTTCCTCCTTTGATAACTGTCTGGCTAACCTTTCACTTGTTTTGCAGCGATGTCAAGAAAGTAATCTGATCCTAAACTGGGAGAAGTGCCATTTTATGGTACGAGAAGGCATTGTTCTTGGTCACAAGATCTCCCACAGGGGAATCGAAGTTGATCAAGCTAAGGTGGAGGTTATCTCAAAATTACCACCACCTGTGAATGAGAAAGGTATTCGGAGTTTCCTAGGCCATGCGGGATTCTACCGTAGGTTCATAAGGGATTTTTCAAAGATAGCCAAACCGCTGACCACTTTGTTGGTTAAAGACAAGGCTTTTGTATTTGATAAAGAGTGTGCCGATGCATGTGAGACACTGAAAAATAAACTCGTGTCGGCACCCATTGTGATTGCCCCCGATTGGTCTCTACCCTTTGAGATCATGTGCGATGCTAGCGACATTGCAGTGGGGGCTGTACTTGGACAGCGGAGAGAAAAATTGCTTCATGTTATTTATTATGCCAGTCACGTTTTGAACCCTGCACAGATCAATTATGCAACTACCGAGAAGGAGTTGCTAGCTGTTGTGTATGCCTTTGATAAGTTCAGGCAATATCTGTTGGGTTCGAAAGTGATTGTTTACACTGACCATGCTGCTTTAAAATATCTCTTTGCAAAGCAGGATTCGAAACCCAGACTCCTGAGGTGGATTTTACTTCTCCAAGAGTTCGATGTAGAGATTCGCGACAAGAAAGGGTGTGAGAACACTGTTGCAGATCACCTTTCGCGGATGTCACCCATTGAGGAGACAGAAGAGCGGCGTCCAATAAAGGATGAGTTTGCTGATGAACACATCCTAGCTGTTATTGGAGTGCCTTGGTTTGCTGATTACGCAAACTACCTAGTTGGCGGTATAATACCTGACGATTTTGATTCTAACCGCAAGAAAAAGTTTGTTCATGATTGCAGGTTCTATCTATGGGACGACCCATACCTGTACAAGAGAGGAGTAGATGGGTTGATACGACGATGTGTGCCTGAGGAGGAGCAAAGGGATGTGCTGAGAGAATGTCATGACTCTGAATATGGAGGGCATTTCAGTGGGGATCGTACTGCATCCAAAGTTTTGCAGTCAGGATTATACTGGCCATCATTGTTCAAGGACTCCCAAGAGATGGTAAAGGAATGTGATAAGTGTCAGCGTACTGGGGACATATCAAAAAGAAATCAAATGCCCCAGAATTTCATGTTAGAGGTGGAGTTATTCGATGTGTGGGGAATTGACTTCATGGGTCCGTTTCCACCGTCATTCGGGAAGAACTACATATTAGTTGCAGTGGACTATGTCTCGAAATGGGTGGAGGCGGTAGCTTTACCAACTAATGATGCGAAGGTGGTAGTCAAGTTCTTAAGAGAAAACATATTTTCAAGGTTTGGAGTGCCGAGAGCGCTAATAAGTGATGAAGGAACTCACTTCCTCAATCACCTCATGGAGAAACTCCTTCAGAAGTACAATGTGAAGCATCGGATAGCCACTCCTTACCACCCTCAAACTAGTGGTCAGGTAGAGGTGTCTAATAGACAGCTCAAACAAATTCTAGAGAAGACGGTGAGTTCGTCCCGAAAGGATTGGGCAACAGAGCTAGATGATGCGTTATGGGCTTACCGAACAGCATTCAAAACGCCCATCGGGATGTCACCATACCAACTTGTCTACGGAAAAGCATGTCACCTGCCTTTAGAGCTTGAACACAAGGCATTTTGGGCAACTAAATTCTTGAACATGGACTTGTCTCTAGCAGGAAATTCTAGAATCCTACAGTTGCATGAATTAGAAGAGTTTCGGAATCGTGCGTACGAAAATGCCAAGGTTTACAAGGAACAGACCAAGAAGTGGCACGATAGGAGGATCCAGAAAAAAGAGTTTTGGGAAGGACAGCTGGTCCTTCTATACAATTCTCGCTTGAAGTTTTTTCCGGGAAAATTGAGGTCCAAATGGTCGGGACCATTTGTGGTTCATAAGGTGTTCCCTTACGGTGCAGTTGAAATCAAGAATCAAGCTAATGGAGACATCTTTAAACTTAATGGGCAGAGATTAAAGCCATATTTCCAAGGTCAACCAGTTGGACAGGTTGATGTCATTCGTCTTGCTTAGTAGGACGATGGACCGTCGAGCCATGCGACGTTAAACGAAGCGCTCCGTGGGAGGCAACCCACGTTTATTTCATTTAACTTTCGTTTTCTTTGTTTTATTTCGTTTATTTTGTAGGTGGTAGAGTTTGGACCGGTAGACGCAACTCAAGTAAAAAGGCACGGAGAGTGTCCATTTTTGAGGCATAGAAGACCATCAACACGGGCACCCGTGTGCAGAAACACGGCCCGTGTTGAAGTTTGAGTGCAGGGAAAAAAGAAAAATTGAAAAGGAGCTTCAGTACCAGCAACACGGGCGCCCGTGTGCAGAAACACGGCCCGTGTTGCCCCTCAGCACGCCCCAATGGAAGCAGCCAGCTTTTTCACACGGCCGCCCGTGTGCAGCCACACGGACCGTGTGAGCTATGCGGGACAGATTTTTCAAATTTTTTTAAAAACCCCCATGTGGGCCCCATCTTCATTATAACTATCTTCTTCTTCTTTCCACTCATTCTCTAACTTTTCTTGTGCCTCCTCCATTAAACCCTAGCCTCCACCTTCACTAAACCCTCTCAACCACCATCAACCACCCATCTAAACACTATAGTGCCTTCACAAAAGTTGTTCTACTCTCCACCCTCTTCACTTCTATCGGTTTAGTTTTTGATTTTGTGCAATTTTATTTTTCCGAATTTTTTTCTTGTGTTATTTGTGGGTTCTTGTTAATTTTTTCTTGTAGAGCTATTACAATGCCTCCCCGAAAGACAACCCAACGCCGCAATGTTCGGGATGATTTTGCCGAACCCTCCCAACCGAGGCATCGGGTCCGTCGCGCTCCTAGTCGCGCAACCGTTCGTAGCGGGACACAAGAGGAAAATGCCCATGGTATTACGTTTGCTCTCCCTGAGCACAAAGCAAGGTATGATATTTTAGTGCAACATAAATTGCTCCCGACTAGATATATTTGTGATGACACTCTTACCAAGTTAGGCCTCAAAGATGAAGTCTACCGGATGTTTCACAACATCGGAATGTTGCCTTTTATGCTGTTTGAGGCACCGACTTATGAGGGCCTAACTCTGGAATTCCTGAGCACTGTAGAATTCAAATTGAGGCACAAATGGAATGGCTCCGAAATGGAGTATTTTGGTGATCTAGAGTTTTATATGTTTGGACATAAGCACTTGTTGTCTGTGGAAGAGGTAGGGGAGGCACTGAAATTACCGTCCACTGGACCGGGCGCCCCCCCCGAAACTTTTCCTGCTTGTGAATTCTGGGAAGCCATCACAGGTGCAACTGGGTACAATCCTAGCAAGGCTAAGGCCTCGGGGATTCATAACCCTTGTTTCCGTTATGCTCAGAAGGGTTTGGCTTTCACTCTGTTTGGGAGGGGAGATAGTACAGGGGTCTGTGCAAGAAGAGAGTTATTTTTGTTACATAACATGATTGAGGTGAGTCGGGTGAATGTCGCGGCCTTTGCTGCTAACCACCTGAAGCAAGTTGGGTGTGCTTCTTCCGGAGAGATTTCAGTTGGGGGAATGATCTCTCAATTGGCTGAGCACTTGGATTATGGCCACTTGTTGAATGATGAACCTTCATTACCGGGTAAGAAAATTGATTTGCAAATTCTTGTAAATCAGAGGATGATTGTAGTAAAGCCTGGGTACTTCTCACTAACTGTCCATGGACAGCATGTTATGGCACTACCTGCACCTGATTCTGTTTCTATTGCAAATCGTGCTAACTGGTTGTATGTAGCGACAGGTGAGTTTATGGGTGAAAGCCCTCCACATGACCATAATTTTGCAGGTGACGACATGGAGGATGACCTCCCCGCCCAAGATCGACCTGTCCCGCCTCCTCAGCAGTTTTTCCAGCTCACTGTTGGATCATCTTCCATGACTCAGGATCAATGGGGGTGGGTACAAACGGAGATTGGCGCTCTCCGCACCGAACAAACACGACAGGGTGTTGAGTTGTTCAGACAAGGAGCTGTGATGGATGATGTCCAGGAGATGATGCGACGCCTCATGTCGCAATTTCCTCAGGATCCTCCTCCTCCACCGCCTTATCAGTGAGCCTGGTAATCTCCGTCACACTGGAATTAAAACATTTGAGGACAATGTTTCGTTCAAGTGTGGGGGAGGTTTTATTTTATTGTTTTGCTTTCCGTTTTTGAATTCATAGTTTAGTTTGTTTAATTTGAACCTTTGTCTTTTGTCTTTCTGTTATTGTGTTTATTTCAAGTTTGTAGTGCTGCCATGGTGTTACCAGGTTGGATACAAGTCGGAGGGGGGCAAATGAATAGATAGTGGTTGAACAACACATCTCACACTTGATCTCTACAGGCACCACGGAAGTTGACATAATCAAAGAAAAGAAGGTAGGACGCAATGAGGAAACACTGAACTAAGAGAGAGTATGGTGAACTTTAGAGGAAAGGAAACTGCAGGACACCTAGAGCACTTTGAAGCATGCAAGCTTAACCTACCCGGTGAGATGTCAGAGCCAAATTCATAACATCCATATGAGAGTCCAGTCAGGTATGGCACTATTCACTTTGATTTTGCGTATTTTCTCATAACACAAGCACACTATGAAAGCGCACACTGAGGCAAGTTTTTTTTTTTTCCGTACCCTCGAGCCTTTCTAACCATCCCGTATGCATGTTATCCATCGTTAACCCCCTTTGAGCCGTAATGTTTGTTTTGTTCATTGTGTTAGTTTTTTTTTTATCACCCGTTTTCTCATTGTTCACGTCATCGCTCGGCATTCATGATTAATCACTTGAAAGACACTAAAAGGATCTAAGTGTGGGGTTTTGAACCATTGAAAAAGGGGGGGCAAGAAGAAGAAGAAAAAAAAAAGGAAAAGAATATCTCATAAAAAAAAGAGAGAAAAAGATGAATATGGATCTTGTGAAAACAAACAAAAAGAGGTTTAAATTTCAAAAAAAAAAAGATATTTGCCCTGGTCAAATTTTAGTCTGGAAAAGGTTCAAACCCCATTCTTACGATTCAGATCAAAATGAGTAGAGAAGTGAATCCTATGTAATGCCGAGCACAAAAAACAATTGTTACCCCGTTCCTTGTCTACCCACCAAACCAAAGCCACGTTACAACCCTAAGACCTCATAAAGTGTGTGTAATCTCTGTGTGTAGTGATTTGAGAATTTATTCAAAGTTGAAAGTAATATGCATGCCTCGATACTATGAGTGTAGACACTTTAACCCGGAGAGATTTTGTGAGAGTGTGAAAAGCTTGCAGGTGAAAAACGTGCTCGAAAGTGGGAATGCCGTTGATAGTCTGAAGAAGGAAACCTTAAACTCGATTGCTAAGTGAAGGAATCTTGCGAAAAACCTGGTTGTGTTGTGGAGAAAAGAATCTCGTTGGTGACCTCTGTTTTGCCTCTATACATCACTTGAGGACAAGCAATGAGATAAGTGTGGGGTTGTGATCGGTCACCATTTCTAGTAAGTTTCCGCATCTTTTCCCGACCGAAATTCGCAATCTTGGTAATACTAAGTGGCATTGTCATATGTTTTTGAATTAAGTTCCTTGTTTTTCGATTGTGTGACGTTGTTGCATGTTAGTGTGTTTTGAGTATTATTCAAGTGCCGTTTTATGCGTTGGTTGTTAGTTTGTGTGTGGCCAGGTTGATGCACGGGAAAGGTAGAGACTTATGGCGAGCACGAGAGGAGAAAGTAGCCAAAAGAGCCAAAGTTGAGGGCAACACGGGCACCCGTGTGCATGCACACGGGCCGTGTCAAAAGATGGCTGGAAAGATGTTTTTGGGAAGCAAAATAAAGGTTTCACACGGGCACCCGTGTTCCTGCACACGGCCCGTGTGGAAAGATGCGTGGAAAGGCAATTTTGAGAGCTGACCAGAGGAACAACACGGGCACCCGTGTTCCTGCACACGGACCGTGTTGTTAGGCGCGGGCAGATATTCAAGTTTTGTAATTTTGAAAGCTTGGGTCTCATTAAGGGTATTTCGGACCTTTCGGATACTGAGGAAGTGAGCCAACACTACTAAAACCTAACGGGAAGAGGGGTGGAGGCATCTTGGATCATTGAGCATAGAGAATTACAGAGAAAGAGCAATCAAGGGTTTTGGAAGAGATCTTCAAGAGCACTCGCGATTGGAGATTATATCGATCGATAATTTCTTGTAATGACTACGTTTACTCTTGTTATTTTCTTACACACTATGAGTAGCTAATCTCTTACTATGCTAGGGTGATGTCCCTAAATCTTTTCATGTAATGACTTGTTAAAACCGTTGTGATGAATTTGATGTTTTTATATGTTGAGTTTATGATTCAAAGTTTTTCATGCTTCATCATATTGGAAAATATTTTGTAGATCTATGATTAGGGTTAGGCGTGACACACCACCCTAATGCATTTTGAATTAGAACATTACCGGTGAATCGCTTAGGAATAAGGATTTTACTTTAGTGATCATTCATTCTAGATTACTATGCATAATGTCTTAATACTAAATTTAATTATTGAGGAATTGAAATTGACTTTTAAGTATTAAGAAGTTCTCCACTAAGGAATTAGGGGAAACAATTTTATAGAATTGATACTCAATTGTAGTCACATCTTTTCGTGAACAACGGTGCTCTCAAGGAGTTACGTAAGATTTATACATCCACCTTAGCATGTCTTCTCATTTGTGTACCAAATCATCATTTACTTATCATTTTTAATTATAAACAGTTATTCAGTTTTTCTCAAACCAATCAAAACAACCAACCATAGCTTTTTGTTCAATTGAAATTTAGTCCTGGCTTATATTTTATCCGCAGTCCTTGTGATCGATACTTGGATAAACATCCACTTTAATAACTACATCGGTAAGAAGTAGTACACTTGCTATTTTCCGATCATCGGGTAACAAATGGCAGTCTCTTTCACAGAAGAGAGTTCGTTCCGCTTAAGGATTTCTCAAAAGGGTTGGCAAATGGCAGTCTCTTTCAATAGAAGAAAGTTTGTTCCCTTAGAGATAACGAATGGAAGTCTTCTTCATGAAGACAGTTCGTTTAAGAATTCTTTATTTAAAGTCAGCAAATGGCAGTCTCTTTCAATAGAAGACAGTTTGCTCACTTTTTCCTAAGCTGGGTAACGAATGGAAGTCTCTTTTACAGAAGACAGTTCGTTCCGCTTAAGGATTTCTCAAAAGGTTTGGCAAATGGCAGTCTCTTTCAATAGAAGACAGTTTGTTTCCTTAGAGATAACGAATGGCAGTCTTCTTCATGAAGACAGTTCGTTTATGAATTCTTTATTCAAAGTCAGCAAATGGCAGTCTCTTTCAACAGAAGACAGTTTGCTCACTTTTTCCTAAGTCGGGTAACAAATGGCAGTCTCTTTCACAGAAGAGAGTTTGTTCCGCTTAAGGATTTCTCAAAAGGGTTGGCAAATGGCAGTCTCTTTCAATAGAAGACAGTTTGTTCCCTTAGAGATAACGAATGGCAGTCTTCTTCATGAAGACAGTTCGTTTAAGAATTCTTTATTTAACGTCAGCAAATGGCAGTCTCTTTCAATAGAAGACAGTTTGCTCACTTTTTCCTAAGCCAGGTCAACTAGTGGCAGTCTCTTTCATAGAAGACAGTTTGTTCTGCTTAAGGATTTCTCAAAAGGGTTGGCGAATGGCAGTCTCTTTCAATAGAAGACAGTTTGTTCCCTTAGAGATAACGAATGGCAGTCTTCTTCATGAAGACAATTCGTTTAAGAATTCTTTATTTAAAGTCAGCAAATGGCAGTCTCTTTCAACAGAAGACAGTTTGCTCACTTTTTCCTAAGCCGGGTAACGAATGGCAGTCTCTTTCACAGAAGACAGTCCGTTCCGCTTAAGGATTTCTCAAAAGGGTTGGCAAATGGCAGTTTCTTTCAATAGAAGACAGTTTGTTCCCTTAGAGATAACGAGTGGCAGTCTTCTTCATGAAGACAGTTCGTTTAAGAATTCTTTATTTAAAATCAGCAAATGGCAGTCTCTTTCAACAGAAGACAGTTTGCTCACTTTTTTCTAAGCCGGTTAACGAATGGCAGTCTCTTTCACAGAAGACAGTTCGTTCCGCTTAAGGATTTCTCAAAAGGTTTGGCAAATGGCAGTCTCTTTCAATAGAAGACAGTTTGTTTCCTTAGAGATAACGAATGGCAGTCTTCTTCATGAAGACAGTTCGTTTAAGAATTCTTTATTTAAAGTCAGCAAATGGCAGTCTCTTTCAACAGAAGACAGTTTGCTCACTTTTTCCTAAGTCGGGTAACAAATGGCAGTCTCTTTCACAGAAGAGAGTTCGTTCCGCTTAAGGATTTCTCAAAAGGGTTGGCAAATGGCAGTCTCTTTCAATAGAAGACAGTTTGTTCCCTTAGAGATAACGAATGGAAGTCTTCTTCATGAAGACAGTTCGTTTAAGAATTCTTTATTTAAAGTCAGCAAATGGCAGTCTCTTTCAATAGAAGACAGTTTGCTCACTTTTTCCTAAGCCGGGTAACGAATGGCAGTCTCTGTTACAGAAGACAGTTCGTTCCGCTTAAGGATTTCTCAAAAGGTTTGGCAAATGGCAGTCTCTTTCAATAGAAGACAGTTTGTTCCCTTAGAGATAACGAATGGCAGTCTTCTTCATGAAGACAGTTCGTTTAAGAATTCTTTATTTAAAGTCAGCAAATGGCAGTCTCTTTCAACAGAAGACAGTTTGCTCCCTTTTTCCTAAGCCGGGTAACGAATGGCAGTCACTTTCATAGAAGACAGTCCGTTCCGCTTAAGGATTTCTCAAAAGGGTTGGCAAATGGCAGTCTCTTTCAATAGAAGACAGTTTGCTCCCTTATAGTTAACGAATGGCAGTCTTCTTCATGAAGACAGTTCGTTTAAGAATTCTTTATTTAAAGTCAGCAAATGGCAGTCTCTTTCAACAGAAGACAGTTTGCTCACTTTTTCCTAAGCCGGGTAACGAATGGCAGTCTTTTTCAAAGAAGACAGTTCGTTCCGCTTAAGGATTTCTCAAAAGGGTTGGCAAATGGCAGTCTCTTTCAATAGAAGAAAATTTGTTCCCTTAGAGATAACGAATGGAAGTCTTCTTCATGAAGACAGTTCGTTTAAGAATTCTTTATTTAAAGTCAGCAAATGGCAGTCTCTTTCAATAGAAGACAGTTTGCTCACTTTTTCCTAAGCTGGGTAACGAATGGAAGTCTCTTTTACAGAAGACAGTTCGTTCCGCTTAAGGATTTCTCAAAAGGTTTGGCAAATGGCAGTCTCTTTCAATAGAAGACAGTTTGTTTCCTTAGAGATAACGAATGGCAGTCTTCTTCATGAAGACAGTTCGTTTAAGAATTCTTTATTCAAAGTCAGCAAATGGCAGTCTCTTTCAACAGAAGACAGTTTGCTCACTTTTTCCTAAGTCGGGTAACAAATGGCAGTCTCTTTCACAGAAGAGAGTTTGTTCCGCTTAAGGATTTCTCAAAAGGGTTGGCAAATGGCAGTCTCTTTCAATAGAAGACAGTTTGTTCCCTTAGAGATAACGAATGGCAGTCTTCTTCATGAAGACAGTTCGTTTAAGAATTCTTTATTTAACGTCAGCAAATGGCAGTCTCTTTCAATAGAAGACAGTTTGCTCACTTTTTCCTAAGCCAGGTCAACTAATGGCAGTCTCTTTCATAGAAGACAGTTTGTTCTGCTTAAGGATTTCTCAAAAGGGTTGGCGAATGACAGTCTCTTTCAATAGAACACAGTTTGTTCCCTTAGAGATAACGAATGGTAGTCTTCTTCATGAAGACAGTTCGTTTAAGAATTTTTTATTTAAAGTCAGCTAATGGCAGTCTCTTTCAACAGAAGACAGTTTGCTCACTTTTTCCTAAGCCGGGTAACGAATGACAGTCTTTTTCAAAGAAGACAGTTCGTTCTGCTTAAGGATTTCTCAAAAGGGTTGGCAAATGGCAGTCTCTTTCAATAGAAGAAAGTTTGTTCCCTTAGAGATAACGAATGGAAGTCTTCTTCATGAAGACAGTTCGTTTAAGAATTCTTTATTTAAAGTCAGCAAATGGCAGTCTCTTTCAATAGAAGACAGTTTGCTCACTTTTTCCTAAGCCGGGTAACGAATGGCAGTCTCTTTTACAGATGACAGTTCGTTCCGCTTAAGGATTTCTCAAAAGGTTTGGCAAATGGCAGTCTCTTTCAATAGAAGACAGTTTGTTTCCTTAGAGATAACGAATGGCAGTCTTCTTCATGAAGACAGTTCGTTTAAGAATTCTTTATTCAAAGTCAGCAAATGGCAGTCTCTTTCAACAGAAGACAGTTTGCTCACTTTTTCCTAAGTCGGGTAACAAATGGCAGTCTCTTTCACAGAAGAGAGTTCGTTCCGCTTAAGGATTTCCCAAAAGGGTTGGCAAATGGCAGTCTCTTTCAATAGAAGACAGTTTGTTCCCTTAGAGATAACGAATGGCAGTCTTCTTCATGAAGACAGTTCGTTTAAGAATTCTTTATTTAACGTCAGCAAATGGCAGTCTCTTTCAATAGAAGACAGTTTGCTCACTTTTTCCTAAGCCAGGTCAACTAATGGCAGTCTCTTTCATAGAAGACAGTTTGTTCTGCTTAAAGATTTCTCAAAAGGGTTGGCGAATGGCAGTCTCTTTCAATAGAAGACAGTTTGTTCCCTTAGAGATAACGAATGGCAGTCTTCTTCATGAAGACAGTTCGTTTAAGAATTCTTTATTTAAAGTCAGCAAATGGCAGTCTCATTCAACAGAAGACAGTTTGCTCACTTTTTCCTAAGCCGGGTAACATATGGCAGTCTCTTTCACAGAAGACAGTCCGTTCCGCTTAAGGATTTCTCAAAAGGGTTGGCAAATGGCAGTCTCTTTCAATTGAAGACAGTTTGTTCCCTTAGAGATAACGAGTGGCAGTCTTCTTCATGAAGACAGTTCGTTTAAGAATTCTTTATTTAAAATCAGCAAATGGCAGTCTCTTTCAACAGAAGACAGTTTGCTCACTTTTTCCTAAGCCGGTTAACGAATGGCAGTCTCTTTCACAGAAGACAGTTCGTTCCGCTTAAGGATTTCTCAAAAGGGTTGGCAAATGGCAGTCTCTTTCAATAGAAGAGAGTTTGCTCCCTTATAGTTAACGAATGGCAGTCTTCTTCATGAAGACAGTTCGTTTAAGAATTCTTTATTTAAAGTCAGCAAATGGCAGTCTCTTTCAACAGAAAAAAGTTTGCTCACTTTTTCCTAAGCCAGGTCAACGAATGGCAGTCTCTTTTACAGAAGAGAGTTTGTTCCGCTTAAGGATTTCTGAAAAGGGTTGGCGAATGGCAGTCTCTTTCAATAGAAGACAATTTGTTCCCTTAGAGATAACGAATGGCAGTCTTCTTCATGAAGACAGTTCGTTTAAGAATTCTTTATTCAAAGTCAGCAAATGGCAGTCTCTTTCAACAGAAGACAGTTTGCTCACTTTTTCCTAAGCCGGGTAACGAATGGCAGTCTTTTTCACAGAAGACAGTTCGTTCCGCTTAAGGATTTCTCAAAAGGGTTGGCAAATGGCAGTCTCTTTCAATAGAAGAAAGTTTGTTCCCTTAGAGATAACGAATGGAAGTCTTCTTCATGAAGACAGTTCGTTTAAGAATTCTTTATTTAAAGTCAGCAAATGCCAGTCTCTTTCAATAGAAGACAGTTTGCTCACTTTTTCCTAAGCTGGGTAACGAATGGCAGTCTCTTTTACAGAAGACAGTTCGTTCCGCTTAAGGATTTCTCAAAAGGTTTGGCAAATGGCAGTCTCTTTCAATAGAAGACAGTTTGTTTTCTTAGAGATAACGAATGGTAGTCTTCTTCATGAAGACAGTTTGTTTAAGAATTCTTTATTCAAAGTCAGCAAATGGCAGTCTCTTTCAACAGAAGACAGTTTGCTCCCTTTTTCCTAAGCCGGTCAACGAATGGCAGTCTCTTTCACAGAAGACAGTTCGTCCCGCTTAAGGATTTCTCAAAAGGGTTGGCAAATGGCAGTCTCTTTCAATAGAAGACAGTTTGTTCCCTTAGAGATAACGAATGGCAGTTTTCTTCATGAAGACAGTTCGTTTAAGAATTCTTTATTCAATGTTGAGCGAATGGCAGTCTCTTTCAACAGAAGACAGTTCACTCACTTTTTTTTAGCAGGTAACGAATGGCAGCCTTCTCTACGAAGACAGTTCATTTCGCTTGGAGATTCCTCAGCAAAGTCAGCAAATGGCAGTCTCTTTCAGCAGAAGACAGTTTGCTCACTTTTTCCTAAGTCGGGTAATGAATGGCAGTCTCTTTCACAGAAGACAGTTCGTTCCGCTTAAGGATTCCACAGCAGGGTCAACAAATGGCAGTCTCTTTCAGCAGAAGACAGTTTGTTCCCCTAGCAATTGGCAAATGGCAGTTTTTCCCGAGGAAACACAGTTTGTCTGTTTAATACCCAAGGAATCGACAAATGGTAGTTTCTTCGCAAGAAACAGTTTGTCCGCTTTCGAGATGTTTTATTCCCATTAAGGTCGACAAATGGCAGATTTCCTCCTAGGGAAACAGTTTGTTAATTTCCCAACGGAGTCAACGAATGGCAGTCTTCTTCAAAAAAAGATAGTTCAGATTCCTCAGCAGAATTGACAAATGGCGGTTTTCTTACTAGAAAGCAGTTTGTTAATCCCCCCAGCATAAATCGATGAATGGCAGTTTTCGTCCCGAAAACAGTTCGTCCACTTTCAAGCAAAGTCATTAGCTCCTCAAAAGGATGCACGATCATATGGCATTCCTTTGAAGACATCACATTGAAGAAAAAGTTTCTTGTCATCCGTCAAATGGCATCTCTCCAACGGACGCTGGTGAGAAGTCTGATGAGGAAACAAACCTTTGGAGATTTTTTCTCTTTATCTGAGATATCGTCCAAAATCATAACTAAGACCCGTTTCGCGATAGGACATCCGAAACAAAGGGAAGTTGGTTACCTTTTTCTAAGTATCAACACTTAGTCAAAGAAGATGGATTGCGCATGTTACATTGCTATCCATGCACCAGAATCCGCATAACACATTTCTACAGGAGTTTGTCTCCCTATCCCCCGTAGAGTGCGACAACGGGATCAAGTCATGCAAGGATTTTATCATCACCGCAACATCTCAAGGACGCCCAAAATTCGGGCATTCTTTGGTATTTAAGTCTCTTTCACGCAGGAGAGATCGAGATATCAATCTCTCTCCCTCCTGATGAAAGAAACTTAAATAGGGGAATCTGTCATACCCTAATTTTAACGCCCCTGAGATGTTATACTTTCAGGCTTTTTTCATCAGAATCAAAACAGATGCTCAGAACAGTCACTTGTTCATCTGGTGCTTAATCGAGGGTGTTCAGAAACAAAAGAGCTTAGGCAAAGGATCAGTCAATGAAAGGGATGGTCTCCAACAAAAACATAGGATTCAAAAACTTCATTCTATTCACCTATGATTGATTAGACACCCATCACCTGAACCCAAGTTTGCTTACTTCACCAGTCTAGGGTTTTGAGCCCCATCAAGGACTAAAATCAGGGACCACATTTGGGAAACCCTAAAAAGCTCCAGGGCATCACTCAAGGGCTTCAATCATCCTCAAGTAATCCATATGAAAATATCCATAGGGCATTACACTTCAATTCAAGGTCTACAGTCATCAATTTCATCTGGTCGACAATTAGGGTTTTTACCCTAATTCACCTGGACAGTTGACTTTTAATCAGGGGATGTATCTAAAACTCAAAGCATGGCTCAATATCCTCCAATAACTCAATATGATCTATTCATATCATTCACTTGATAAGGATAGCTTAATTCACTAGAAATCTCCAGTAACGCGATTCACTTGAAAAAGTCAATTGTACAAGATCACCATTGACTTTTTGTAAATTTTGGTCAACCATGACTTTTGAAGTTTTAAATCATCAATATATGATATTTGAAGTCATTTGATCAAGGAAATTCAAGAAATTCAATCAAGAATCAAAAATTCAAAGTTTGACATTTCATACTTAGAAAATTTTCTAAGTGTTTTCAAGTGATTTTTACCAAACTTTGGAAGGGAATATCTCAAAATTTCACCTACAAACTGAAAAAAAACTTCCAACATGAAAGTTGTAGATTTTGATCCTATGAACAACTTTGTCACATATAATATTTTGGCTAAAAATCAACCATTGAAGAGATATGAAGCTTCAAAGTGACTGCCTTCACAAAACTAGCAAGGAAACCCTAGTTTTCTTCAAACTTTATGGGACTTTTTCACTAATTTCCCTAAGGATTTTGGGCGAACACCAAACTAATGAATTGAAGTACATGTTGAGAGCTTTCCAAATTATGTTCAACCTTCTCCAAATTCATTTTGAGCTAGGAGTTATGCTTATCCAAAGTTAAGCCCATGGAGTGAAGTTTTAAGACATGACCAATTTTGGTATTGGTCATTTTCGTGCAAGGACCTATACTAAATGGTGCATACACACTTCAAATATATCAGAAGAGATGGGAGGGAATCATTTGGATCATTTGCATCAAGATTCCTAAACATCCAAAAATCAAAGCCATGTGATTAAGTAATCATTACATTTAGGAATTTATGGCAAATGGTGATTCATCAATTGGAATCTTTTCTAAGCCAATTAGAGAGCTTACACTTCATGTCTGTCCCCTAAGTTCAGAAAAGATCAATGGATGGGAAGCTAGCTCGAAAACACCATCATTGCATCTTGGAGATTCTTTGAATTCCTTCATAGCCAAGAAAACCAAACTCACTTCACTAAGCAAGCTTACTATCTCCAATTGCTCTGCATCATTTGCCTATAAATACAAGTGCATTCCTTAGGATTAAACACACCAAAGCAACAAAATTCTTGCTTTCTCTCTTCTTTCTTCATACTTAAGTTTTTCAAAGGTTCTTTGGCGAGAAGACTCGGATTCTTCAAACCAAAGCTCTTCCTTTGAAAGTAAGTATTCAAACACATCAGGAGAGGCATTTATAGGTGATCCAAACCTCTGGAACACCTCTGTGCATGGAGAATCATCATCATCAACCCTCACTTGGAGCTGTTGCAGTCGGGGTCGAGCAAGGAGTTCTGGGCAGTTTCAATCCAAGCTAAGCATCTCAACACCTTCCAAAGGGATCACTGAAGCTATCTGGATCATTGCAGCAACTCTGCAACACACTTTGATCAGAGCCATATCTCCATTTTTGAGGTAAGTTTTAAGAGCTTCAAACTCTATAATACACGCAAAATTCAAAGGATACCATCATGATCCTCTTTCAAAAAAGAGCAAAATTCATGTTTACATCTTTAAGTTTGGTTGAGAAACGAAGGAGATAGCAAACTAAAAAAATTTGAAGCTTAAGGTTGAAGATGAAGATGGTGGCGCCATTTTTTGAATTTCCCAGAAACGAGTTTATTTTATTTTGAATGATAGTTGTGTTATCTACGAATTCATTGTAGTGTCCCAATGGTTACAGCGCGCGTCCAAAAGCCTTGCCTTGCCTTAGGTCTGGGGTTCGATCCCCCCTCGGACCTTTTGTTCATTTTATTTTTTTCAATTCACTTAATGTCCTGTTTTCACATATAATCATATGGGCTCTTTCCTTAAGCAGGCCACGCGCGTGGCCCAGTTGGTATTTGTTTTGTTTGGTAACCTATAGGGCGTGTGTTCAACCCTTGGCAAGACCAAACCCTTTTTTTTAACACTATTTTCTTTCATTTTATTTTATAACTTCACATAATTAAATCACCCATCATTTTAAATCATTTTCTCTTGATTTTTCACACACTTATCATTTAATATATCTATTTTATGAATAACCCAAAAATCACAAAAACCTTGTGTCATATCAGATCATTTTCAACTGTTTTCACAAACAGTAAATATTTTACTGGGCCTCTTATAGAGTGTAACTCCCAACACCTTTTTCTTTTCATAGTTTGTTTTTCAAAACTGTATTTACAAAATCCTCTTTCTGTTTTCAAAACATTCTTCTGGTATTTGAAGGGCATTATTCCCGGTGAAACTCTTCAGATACCTATGTGACCTATGTCCATCTTCACTTCTTCTATTTTCAAAAAACCTTTAACTATTTGTCATAAATATTCAAACTGTTATGAATCAACTGCTGGTAAGGCTTTGTACATACTTCTTCAAAGGCCTCCACTCCATCCAGGTTAGGCTTTACAAGCTTTCAATTTACAGTCTTTATTTAAATTACTGTCAAATATAGAACTGTTTATATATTGTTTAGAACTACGTCTGAGTGTAAACCTTAGGACAGTTAAACTATATATATATATATATATATTATAGGAATATGGCCTAGGATTGAGAATGTCTTCCCGGTGAAGGCTCTTTCCTAATTAGAGATCTGTAGTTCAAACCCCCAAGATGAATTATTCCCGGTGAAACATCTTGGTAAAAACCTTAGAACCTAAAATAGGACACATCCACCCAAGAGGAATTATTACCGGTGAAACCTCTTACCCATCTGCTTAGAGCCAAAAATAAGTTCAAAACCACATAGCTTTCTCTTATGCTATAACAAGGACCCTCGATGACCCTCGATTAGCCTCCTCTTGGGCTTTGTACAAGGACCCACAGGCTTCTTAAAAGCATTTCCAGCTTCCTCTTGAGCTTGTATACAAGGACCCACAGGCTTCTTAAAAGCATTTCCAGCTTCCTCTTGAGCTTGTATACAAGGACTCATCAGGTTTCTTATAAACATAGGAACAGGTCTTTAGTCACCTTTCAACCTACCCTGGTGAGTTTCTTCCATTCTCTAAACCAGACTTTAATCAAGCTAAGAATGTCTCAATCTCACATTGAGCACATCTTTTGGAATGAGAGACATGGACAGTCTCTGTCATCCTTGCCTTCATTAATCTTCCTTAGCAGAGTCTAGGTTCCATATTTGCTTATTCTCAGAAAGAGTCAGCCTTAATCTTGGGCTTTAAACAAGAAGTCTCAATTAGATAATCTTTCTGCTATAATCCAAAAAACCCCTGGAAAGGGTCAGCCTCCAAAATTACTCCTTTAAATCCAAAATCCCTGGAAAGGGTTAGCTTCCAAAGATCAGTCTTCTAATAGATAATTTCACCATCTGAGTCAAAATCCCTGAAAAGGGTTAGCCTCCAAAAAAAAACAGTCTTTTAATAAATAGATCTTCCAGCAAAGTAAAACTCCCTAAAAAGTCATCCTCAACCTTGGGCTTTGTACAAGGCAGATAATCGCCACAACCTTGGGCTTTGTACAAAGCAGATAAACCACATTTCCTGTGTCAAAGATTCCTAACCTCTAGGATCTTTTCCCCATAGAGTCATCCATACTCAGTTTCTTTAAGAGTCCGCCACAACCTTGGGCTTTATACAAGGCAGAAAACAATGTCTTCCCTACCCAGAGTAGCCACAACCTTGGGCTTCATATAAGGCACAAAATAGAGTCTCCCTAAGTAGAGTCAGTCACAATTCTGGGCTTTGTACAGAACACCAAATAAAATCCCTCAAATAAAAACTCTCCAACTAGAGTCAGCCTCAATTCTGGGCTTTGTACAGAACACCAAAGACTTCTTGATTTAACTCAATCCCCAGTAGAGTTATCTCCCAGAGTCAATAAATCAATCAAAACCCTCAAGCTTGGGCCTCATACGAGCCAGCTAAAGTCAAATCTTTTATACAGTAAATAGATATAGCTTATCCCTATAGAGAGATCTTTCTCCTATCTCACCACATTCAAACAAACAAACATTTCAATTTCAATTTCAATTTTAAACATTCTCCCATTTAGGACTTTGAAAGGCATGCTCTGAGGCAAAAAAACCCAGACTTGTACACTTTCCCTAATTTGGATGAGAATCCTTCTTTCATTTAAGAGGCATGTTAGCTGTCATACTTGATCAACCAAGTAGGCTCCCTCTCTTAATGAAATGAATTCAGCTTTTTTGTCACTTTAAAATGTTTGTGGTGGAATAGTAGAAATACCTCTCTATAAAGATGATTTCATGTCTCTTTACTGTAAACAAAGATTTAATTCAAGCTTCAACCTTGAGCTTCAAGCAAGGCACCAAAAATCATTAATTTCCCTAATTAGTTCCCCGAACTACATTAAGCTCTGACTTCCATTAGGGATATGTAGGCATGAGGTTCACAAGGAATCTCAGCAAGCTAATAAAATACCAAAAATAGTCAGTCTGTATGTCTTTCTTTTTAATCAAAAATTCAATTCCATATCCTAACACAAAGGAGAAACTTTCCCAATAATAAGTAACAAACACAATCACATTGACACAAAGAAGGTTCTCGTAGAGTACTACGGATATGTAGGGTGCTTAAACTCTTCCCTATGTATCACCGACCCCCCAGACTCTAGAATTTCTAGTCTAGGTGAATCCCCACACTTAGCAGACTCCTAGGGTTAATTTGAGATCTTTTTCCCCTTTCCTACTCGTAGGATAATTAAAAAGTTTGTGTGTTATCGTAGGAAGAACTGAAACAAAATTCATCCCATCCCGGGCGCATTCTCCTTCCAAATTCCGCGTGAAGGGTCTTGTGTGTCGTCCTCCCAAGTGAAACGGGGAGGTAAAAAAACGACACCACACACCCCCCTCAATCACAACAGTGACTACACATAAACAACAAAAAATTACAGATAGAAGACACTCTTCAAAAACACACCTTGATCTGCTTAAAAGCTTCAATCAAGAGACACACACTCGTGCTTAAAAGCTTAGAGTGACATTACAAAAACACAAACTAATTCCAACGCAATCATCAAGGACAATTGCTTGGATCACACGAGACAGTTACAGAACAGCAGTTCTTCACAATACACAATCTTCTGTCTGCGTTCCAAAATAGGATTGCAGTCCTTTTTATATGCTGCCTTGGGCCTTGGGCTTTTTAAGAAACACTGTCGTCCTCGGTTTTTTGTGGGATGCGAACTGACTCTTATTTTTACTTTTGAATTATGAAAATCAGAGAGTCGCCACCGACTTTTATTTTATCCAATTAAGGAAAGGTTTATAAAAGAAACAGAAAAAGACCTTAAAGAGATTTTGGGTTCGGGGGTAGGTTATACAAAGGGAAGGTGTTAGCACCCTTTGTATCCATGGGCTCTTAATTGCTTAGCTCACTTGTTTGAATCGTTTGTCTTGCTTTGAAATGCTTGTATGTGGTTTTAAATATTTTGTAGAGAGTTAACTTTGTAATGAACCTTGTGCGGATGTATACAAAGTGTTTATCTTTCGAAAGATATTTTGATGGTTTGAAAAAGATTTTTAACTTCGTAATGATCCTTGTTTAGATATATATAAAGTGTAGTCTTTTGAAAGTTTGTTTTGAAAAACAGTGATGTGGAAAAGCTTTTGTTATTTTTGATTGAGCAAGCAATTAGGAGGTATACCTTAAGTTTATAAGGTTCTATTTCTTTAGAAAACTTTCCTTGACTGGGTACAGAAGAAATTTGAATTGTATTTGAAACAGTAAGTTTTGATTTTGAAAAGAGTAACAGAGGGATTACCCTATGAGGTGCAAGTGTGATTGTGATTTATTTTCAGATATGTTATCTTTGAAATTAGTGATCTAGCGCTTCAGTTATTATTCTTGCCATACACGCAATTTTATATGTACAGAAATTAAAGTGCGGAAATGTAAAATGCGGAAAGTAAATCTACGCTATTACATCGATTGTGCGAGAAATGTAAATTACGCTATTTACATGAATTTGACAACCTATACACTTATCTATGAATTTAAATGGCAATAAGATAAAGGGAAAATATTTTTGGATTTTTGGATGGTTGATTTTAATTAAGATTAAGGCATAATTAATTTAATTAAAAAGTAAAAAAAATTTAGAAATAAAATTTAAACCAAAAAAATTAAGTCTAAAATATGTCCAAGTTGCTTGTTAATTAATTTTAAAAGAAAATTAATTTTTTTGTGATTTTTGAAATTTGTTTTGGAGATTATTAAGTTAATTAACATATAACTATACAAATAATTATACACATAAGTTAAACTTAAAGAGAAAAATATTCTAAGTATGTATAAAATTAGTTTATAATGTATAAACCTAATTTAATAAAAAGAAAATATTTTTTTTGATTTTTGATAGGTTAAAAAATAATTAAAAGGGAAATATATGAATATATATTGATTAATTAAACAAAATATTTTAATTATTAAGAAAAATAAAATATTTTTGTGTAAAAAATTAATACAATATTTTATTACCCTAAAAATATTTTTTGTGTATTTTTCTGATTTTTTAAACTATTTAAATAATTTTTGCAATGAAAATCAAATAAAATAGTTAATAAATTAAATATGGATCATGTGTGGTTGAAGGGAAGGTCTATGGTATGGTCAAACGAAGCGTGCGCGTTGGATGAAGTGATCAGATTGATCTGATGGCTCAGATGTTGAGGGTGCGTGGTAGGGCGTAGACTGTAAAACACTAGAGTAGTTAGTTTTTAAAAAAACAAAACGCGCGCTGGGCAGCCAATGAGAGGCTGCCATGACTTCGTCTTCAACCTTTCATCCGTAGCCAAAAGCCTGCAAGCGTAGCTAAAGGCTTTAGTGACGGTTTCCAAGCGTAGCCATAGCTCCTGCAAATTCAAAAATCTCATACAAACATGATAAATCTAATATGAGACCATGGTTGAACTCGTATGGACCTCACGAACCCAATAGAACCATTAATTTCCTGAAATTTTGCCTAAAAACGAAGACCCCTTTTTTTGAACTCGAAAACCCTAAAATGGTATATGCTTCGTTTTGCACTCAAACTTTAATTAAACCACCCAGAAAGCATCTATGCTTCATCATAAACACAAATACAAGGTTAAATTCAATTAAATAAGCATGTAAATATGTGTTAGAACTTGGTTTAGTTCTTGACAAACCGTGACTTCTGGGTACTGATTCGTGAGGCTTTGAGGCTTGACATTGATTTGGATAGGTTCAATGATGTTCAAGGATCACGTTTGAGTGTTTAGTTTGGATTAAAATTAGCTTAAACTCAGAATTCGAAATTTAAATTTCTTTGAAAATTTCAAGTTGATACAAGTGTGATACAAGCATATGTTTGGTTCTGAATTCGTGTCCCCCTTGTTGCTGAAGTGTTCTAAGCATTTTATAGGCAATAGAGGTGCTGCAAACATAAGCTAACAAGCATTGATTGTTTTTGAACTTTTGAATTTTAAATAATAAAAACTTTGAATACTTTGGCCATGGCTTCAATTTTCTTCACCCCTCTTGCAATAGGCCTGCTGTACATCTCTATGCTGTAGAGTTTGGATCAAATTTGATGGCTCATGCTAAGGACAAAAGCCTTGAATCATTATCTTGAACCATTTCTTTTTTAATTTAACTTTAAATGGAGTAAAATTAAATTAAAAAAGAAATAAAAATGTCATGGGCCTTATGTTGTTCTTGGGAGCCCTTTAACATCATTAGAAACATGTTTGGATCATGAATGCTTGGCCTCTTTTGGAAAAAAAACAATTTTGATCAATGCTAGTTTCATGCATTTTCCCAAAAAATAGCCAACTTCAACAAGGCATAAATCCCTCAATTTTGATCATATGAAGGAGTTCTTGTACTTTTTAGAAACCTCAAGATGTCCTCTACAAGCAACTTTGGAAGCTTTTTTGCATTTGGAGAAGTTATCTTGATGTCATGGGCTTTGACAAAAAACCACTTTTTGTTGACTTTGAAAATGACCTGTAATGTCTGAGCTCATATTTTCCAAATGGTAAATCCAATGACCATGGGGCCAATTTCATTTGAAATATAATTGAATTTCCTTCAAAATAAGCTTTGGTTGGGATATTTTGGATGCACGAGGAAAGAGTTATGGCCGGTCAAAGTTCAGTTGACTTTTTAGGAGAAAACCCTAATTTTGAAACTTAGGGTTTTGTTGATTTCTAAACTTTTCTTGATGAATTATGATCAACCATTGATCAAATGATGAATCTTTTGACAAAATATGGATGTTGACAAAAAATTGCATTTTTGACTGTCTGTTGACTTTTCAGTCAAACTGGTCGTCTGTTGACTGTTTGAGCTGTTGACTGTGCGTCCGAGCGAATCGAAGTTTGAAAATTTGTCTGGTGGTACTTTGAGACATATGGAGATCCATGAAATCCATTTGAGGTCTCAAAAAACTTGTTCTCCTGAAAAAAACAAAAACCCTAGTTAGGGACTGTTTGTGTAGGAGATAGTTAAGCGTACCTGATTTTTGTGCAGTGTTGAGTCTCTGCTGATCATGTGATTATCAGAAGACTTCTAGAACAAAAATCTTGGAATTTTGAAATGTGAAAGATTAATTTGAATGATGATACAAAACACGGAGAATCGTGCTGTCAGCGGGTTTGAGTGTTAACTGGCTGTCCGGGCATTAACGTAACAGTTAAAGGGAAAACTTAACAGTTAAAGTTAATTTTTTCCTTTTGTTTTTGTTGTGTTAATGGTGAAAAATTATTTACATGATTTGTTAGAAAAACACAAACATAATAAATAATTAAAATATACTGTACGCGAACGAAATTACTGATAATAAAATTGAAAAAAGATTTACTGCACAGAAATAAGTATTTAACTAGCATTAAACACACATAATATTATCTTGATAATTAAACGACGGTATAACAGATAGTATAATATTTAATACTGACAGTACAAATATTACAAAAAAATGTAGCGAACAGTACGACAAATATAATGAACGGTACATTATTTGAAAGCGAAAGATACGACAAATTCTAAATATGACGATTAAAGACCCATGCTATAAACAACAGAAAATAGATGCACGGAAGTGTAAGCATCCCAGGTCCGCATTTCTCAGGACTATGCAGACAGAAGAAAGACATGATCACCGTAAAAACAGTGATGACCGTAAGAAAAAACGTATCCACCCACTTTGCCATTTTTTGTCGGGGAAAAAGAGGAAACAATTATGAGATAGTATGATAGAAATTTGGGGGATGAGTGAAATTTGATGTGAGATTTTATGGAAAAAATGAGGGGTATTTATAGAGAGAAAAGAAGGATGGAGACGTTGGGGAATGAAGTGATACCGTACAAAAAAGGAAAGTTTGAATGATAGTAGGTTTTGAAAGAAAGTGTATGGTAGGGTTTGAAAAGAAAGATGTATGGAATAAAGTTAGGATTTGATTTGAAAGAAAGAGATTTGAAAACAATAATATAGTACAAAAATTAGTGGGAAACAAAAAACAATAATAATTTAATTGTTACCAGTACAGCCTGAATCCCCGGACTCTGTGTCTGCAAAATTTAATTCTGTACCAATTGCGTCAATACTATTTATCTGCAAATAAATCTCAAATAAACAGCGCTGTGTGAAGTGATAAACAGTACTTGGCGTTTGTGTAAGAATAAATTCAACAGCGAACCAAAATACCGTATAAGAATATTCTAAAAAACTGAGTATTCATAAAATCAGGATATTTATGAAATAAAATCCAAGATTATATGAAACTCCAAATTTTAGACAGAAGTCTGTTACCTTCTCTTTGAAAAAAAGATGCAGGCAAATTTTGGGGTACAATAGTTGCCCCTATTCAATCTTCTTAAACCTGAAGAGACCGATTGGAATCTGAAGGTAGAAGATGATTGAATATTTAGATGCCCTGAAATTTGCACTTACCTCCACCGGAAGTAATGTTTGAATTTGCATTGAATGCGGCTTGAGAAATATCGCTGGCGGATCAAAACATTTCTTGAGATGGGCTTTCAGATGCCATCTAGTGAATGTGTTGATGGTTTGTTCATCAGAATGAATCCATTGATTATATCTTGATGAAGGATTTAAATCTCTGTGTTGACCGTTACGGAACCGTCCGAGGTTACCGTTTTAAATCTTGGAGGTTGATCGTTACAGAACTGTCCAAAGTTTCCGCTTTAGATTTTGAATGTTGATCGTTATGGAACCGTCTGAGGTGTCCGCCTTTAGATCTTGAAGATTGATTGCTTTAAGGAACCGTCTGAGGTATCGACTTAGATCTGGAGGTAGATCATTAAGGAACCGTCTAAGGTATTGACTTAGATCTATAGGTAGATCATTAAGGGACCGTCCAAGGTATCGACTTAGATCTGAAGGTAGATGATTAAGGAACCGTCCAAGGTATCAACTTAGATTTGTAGGTAGATCACTAAGGAACCGTCCAAGGTATCGACTTAGATCTGAAGGTAGATGATTAAGGAACCGTCCAAGGTATCGACTTAGATCTGAAGGATTTGAAGTTGTTTATTCGACTGTGGTATAGTCTGGAAGCGTCAGAATGAGTCACCATTAGACCGTATCTGCTTTGCTTGTTTAGGGTTGATAAGTTGTTTGGAAAGAGAGATCTCTTCAGAATGAATCTTTGGTTTGATTATATCTGAGAGGAATGCTCGTCCGAACAGAACCCAGGGGATTACTGCATGTGATTGAGAATAACTTGCTGAGGATATTCGTCCACATGAAAAACCAAGTTAGTGACATGCAATGTCATGATGTATGTAATATATATGTTGAGATTCTCAAACTGAATGAGAATCGTGCATGTTATGTATGCGTTTGTCATGAAACATTATATGCTATGTATGAATATGCGTATGATGTATGATGTATGGACATGACTTATGCAGTTTAGAGCGTATCAAACTTCTGGTTGGGAAAATAAATCCCTGCTTGTTATTTTCGGAAACGATGACATTATGACCGTTGATGATCTTTGCTATCTTGTTCGAGTATACTCAGCTGGGGAACTTCCTTACGGACCAGGATGCTCTGTTGAGGGATCTTTGATTACAGCTTGGGGATGAAGGTAACTTTGAAGGTTCTGATTTTGATGCACCCTGACTGGGAATAAGAAAGATGCGTAATCCTCTGATGCACTATTTGATCAAGCCTTGGTGTGGAGGATCACACCTTCTGGGGATAGTGATCTTGAACAACCCTGCTGGGGAATAAGGTTTCTCGAATCATTTTGTTGGAGAGAAAAATCTCATTGAGGATTCTGCTGAGAAACGTATCTCTGTTGGGGAACTAATTGGGCCTTGCTTATCCGGGGATAACTCCTTGAAGATTACTCTGTGGGGGGATATTCCCATGTTGCTGGTTTCGGGATGATGTCCAGATGATTGGGACATTACCTGAATGCTATTCCTGTTTTTCTTATAAACATCAATCATATTCAAATGCATATGTTCATTCAAAATTATCATTGGGACGTTTACGCGTTTAAAACAGAAAAAGTGAAAACATTGACTTTGAGCATGAATTGTATTGATTTTGAAAGAGAGCCATAATAGGCTAATTAGTACAAGGGGACAAAAAATCCTAGTAGTAGGAATTTGTCATAAAACTTTGAAAAGTGCTTATAAAGGAAAATAGCTATGTGAAAACAATCCAGTCAAGTTTCAATTCTGCTATTGCCAATCTGTCCTTGAGTATCTCATCCCTCACTTGTTGGAAGAAAATGTTTGGACTGATTGGTGCCTTTGACGTGTTGAACCTTGAAGGTGAGTAGGTAGCCAAACGGGACATAGTCGTATGCTTTATTCCCTAACTTTTGCTTAGGCTGGCCTTTCAGGTTTCCAGCCTAACGGGATAATTATTATTATATTTTAGTCTCTAATTTTTGCCTGGATCGCCCTTTCAGGTTTTCAATCCACCGAGACGCTCATTTTTGCCTAAGTCGCCCTTTCAGGTTTTCAACTTAGCGAGCTTTTCTTTAAGCGAAGTATTTTATGACTATGTCCGCATTTACAGGGTGTGGAAAATCCTCACCATCCATAGTGGTAAGCAACATGGCTCCGCCGGAGTATACTTTCTTGATTACAAATGGTCCCTCATAAGTGGGAGTCCACTTGCCCCTGGGGTCACCCTGTGGTAAGATGATGTGTTTTACAACCAAATCACCGATTTGATATGCCTGACTCCTGACTTTCTTGTTGAAGGCTTTGATCATACGTTTCTGGTACAACTGGCCATGACAAATAGCCGCAAGCCTCTTCTCATCAATCAAATTTATCTGGTCCAACCGAGTCCGAATCCAATCGTCTTCGTCTAGATCGGCTTCTTTCATAATCCTTAGGGAAGGAATCTGAATTTCAATTGGAAGAACTGCCTCTATACCATAGACTAAGGAAAATGGAGTTGCCCCTGTTGAAGTACGCGCTGATGTGCGATAACCATGAAGAGAAAAAGGTAACATCTCATGCCAGTCTTTGTAGGTTACTGTCATCTTTTGTATGATCTTCTTGATGTTCTTGTTGGCAGCTTCCACGACGCCATTCATCTTTGGTCGATATGGGGATGAATTATGATGTTTGATATGGAACTGCGTGCAGAGTTCAGTAATCATCCTGTTATTTAAATTTGTGCCATTGTCTGTGATGATCCTTTCAGGGATGCCATACCGACAAATGAGATTATGCTTGATAAACCGGGCCACAACATTCTTGGTGACAGAAGAAAACGAGGCTGCCTCTACCCATTTTGTAAAGTAGTCAATAGCGACCAGGATAAAACGATATCCGTTGGAGGCAGTAGGCTTGATTTCTCCAATCATATCAATACCCCACATTGCAAAAGGCCAAGGAGCCGTCAGAACGTTTAATGGGACTGGAGGTACATGTACTTTGTTGGCATATATCTGGCATTTGTGGCAAGTTCTGGAGTGATGATGGCAGTCTGTATCCATGATAGACTAGTAGTAACCTGCTCTCAGAATCTTTTTAGCCATTGTATGTCCACTTGAATAAGTACCAAAGGCACCATCGTGTATATCTTCCATAATCTGTTCTGCTTCCTTCTTGTTCACACAACGAAGCAGAGTCGAGTCATGGTTGCGCTTGTACAGGATTCCATTACTTAAAAAGAATTTGGCAGCAAATCTTCTTATAAACTTTCTATCGTTAATGGATGCCCCTTCAGGGTATTCCTGGGCTTCGAGACATCTTTTTACTTTACGGAACCATGGTTTTTCTTCCACTCCTTCAGTATCAATCTCATTGCAATAGGCTGGTTCATCCTGTCTGTAAATGGTGATCATTGGCGCCTCATTATCCCACCTGACTCGGAACATATATGACATGGTAGCTAAGGCATCAGCCAGTTGATTTTCTTCTCGCGGGATATGTTCAAAAGTGATTTCTTCAAAGTAAGGAATCAAACCCAGCACATATTCTTTGTAAGGAATTAGATTCGGGTGCTTCGTGTCCCATTCCGCGTTAACTTGATAAATTACAAGGGCCGAGTCTCCGTAGACCTCCAGGAACTTGATTCTCAGATCGATTGCAGCTTTGAGACCCAGAATACATGCTTCATACTCGGCTATATTGTTAGTGCAGTTGAAACATAATCTGGCAGTGAATGGTGTATGTCCTCCTGCAGGAGAAATGATCACATCTCCGATGCCATTGCCAAGTGCATTAGAAGCTCCATCAAAAATTATAGTCCATCGGGACCCTGGCTCGGGTCCTTCCTCCGGTTCGGGTTTTTTGTAGTTAGTAACTAGCATAATGTCTTCATCTGGGAAGTCAAAGTTCAATGCTTGATAATCATCCACTGCTTGATGAGCCAGATGATCAGCTACCACACTTCCCTTGATCGCCTTTTGCGAAGTGTATTGGATGTCATACTCTGTTAAGATCATTTGCCATCTTGCTATTCTTCCAGAGAGAGCAGGTTTTTCGAACACATATTTGATAGGATCCATTTTGGAGATCAGCAAAGTGGTATGGTTTAGCATATACTGTCTTAGTCGGCGAGCCGCCCATGCCAAGGCACAGTAAGTTTTCTCGAGCAATGAGTATCTTGTTTCACAATCGGTAAACTTTTTGCTAAGATAGTAGATTGCATGCTCTTTTCGGCCAGACTCATCATGTTGCCCCAGCACACACCCCATCGAATCTTCTAACACTGTTAGGTACATTATCAGAGGTCTTCCTTCCACTGGCGGTAGTAAGATTGGCGGTTTTTGAAGATATTCTTTGATCTTGTCAAAGGCTAATTGGCATTTGTCGTTCCATCTTTCTACTTGATCTTTCTTCAACAATTTGAAGATTGGCACACAAGTAGTAGTCATATGGGCAATTAATCTGGCGATGTAGTTCAGACGTCCCAAGAATCCTCTGACTTGTTTCTCGGTACGGGGTATGGGCATTTCTTGAATGGCTTTGACCTTGGCAGGATCAACTTCAATACCCTTGCTGCTGACGATGAAACCTAAGAGTTTATCGGATTTTACTCCAAAGGTACACTTGTTCGGATTCAGTCGCAATCTGTATTTCTTGAGTCTGTTAAACAGCTTGTGCAGATGACTCAGATGTTCTTCTTCGGTGTTGGACTTTGCAATCATATCATCCACATAAACCTCTATTTCCTGATGAACAGAGCTACCATTTCACGCTGATACGTTGCTCCTGCATTCTTTAAACCAAAGGGCATCACTTTGTAACAAAAGGTTCCCCGGGGTGTTGTGAAGGTTGTCTTTTCCATGTCTTATGGCGCCATCTTGATCTGATTGTAACCTAAGAATCCGTCCATAAAGGAAAATGTAGCGGGGAAAATCTGAGATCGAAGCCATAGGATTGACTTGACTCAATATTTCGTTTGAAGTCGCCACCGCGCTTTATTGTTTCCAAAAGAAAAGGGAAAAGAACGTAAAACCCAAAGTTTGATTTTAAAACAAAAAGAGAACTCAGGTTCGGGTGTTGATTATACAAGGGGAAGGATTTAAGCACCCCTCATATATGTGGTACTCCACAGGAACCTTTTTGAAAATCTGTGTCGTGTGTGCTAAAAAAGGGTTTGTTTTATTTTTAAAATAAGCTCGGCAAAGCATTAAGCCTTGTGCCTACATACCTCCTCGGTGCAATGGAGAAGTCAGACCTAATGTAGTTCCGCTTAAAGGGAAAACATTTTAAAAACGAATAAACACTTTATCGTCGTCGGAGAGAAATACTCAGCCATTGATCTTGAGCATGAGAACAAATGAGTTCTTTGCATCGCAAATGAAAGAAGGGCTCCAACTCGGATAAAATCGACGAGTATGCCACTAGCTCTCTCACGCGGAAAAGATCTCATTATATCAATCAATTTCAAAATCGTGGGGTATAACCACTCGTTCCGACAATTAACAGTGTCTAAACTTTTGAAGAAAAGCCACTAAGGGCAAAAGATATTTTTAAAGAAAAGGTTTTGAAAAGATTGCAAACATAAGAAGGTTTTGTAAAAAGAGAGAAGACATTGAAAATTTAAGAATGGGAGGAGATGAAGAGGCTATCCTATTGCGTAAAATAAAAGCTAAGGAAAGAAACGGTCTAACCGAAGAAGAAGCCAGCACTTGACATTATAAGTCAAGGTAGATTTCCCATCCTTTGGACTTATCAACACTAAACCAACACATTACCACTTGGGGATCCAGATGAAATTATTATCTTAGCACCACTTTTGCATTAAGCACATTAAAATTCTGACGAAAATCTGGCAGAGTAACGGCTATTTCCGGGTAAAATCCTTATCTCAATGCCTTGGAATTAACCATCAAGGACTTTCAAGGAAATACCGACATACACAAACAGACAACAATCCAATGCCAGACAGACAGAATAACAGTAGAGTAATAACAGAATAAGGGTCCAGAGGCACTAAGTCCATAAGTTCGAATCTCCAAAATGCTCGGGATAGTAACCAATAGTCCGAAAGAGAGCCTTAAATGTTTTTTAGATTTTTGTTGTTTATTAGTGTTTTAGCATAAAAGTAAAGTATGGTCCAAGTGGACCAAAAGAAAATAGCGGAAACATAAACATAGTGTCCAAATGAACAAAGAGAAAATAGTGGAATGTAAATATGATGAAATGATAAAGCATAAAGCAAAATATAAAGAGCAATATAATAAATTGCGAAAATTAAAGTCAATTGTTAGATGTTAAAGATAACTGTTATACCCCAAAATTTGCCCGCATCATTTTTCAAGAAAACTCCAATCTGAAAATTAAGAGTCTCATATAATCATGGATTTTTATTTCAACAAAGATCCTGACATATGAAATACTTAGTTTTTAGAATTTTTCTTATACAGTAATTTGGCTTGCAGTTGAATTTATTCTTACGCAAACGCCAAATGCTGTTTATTTCTTCACACATGCTATTTATTTATTTACAGATAAATAGTACTAACACAATTGGTACAGAGTTAAATCTTTTTTTTTTGCAGGCGCAGAATCAGGAAACTCAGACTATACTGGTAACAAGTAGATTATTATTATCTTTTGTTTCCCACTAATTTTTGTACTATATTCCATTATTTTCAAAAATCTTTTCAAATCTCTTTTTCAAAAATCAAATCCTAACTTTATTCTCCACATCTCTCTTTTTCCCAACACTATCATACACTTTCTTTCAAATCTTACTTCCACTCAAATTTTCCTTTTGTACGGAATCACATCGTTCCCCAACGTCTTTATCCTTCTTTCCATTCTATAAATACCTCTCATTTTCTTCCATAAAATCTCACATCAAATTCTAATTCATCTCTCAAATTTCCACCTCATAATCCATCCTTTCTTCTTCCCCTACAAAATGGCAAAGCGGTGGGAAACGTGTTTTCTTATGGTCATCACCATTGCTACGGTGATCATGTCTTTCTTCTGTCTACATAGCCCGGAACACTGTGGACCTGGGATGCTTATGCTCCCAATCATCTACATGTTACTATTTGTAGCATGGGTTATCAATCGTCATTTTTAAGATTTGCCGTATTTCTTAAATGTACCGTTTATTCGTCGTACTGTTCAATATAGTATGTAATATTTGTACTGTCAGTATTAAATATTGTACTACTTGTCATAATATTGCTTAATTACTCAGGTAATATTTTATGTGTTTTATGCCAGTCAAATATTCATTTTTCTGTGCATTAAATGATTTTCAGGGTTATTATCGGTAATTTTGCCCGCATACAGTAAATATTAGTTATTTATTATGTCTGTGTTTTTCTAACAAGTCATGTAAATAAACTTTTATTTTTCACATAAAACAAAAACAAAAACAACAAAAAAGAAAATTAACTTTGACTGTTGATTTTTCACTCTAACTGCTACATCAATACCTGGACAGTCAGTTGACAGCCAAGCTGCTGGCAGTACAATTCTCAGTGTTTGGTACCATCAATCAAATCAATCTTTCACAATTCAAAATTCCAAGATTTTTGTTCTAGAAGTCTTCTGAATATCACGCGATTAGCAGAGACTCAACACTGCACAAAAATCAGGTACGCTTAACTGTCTCCTACATAAACAGTCCCTGACTAGGGTTTTCTTGTTTTTACAGGAGAAACAAGTTTTTGAGAGCTCAAATGGATTTCATACACATCCATATATCTCAAAGTACCATCATACAAATTTTCAAACTTCAATTCACTCAGACGCACCGTCAGCAGCTCAAACAGTCAACAGACGACCCGTTTGACCAAAAAAGTCAACAGACAGTCAAAAATGAAATTTTTTGTCAAAGTCCATATTTTGTCAAAGGATTCATCATTTGATCATTGGATGATCATAATTCATCAAGGAAAGATCAAAAATCAACAAAACCCTAAGATTCAAAATTAGGGTTTTTGCCTGAAAAGTCAACTCAACTTTGACTGATCATAACTCTCTCATCCTTCGTCCAAAAAATTAAAACCAAAGCTCATTTTGAAGGAAATTCAATTATCTTTCAAATTCCATTGATCCCATGGTCATTGGATTCACCATTTGAAAAATATGATCAAAGACATTACAGGTCATTTTCAAAGTCAACAAAAAGACACTTTTTTCAAAAGGACACACAAAGAGCATCAAAAATCATTTTGACATGAGACCAAAGGCATTGGTTAGAGGACTCTTTGAGGTTTCCAAAAAGTGCAAGATCTCCTTTATATGACAAAAATTGAGGGATTTACACCTTGTTGAAGTTGGCTAAATTTTGGAAAATGCATAAAACCAACATTACTCAAAAATGCATTTTTTCCAAATGGGGCCAAGTTTTCATGGTTCAAACATCATTTCCATGATATTATGGGCCTCCCACGACCAAGACTAAGCCCACACCATTTTTATTTCATTTTTTGCATAATTTTATCTTATTTTAAGATTAAATTAAAAAGAAAAATGAAAGGATAATGGATGGCTTAAATCTTAAGCATGACTCACCCAAGGAATCTTCATTTTTCTGCAGAGAATTGAAGAGCAAGGCAAGAGCATTGAAGACAAGAAGACTTGGTCAATAATTCAAAGCTTTTTAATATAAAAAATTCAAGAATTCCACAAAGGCAACTAGATGCTTCTTAGCTTCAATTCTAAGCACTCAATGCTTATATATAAGCTACCATACTCCAACAATCAAAAGAGACAAGTTCAGAAACAAAGCCTTACTCATAATACACTTGTAACCACTTGGAACTTTTTGAAAGAAATTCAAAATTCGAATTTTAGTTTCTAACTAGTTTCAGTTCAAACAAAGCATTCAAACATCATCTTTGAACATCAATAAACGTATCCCAATCAATTACAAGCCTTGAAGCTCACTAAATCGAGCTATACAGGTCATAATTTGTTCGAACTTAAATCAATTCGTATCTGGTTATCCACGCATGCTTAACAAGATGTAGACATATAGTTGAGTTTGGTTTGATGTGTAGATCATTTCTGGAAACTTAATTGAAGTTTGAACACGTATACACGAAACTACCATTTTAGGGTTCTTCATCTCAAAATTAGGGCTTTCCAAATCAGGCAAAATTAAAGGTTCAAACATGTCCTATTGAATTCGTATGGACCAGACGAAGTCAACCATGGTATCGCGCCAGATTTATATCACGTTTTACTTGTATTCGCTATTTTTTTGCAGGTGTAATAGGTGGGAGTTTTTACACCACCTGCAAACGCAAGGTGTAAAAGGGTGGTTCTGATGAAGAAGATGATGCGTGGCTCCTCCCTATTGGCCAGAGAGCGCGCGTGTTTTTTTTTAAAATAACTTCTGATCCTGTGCTTTGCAGCCCACGCTTTTGCCATGTGTCTCAATTTAATCACCTTCTGATCCACTTGCCAACTCATCCTGCGTACCAGACACGCTAGCCCATGATATGGACTCTCAATCCAACCACACCTGATCAGTATCCTTTTATTTTCTATTTTTATTTTAATTTCTTTGTTAAATTAATTAAAAATAGTTTTAAAAATCCAAAAAATACACAAAAAATATTTTTAGACTTCTAAAATAATATATTATTTTCTGAAATAAAAATATTTTATTTTTCTTCAAAATTTCAATATTTTGCATAATTAATTAGTATATATTTATATATTTGCTTTTTAATTATTCTAACAAATCAAAAAAAATCATAAAAAAAAATTGTTCTTTGTGTTAAATATTGTTTATATATTATAAACTAATTTTGTACATATTTTGAATAATTTTCTCTTTAAGTTTTAATTATTAGTATAATTATTTGCATAATTATGTTTTAATTAACTTAAATCAATTTCAAATCAATTCCAAAAATTCCAAAAAAATTAGTTTTGTTTTAAAATTAATTGACAAATATTTTGTACATATTTTAAACTTAATTTCTAGGTTTAAATCTATTTTCATCTTTTTTCTTCATTTTAATTTAATTAATCATGCATTAATTATAATAAAAATCAAATCATAAAAAATCCAAAAAAACATGCCTTTTATTTTTCTTGCAATTTAAATTCCTAGATAAATGTATAGGATGTCAAAATCATGTAAATAGGCTAGTTTACGTTTCCTGCACAATCGATGTAATAGCGTAGATTTACTTTCCGCACTTTACATTTCCGCATTTTAATTTCCAGCAAATATAAACTGCGTGTATGTCAAAGATAAAATTGAACCGTTAGATCACTAACTTCAAAGATAAAATATCTGAATACAAACACAATCACACTTGCACCTTTTAAGGTAATCCCTTCTCATTCTTTTCAAAATCAAAGTCAAAATTCTACTGTTTCGAGTACAAAATCGAACCTTTTGTTTGTATCCGGTGAAAGGATAGATTTTTAAAGGAAATAAGGATAAAGACCTTACAACTCAGGGTAGACCTCCTAGTTTGCTTGCTCAAATCAAAACAAACAAAATTCTCATACACTGTTGTTTTTTCAAAACAAAACTTTCCAAAAAGACAATACTTTGTATACATCCAAACACGGATCATTACAAAGTTAACGTTCTTTTCAAAACATCTTTCGAAAGATGAACAAACATTTTTGTATACATCCGCACAAGGATCATTACAAAATTCAATTTACAAAGGTATTTGATACCACATATGAGCATTCTAAAGCAATTGAAAAGTGATCGAAAAACAAGTGAGCTAAGCAAACTTAAGAGCCCATGGATAACCATGGATACAAAGGGTGCTAACACCTTCCCTTTGTATAACCTACCCCCTTACCCAGAATTTCTCAAAGGTCTTTTTTCTGTTTCTTTTATAAACCTTTCCTTAATTGGATAAAATAAAAGGTCGGTGGCGACTCTGTGAATTTTCGAAAATGCGAAAGCATAAGCGATAAAAAAGAGTCAGTTCACGTATCTCTCCCGAACAGAGGTATGGCCCGAATAAAAACGGAGGTCCACAATAACCATCTTGAAACTTGTCAAGTATGTTATCAAAGTTAGTAAGGAAGATCGATGGTGAGT
Source organism: Vicia villosa (assembly GCF_029867415.1). NCBI lineage: Eukaryota > Viridiplantae > Streptophyta > Magnoliopsida > Fabales > Fabaceae > Vicia > Vicia villosa. The sequence continues at coordinate 549,814 of NW_026705261.1, forward strand.
GAAGGATGTTCTCGGATTTAAATTCAATGGACATTTATCAGAAGCTTGATAAAATCATAGCGACTACACGATAAACCTCCATAAGTCTTAAATCAACCGCATACAATTCTCTTCCATATTAGATCTTTTTCTTTCGGGACACGAAATATTGCGCTATGTTAAGCAGATCGCCAAGTGATTTATGTAGAAATCACCCTACAACGAGGCCGGTCAAAACTTTATGTGCTAATACATGCGAGAGAAGCGATATGTAGATCACTCTCCGAAAGCAATACCGCACGAAAAGAAAAATGGTGAGTGATCTAGTCTTTACCAAGAATCCATAAGAATTCTCAAGGTGTTAAGACTTTCATCGATCAAAATAAAGAGAAACAAAAGATGGAACCACGTTAAAAGCTCCTTTCATCCATAATTTCAATCACTTAATTTTGCGGATTTGGATTCTCATCCTATCGACGCCCTAAGTCCATTGAAATTAGAGAGAAATTAGGCCTCTAATTTGTGGTTCAAAGAAAATATCAAAAGAATGGAGTAGAAGAAGAGTTAGAACCAAAAACAAGTCAAAAATAGCAAAAACAAGCATTCTGTCTCACTGGAAATCGATTCCCCTCTGTAGGAAATCGATTTCCTGCCTGCAGAATTCAGATCTGGCGCAAAAAACAGAATGGAAATCGATTTCCTGCGCACAGTTTTCAAACAAACAGCATTATGAACTTTGAAACTTGATTTAGGCAAACATACAAACACCTTATGATCACATATCCATTGTAGAACGAATTTTCCACCAAATCACCATCAAATAGGACCAATATAGCATCAAAGATGCATTGAACACAAGCACAAAAGAATCACATTATGATAGATGAAAAAAGATGAAGAAAATTACCAAATCTTGAACAAAGTTTAGATCTACTTCAAGAATCACCAACACAAATCTTGATCTCTCAACAATTGAAGAAAAAAAGAGTGAAATGGATGGTGGTTTAGCTCAAAATTTATGAGGTTCAAGATGTAACTCACAAACTTTATGAAAGAAAAGAGAGCTTTGGTGAATTTGGTAGGGATGAGAAGAGAAATTGCAAGGGGTTTGTTGGCTTTCCAAGCTCGAGAAATGAGAGAGTAGAGACCTCTATTTATAGGATGAGAGCAAGAGTAGTGGCAATTTGGTCAGTTGCTCTTGGTTAAATAACTTGTGTTTAATTGGTACTTAAATGGCATTTAAATGGTAAAAAATGGTAAAATGAGGTTTAAGTGGGTTTAATGAAGGGATTAATTTTGGTGAGGTGGAAAATTGGTAAAATGATCAAATAAAAAGGTGCCAAAATGATGTCAAGCTTCCCTCCTTATATTTTTTTGAATTTTGCGCACAGGAAATCGATTTCCCACAGGGGTAAATCGATTTCCACCTTCAATTTTCAAAAAATTTTCTTCTTGCACTGTTTTGATTTTTGTCCGATCTTTTACCTATAAAACATTAACAAAAGAGACAAAACACATATTTTTTGTATTTTGGTTAGTATTAAACAAATAAAAGCTAAAAGTGCTTGATGATTCCCCTCAGAGACAATCACAGTATCAGAGATAGAGCCTCACAATGGTGCTCTTGATTAATGATTAATATGCAATTGATGTATGATTTTAGGGTCAAAAATTGGGGTATGACAGATGCCCTTATTTAAGTTTCTTCGATCCGGAGATACGATGATTGCAAATCTTCGTTTTCACGAGTTTGAAGAGACTTAAATATATAAAACACAATTTTTGAACCTAAAACATAATGCGATGTTTAATGAATGCATATGATGACGATGAAACACAGCAACACTGGGGAGGCCAAGGAACTCCACTGGGGAAAACAAAATGTCTTGCGGGAAGAACTCCACTGGGGAAGACAAGACCTTGTTGGAGAGACGAAACTTTGCTGGGAAAAGAAACTTCACTGGGGAAAACATTTCGCGCCAGAGAGGTTAAAGCATCCTCTTTCACTGGGGATGAGAAAAAAAGGGGGGGCATCCTCTTTCACAGGGGATGAGAAAATATGCATCCTGAATCAGAATACCAATCTTTTGTTAACAGAAAACACACCATCGTACCACTGATGATATGAACGAAATACATCGACGTACCACTGACGATGAGAAAAGATGCACCGACGTACCACTGAAGGTGAGCTACCAACATTCCACTGGAGGTAGAAAAAAGATGTATCTCCGTACCACTGACGATAACACATACCAACGTTCCACTGAAGGTATGAACAAAATACATCGACGTACCATTGAAGATGAGGAAAGATGCACCGACGTACCACTGACGGTGAGCTACCAACGTTCCACTAAAGGTAGAAAAGAGATGTATCGCCGTACCACTGACGATAACACATACCAATGTTCCACTGAAGGTATTAAAGAGAAATTCATCGACGTATCACTGACGATGAAGAGGTGTACCACCATACCACTGACGATAACACATACCAACGTTCCACTGAAGGTATTAAAGAGAAATTCTTCGACGTACCACTGACGATGAAGAGATGTAGCGCCGTATCACTAACGATAACACATACCAACGTTCCACTAAAGGTATTAAAGAGAAATTCATCGGCGTACCACTGACGATGAAGAGATGTACCGCCGTACCACTGACGATAACACATACCAACGTTCCACTGAAGGTATTAACAAAATACATCGACGTACCACTGACGATGAAGAGATGTACCGCCGTACCACTGACGATAACACATACCAACATTCCACTGAAGGTATTAACAAAATACATCGACGTACCACTGACGATGAAGATATACACCAACGTTCCACTGAAGGTGAGCTACCAACGTTCCACTGAAGGTAGAAAAGAGATGTATCGCCGTACCACTGACGATAACACATACCAACGTTCCATTGAAGGTATGAACAAATGCACCGACGTATCACTGACGGTGAAGAGCAATCAAATACTTTGCTTTTCTTTTCAAAGATGGGTTAAATAAGTTTTTGGTCCCTATAAATATCTCAAATTTCGTTTTTAGTCCCTATAAAAAAAATGTCGACATTTAGTCCCTATAAAATTACTTTTTCATTCACTTTTAGTCCCTCTACAGGGACCAAAAGTGAATGAAAAAGTAATTTTATAGGGACTAAATGTCGACATTTTTTTTATAGGGACTAAAAACGAAATTTGAGATATTTACAGGGACCAAAAACTTATTTAACCCTTCAAAGATTGAGGATGCAAACACAAATGCATAATCTCAACATTCATCGTCCAGCGACCAAAATTCAATCCATGGCCAATATGGAAAGAAACTGCCAAATAAGACCAGATCAAGTGAGGGGATAACTCACTGGATTTCTGTTCGTAGGCATTTTGAATAGCACAACTGAAACATATTATCTACATAGAAACAAATTCAGTGGTGATTTCAAGGAAAGTGAGTATTTTCTGCCTAAGACACTCTAAATGAAAGAGCAATCTGATTGACAATAAACTTCATGAGAGCAAATATAAATGCATGACTGTTTTTGATGCATGTTAATGATGCATATGTTGCCAAAACATAGCACAAGGATTAACTCAAGAGATATAGTACAAGAATAACATAATCAAGCGATGTCTCAAGCTGAACACTAGAGGTATCATCCACAAACATGAGCAGAAATTGCTACAAACTTTTGATGGCTTCAGAATAAATGCTACCCAACACTGAGGAAACATTGGAGCCGAGAGAACAAAATAACCGAGTTCTACATCATATTCGAACCAGGCCAAAAGTACATTGAGTGGAATATATTCTTCCTCTTTTGTATATGAATACATCAACATATCCATTCCTTGTAATGCACTCATGAATCAAAACAAAACTTCTTTTATATTTTTCAAAAAAGATTTTGTTGAAATCAATTTTCTCTTTGTTTTAAAAAGTACTATCAACAATAAATGACATTTTGAGATTTATGAAAGAAATAAGATTGCAAATAACGGGAAAAGGCTCAAACTTTTTTAATAGAATGGTAGCCTGCAAAAGGCAAGACCCCATAGATGGTTACAAAGTTTGGAAAATGGTAATTTTGTGGAAAAGGTACATTGAAATGTAATGACCCCATCCTCTCTCTCAACTTGGAATTCCTGAGCAAAGGCTTCCGTTGAAATGTGTTGAACTTCTTCATGATAAACAGATGACTACTGATGATCAAGTCTTGTCTGATGTAGTTACTTGCCATGAATCCCTAACTTTTGCCTGGACCGCCCTTTCGGGTTTTCAGTCCACCGGGTACTTATTCTGTTTATGTCTCTAATTTTTTCCTGGACCGCCCTTTCAGGTTTTCGATCTACCGAGACGCTCTTTTTTTCCTAAGCCGCTCTTTCGGGTTTTCGACTTAGCGAGCTGTTCTTTTATTATTTTTAGGCGAAGTATTTCTTGACTACATCAGCATTCACGGGACGTGGGAGCTCTTCTCCATCCATAGTTGTAAGAATTAATGCACCGCCAGAGAAGGCTTTCTTAACAACGTAGGGTCCTTTGAAATTAGGAGTCCACTTGCCCCTTGAATCGGAGGTGAAAGACAAGATCCTTTTGAGCACGAGGTCGCCTTCTCTGAATACACGAGGTCGAACCTTCTTGTCAAAAGCTTTCTTCATTCTTTTCTGGTACAACTGACCATGGCATAAAGCCGTCATTCTCTTTTCTTCTATCAAATTCAATTGATCAAACCTGCTCTGACACCACTCAGCCTCAGATAACTTGGTTTCCATTAAAAATCTCAACGATGAAATCTCAACCTCAACGGGGAGCACTGCTTCCATACCATAAACCAAAGAAAAGGGAGTTGCCCCGGTTGAAGTACGAACAGATGTACGATACCCATGCAAAGCAAATGGGAGCATCTCATGCCAGTCCTTGTACGTAACAACCATCTTTCGCACAATCTTCTTAATATTCTTATTTGCTGCTTCAACAGCTCCATTCATCTTTGGCCTATAAGGCTAAGAGTTGTGATGTTCAATCTTGAAACTTTCACACAGTTCTCTCATCATGCTATTATTCAGATTTGAGCCATTATCAGTGATGATCTTGCTCGGTACACCATATCGGAAGATGATGTTGTTCTTGATAAATCTAACCACAACTTGCATTGCCACATTAGCATATGAAGCAGCTTCTACCCACTTGGTAAAATAATCAATTGCTACCAGGATGAACCGATGTCCATTTGAAGCCTTGGGTTCAATCATGCCAATCATATCAATACCCCACATGGAGAAAGGCCATGGAGACGAAATAACATTGAGAGGTGTCGGAGGCACATGAATCTTGTCAGCGTACACTTGACACTTGTGACACTTCTTTACAAACTTGTAGCAATCAGATTCCATTGTCAGCCAATAGTAACCTGCTCTAAGCATCTTTTTAGCCATCGAATGTCCATTGGCATGAGTACCAAAAGAACCTTCATGAATTTCATGCATCAACATGTCTGCTTCGTGTCTATCCACGCATCTGAGCAAAACCATGTCATAATTTCTCTTATACAAAACATCAGCATTGATGAAGAAACTGCCAGCCAATCTCCTCAAAGTTTTCTTATCCTTATTTGATGCCCCAAGTGGGTACTCTTGAGTTTGAAGAAAATGCTTAATATCGAAGTACCAAGGCTTATCATCTGCTGATTCCTCAACTGTAAATACATGAGCAGGTCTATCAAGACGCCTGATTGTAATCCGAGGTTCCTCATTATGGAAATTCACTTTGTACATGGAGGACAATGTGGCTAAAGCATCAGCCATCTGATTCTCATCTCGAGGGATGTGGTGGAATTCAACTTTGTTGAAGAATGTCAATAGCCTTCTGGCGTAATCTTTGTAAGGGATTAAACCAGGATGACGAGTTTCCCATTCTCCTTTAATCTGATTAATTACAAGCGCAGAATCTCTATAAACATCAAGAATCTTAATTCTCAGATTAATGGCTTCTTCAAGACCCATGATGCAAGCTTCATACTCAGCAATATTATTTGTACAATCAAAACATATCCTTGCAGTGAAAGGAACATGCGATCCTTGCGGAGTAACAATAATGGCACCAATACCATGGCCATGAACATTAGAAGCTCCATCAAAAATTAAACCCCATTTGGATCCAGGCTCTGGTCCTTCTTCTGGCAACGGTTCATCCCAATCTTGAGCTCTCAAATACATTATATCTTCATCTGGGAAGTCCATTCTGATAGATTGATGGTCATCAATTGGTTGGCGAGCGAGGTACTTTGCCAACACACTTCCTTTCACAGCTTTTTGAGCTCGGTATTCAATATCTTATTCTGATAACAACATTTGCCAGCGAGCAATCCTTCCGGTTAACGCAGGTTTTTCAAATATGTACTTAATTGGATCCATTTTGGAAATCAATAGGGTGGTGTGATTCAACATATATTGTCTCAGTCGGCGAGCAGCCCACACCAAAGCACAGCAAGTTTTCTCAAGCAGCGAGTATCTTGTTTCGCACTCGGTAAACTTTTTGCTAAGGTAGTATATTGCATACTCTTTTCGACCGGACTCGTCATGCTGACCCAACACACATCCCATTGAATTCTCAAGCACTGTGAGGTACATAATCAAAGGTTTTCCCTCAACTGGAGGGAGCAAAATGGGAGGTTCAAGCAGATATTCTTTGATGTTGTCAAAAGCTTTCTGACAATCTTCATTCCACACACATCCCTAATTTTTCTTTAACAACTTGAAGATTGGCTCACAAGTAGCAGTCATATTGGAAGTCAACCTGGAGATATAATTCAAACGTCCGAGGAAACCTCTCACTTGTTTCTCCGTCATTGGTGCTGGCATTTCCTGAATTGCTTTGACTTTATCAGGATCTACTTCAATTCCTCTCTGACTGACAATGAAACCCAATAATTTTCCGGAACGGACACCAAAAGTGCATTTGTTTGGATTTAAGCGGAGACGATACTTTCTCAAACGCTGAAACAACTTTAAAAGATCCTCCATGTGCCCCTCCTCTGACTGGGACTTGGCAATCATGTCATCCACATAAACCTCAATTTCTTTGTGCATCATATCATGGAAAAGAGTGGTCATGGCCCTCTGATACGTCGCGCCAGCATTCTTCAACCCAAAAGGAATTACTTTGTAGCAGAATGTCCCCCATGGCGTAATAAAGGTTGTCTTTTCCATGTCTTCAGGTGCCATCTTAATCTGGTTATATCCTGAAAAACCATCCATGAAGGAGAAAACCTCAAACTTTGCCGTGCTATCTACCAACATATCAATGTGAGGTAGAGGAAAATCATCTTTCGGACTGGCTTTATTCAAATCTCTATAATCAACACACATGCGAACTTTTCCGTCTTTCTTCGAAACAGGCACAATATTGGCAATCCATTGAGGGTATACAGAAGTGACAAGGAAACCAATGTCTATCTGCTTCAAGACCTCATTCTTAATTTTCTCCGCCATATCGGGATGACTCCTTCTTAGCTTTTGCTTGACAGGAGGACATTCAGGTTTCAACGGCAAACGATGCTCCACAATATCCGTGTCCAAGCCAGGCATGTCTTGGTAGGACGACGCAAAAATGTCAACATACTCTTTAAGAAGCTCTACAATCCTCTTCTTAACATCTTGACCAAGCAGTGCCCCAATCTTGACTTCCTTCTTATCCTCTTCAGAACTCAAGTTGATGACTTCTAATGGCTCTTTATACGGCTGAATGGTGTCTTCCTCGTGCTCAAGCAGTCTGGATATCTCATCAGGAATACATTCATCACTATCTTCTTCTGCCTCATACACAGGACACTCGAAGTTGGGAGAGGGTGCAGGGTCATTACTTTCAACGGTTTTATTGATTAATCTGCACAAGTGATTATTATTTCAGGAAAAGGAAAGATATATGCAAACAAGTAATCGTGCAGATTATGGCAAATGAAAACATTTTTTAAGGTTTTTTGTGTTACCACTTTCCAGAAAAAGAAAAAAGATAAAAAGCATGTATATGCAGAAACAAAATGACTTTTATTGATGATTTTAATGTTTAAAACAAACAGGAAAAAGCCCCAACAACTTCACTTTCATCTTGGGCAGAATGAAAGGATTTTGAAAAACATAAAAGCAAATTACTTTGAAGCATTAGTACACTCAGGAATGTCAATGGTGATCCAATTCTTAATCATCTTTCCACGGGTCACAAAGCTTGGCACTTCTGGCTCTGATTCGTCTTCAATAATAGCGTTCACTTCTGGAAGAGTTGGATGTAGAAACCCAACACTATGGAACATCTCCTAATAAGGACGAAAAGCAGATTCAGACTTTATCACAGACTTGTCTGAGGCAGAAAATCCCAGACCAGCTCTATTCTTGTTCTCTTGCAGACTCACCACTTGTCCCCAAACTCCTGAATGTCCATTCTGAACCACCAGCTGAGCATCTTTGAAGGAGGCAATGGAAGCTTCATCCTTTTTGAATTCATCATTAACAGATAGGGCTTGGAATGCAGTTCCAATGACTACTTCATCAGCCTCTATGGTACGGAACGAAGAGAGATAACTAATCAGCAAAGCTTGTTCTCCATTCACAACGACCATCTTTCCATCTTTCAAAAATTTCAACTTCTGGTGAAGAGTTGAAGTAACAGCCCCAGCTTCATGGATCCACGGGCGTCCCAATAAGCAACTGTATGCAGGAAAGATGTCCATCACTTGAAAAGTAATCTTAAAGACAAACGGTCCGATACTAATAGGCAAATCAACCTCTCCGACCACTGATTTCTTTGATCCATCAAAAGCCTTGACAATCACATTGCTAAATCTCATTGGTGTGCCACCATAAGACAGCTTAGCAAGAGTAGATTTTGGCATGACATTCAGCGATGAGCCAGTATCGATCAACACATTGGACATTGAGTCCTCTTTGCAATTGACAGAGATGTGCAAAGCCAAATTATGATTTCTTCCTTCCTCAAGCAAATCTACATCACTGAAGCTCAGATTGTTACACGCAGTGATATTACTCACAACTCCATTACACTGATCCAACGTCACATCATGATCCACAAAGGCTTGATCAAGTATCTTCATTAAAGAATCCCTATGAGCAAGAGAACTCGTCAGCAGCTCCATTATAGAGATCTTGTACGGAGTACGATGCAACTGATCCACAATCTTATAATCACTCATCTTGATAAACTTGAAAATCTCATCCATTTCCTTTCCTGAAGACGACCCTTCATTAAGTTTTGTCGCATCATTATTGTTCACAGGCACTTGAGTAGGATTCCTCTGGACATCCACAGCTGTTTGGGGCTGAGTAAAAACTTGTCCACTTCTAGTCACTCTACTAACATCTGCTATATTCTCAACAGAAGACAGAGGCTTGATCTCGACTTCTTTTCCAGCTTCCAGCATGGTGGCATTGTATCTGTAAGGTATAGCTTTGTCAGAACTATAAGGTATAGATCCAGGCAAACATATCACAAGAGGTTCTACAGCAGCTTTGCCATAATAACCAATCTCTACACATTCCGGGATTTCAAAGAACGGTTCAATCACATTGACATCATCTTCATCTCTATCCCTCAGAATCTCAATGAGCCTTTGATCTATCATCTCTTGTAAGTCTCATCTCACAACGCAACATCCTCGAGGATTGACCGAACAAATCCTACAAGCAGCATGATTATGCTCATAATGACTATACTCACACAGAGTGGCATGCATCTCTACCAATGATCCTCTGATGTGTTCCACACGATAAATCTTATACTTCCTAGGGCACCCATATATCATATTCACAGCAGACACTTCATGAGTTGGCAATGGATTGTTCTGCATATTTGGGCCAATATCACGGAAGGAAAGCATACCAGAATGGACTAATTTCTGAACTTCATTCTTCTGAGGCCAACAATTTTCCAAATCATGCCCAGGAGCATTCTGATGAAAAGCACAAGTGGCATCAGCTTTGTACCACCAAGGGAGTTTCTCTGGAACAGGAGGTGGTGACCTTGGTTGAACCAACTTCTTATGAATTAGTGCAGGATACAGTTCAGTGTACGTCATGGGGATAGGATCAATATTAACTCGAGGATACGGATTCCTCCTTGCTGGTTGTTGATTAACAGGAGCTACAGGCACTGAATTCACAACAGGAGTTATTGACGCCACTTGTTAAGATTGATTTCTGAATCGACTATTCCTCCCATGAGAAACAGCATTAGCATCTGATTCCTTCTTCTTCTGGAATGAAGAACCATACTTCTTCGCACCACCGGATGAATTGTCATTCCGAACCAAACGGCCTTCTCGCACAGCTTCTTCCAACATAACACCCATACCCACCATTTCGGTGAAGTCTATAGGAGCACTTGCAATCATCTTCTCATAGTAAAACGGACCAAGAGTCTTAAGGAAAATCTTAGTCATATCTTTTTCTTCCATCGGAGGAATCACTTGGGCGGCAACCTCACGCCATCTCTGAGCATATTCCTTGAAGGATTCCTTCTCTTTCTGCATCATAGCTCGCAATTGATCCCTATCAGGAGCCATGTCCACATTATACTTGTATTGCTTCACAAACGTTTCAGCTAAGTCTTTAAAAGTGCGAATATGGGTGCTATCAAGGCCCATATACCACTTAGAAGCAGCTCCAGTCAAACTGTCCTGGAAATAGTGGATCAATAGACGTTGATCATCAGTGTGAGTGGACATCTTCCTTATATACATCACCAGATGTGCCTGAGGACAGGAATTTCCTTTATACTTCTCAAATTCAGGCAGCTTGAACTTAGCAGGTACTTTCACATTGGGAACAAGGCAAAGATCATGCACATTCTTTCCAAACAGTTCTTTCCTACGCAGGGCTTTCATCTCTTTCTGCAATTCTTCAAATTGATCTTGGAAACCATCCATTCTGTCTTGAATTTCACTTGGAGCAGCATCATAAATGGGCTCCGGGACAAATGGACCAGTATGAATAATAGGAGATGTGTTGACCATAACAGGAGTCAACGGACGAGTCATCTCAGGAACAGACAGATAACCTTCAGGCATACCCCAGGGATATCCATTAGGCATACGTTGCTGAGTAGCACCAACAGGAACAGCAGGAATTGTTGTAGCAGCTATTTCAGAAATCACAGTACCTTGACCCTGAGCTTGGGTATTGGGAGGAGGAACCTGATTCTGATTTTGAGTCTGAGCAGCCATCAATGTCTCAACCAGAGCAGTGAGACGATCCACACCAGATCTCAAAGTAACAACCTCTTCACGAAGCTCACGATTCTCTTGTTCAAGACCTTCCATCTTCTTCTTGCAGTTAACTCGAGTGTTATACCGGTGAGACAACTTGATTCTGTATGAAGAACACTGAATAAGACCTCGGGAATACTCTCGGAAGCAATACCAAAATGCAGAATGATGCATGAAATGCAATGCAAATGATTTTTTATTTTTGGTTTTCAAGGAACTTTAAAAAATTAATTGTAAACATTTAGCAAAAACGTAAAACATAATAACATTCTTTCATTAGTAATGGAAAAGCTTACAAAAGGATTCAAAGATCCAAAATTACAAAACGAAGGAAAAGCTTAAAACTAGAAGGGAACACTTCTGACGAAGATCCAACTCCTCTCTGCAGCTTCCTACAGAGCTTCTCCAACTCATCTTCATAAAAGGCCTTCAAATGAGCATTCTCGACCATCAGCTTATCAGCAACTTCCTTCCATGCAACTGAATCTTCATGACTACTAGAGGAAAATAAATCCTCTTGTTGTCTCTTTCGCTTTTCTCCATGTTGTTGAAGTAACTCTTCTTGATGACGGATCTGATCATCCTTCTCCGTTAACCAACCATCTTGGATATCAAGCATTTCATCCTTTTCTTTCAAATGTATCTTCAACTCTTTATTCTTCATTTCCGAAGCATGAAACTTCTTCTCCCAAGCATCTCTTTCCAATCTCATCTTAGCCACGAGCTCTAGATGTTCTTCACTACTCTCAACAGGAGTAGTGAAAGATAATGGTGGAGTAGTGAGCAGAGAAGGCTCCTCGAGTAAGTAAGGCATCTGAAAAGTGTGAGCTCTAGCTTGAACCCAATCAGTATAGTCTTTGAGAGCAACACATTGCTTCTTTCCCAAATGTCTCTTCCTATCAATATGGTGCCAAGAACGCACAAACCGATTTCTCATATCCGAATTTCCATCCTGATTAAGATAGAAGATTCCTGACACAAGAATATTAGCGGGTCGCTCCTTCATGGGGTAGCAAAATTGACGCCTTGCAAGAATGGGGTTGTAGGTAATTCCTCCTTGTATACCAAGAAGAGGTACATTAGGGAATTCTCCACAGCTATCAATAATCTCACCAATGTCATAAGCAGGATTGTACCAATGGATATTCCCATTAGTAAGAGGCATGATCATCTGAGACCATGAGAGACCATCAGGATTACTCAAGAAATTCTTAGTCTGAGGTAAGTGCGAAATAAACCACTTATACAGCAAAGGAGTGCAATAGTTGATAAGTCGACCTTTCTTATCAGTCCTATGGTGAATGGAATGATAAGTATCCCCAAGCAAAGTAGGCACAAGATTCCCAATCATGAAAATCCGAATAGCATTAACATCGACAAAGTTGTCAATGTTGGGAAAGAGTATCAAACCATAGATGAGCAAGGCCAAAAATGTCTCAAAAGCAATCATACTTCCTTTACTAGCCAGCATAGAAGCCTTTCCAATCAAGAACTTAGAAGTCAATCCCCAAATTCCTCCTTTTTTAGTCATATTTTCTTTCACATCTGATATCTTCAACTGAAGAAGCTCTGATATCTCATCAACCTGTGGCTCTTTCTCCAGACCACTAAATGGTATATCATTCGTAACTGGCAAACCAATCCAATAAGAATACTCCTCCAAAGCGGGCATAAGCTGATAATCGGGAAAAGTGAAACAATGATAAACCGGGTCATAAAACTGCACAAGAGTCTCAAGAATCCCCTTTTCCACTTTGGTCTTCAAGATAGAGATCAATTTCCCATAACGGTTTTTGAAGTTGTCAAGATTAGGAACCAAAGTTGCTAGCTCTTTCAATTCCTTTGCACTTGAATTCCTGAAAGTGTACTTCTTGATGCTTCTCTTTTGATCCATGGTACCTATGATGTTTACAAAAAATGCCTCTAAGTTCCTTGAAAACCATTTGTAAAGGACATTTTTTATGAATGCATGAATGCATGGTTTATGCATCAATCACAATCAAGAGCACACAAGATCACATCAAATCACACAAAATCACACAGTCCAGGTTCAAAGGTTCGACGTCACGAGCATGGAGCCATGGGTCTACCCATCCCACAAGGTGTGTTCTAGGAAATTTATACCTGCTGATCGGGTTTTACAAAGGTTCCCAGAGTTTTCAATCTTCTATCGGATATTACCGGCACGCACAATTGCTCATGGGCGCCAATAATATGCCTAAAAAGACCTCGTCTGAGCATAGTATCGCATGACAACAAGCTCAAATTGGTACTTGATCTTGTTTCTACACTACATCCTAAAAAGGCTTAGATTGGTTAAAAGGTTCTAGGCCATTCAGCTTCTACGGACACTCACTATTGAAAGTAATAGTGTTATCACGATGGTTCATAACAACCTCTACTACCTTCCATGAGGCCTCCACTGATTGGGGTTCCACCATATGACGCTCATGGTAAGGATTGCTCCTGACATGCGACTATTGGTCTTACCACCTCCTATCTCAAGTTACTCACCAAAGTTCGGGTTAGAACTTTATCTCATCACAGAGGAACCATCGAGCACCAAAAAGAAAAAAGAAAATAAACACACAAAGCACACAACAATATATACAAATAAAGCACACAGATAAACAAAAATAGGCTTAACACACTTAAAACTGGATCCCCAGTGAAGTCGCCATTTTCTGTAGCGGGGAAAATCTGAGATCGAAGCCATAGGATTGACTCGACTCAATATTTTGTTTGAAATCGCCATCGCGCTTTATTGTTTCCAAAAGAAAAGGGAAAAGAACGTAAAACCCAAAGTTTGTTTTTAAAACAAAAATAGAACTCAGGTTCGGGTGTTGATTATACAAGGGAAAGGTTTTAAGCACCCTTCATATCTGTGGTACTCCACAGGAACCTTTTTGAAAATCTGTGTCGTGTGTGCTAAAAAAGGGTTTGTTTTATTTTTAAAATAAGCTCGGCAAAGCATTAAGCCTTGTGCCTACATACCTCCTCGGTGCAATGGAGAAGTCAGAGCTAATGTAGTTCCGCTTAAAGGGAAAACATTTTAAAAACGAATAAACACTTTATCATCATCGGAGAGAAATACTCAGTCATTGATCTTGAGCATGAGAACAAATGAGTTCTTTGCATCGCAAATGAAAGAAGGTCTCCAACTCGGATAAAATTGACGAGTATGCCACTAGCTCTCTCACGCGGAAAAGATCTCATTATATCAATCAATTTCAAAATCGTGGGGTATAACCACTCGTTCCGACAATTAACTGTGTCAAAACTTTTGAAGAAAAGCCACTAAGGGTAAAAGATATTTTTAAAGAAAAGGTTTTGAAAAGATTGCAAACATAAGAAGGTTTTGTAAAAAGAGAGAAGATTTTGAAAATTTAAGAATGGGAGGAGATGACGAGGCTATCCTATTGCGTAAAATAAAAGCTAAGGAAAGAAACGGTCTAACTGAAGAAGAAGCCAGCACTTGACATTATGAGTCAAGGTAGATTTCCCATCCTTTGGACTTATCAACACTAAACCAACACATTACCACTTGGGGATCCAGATGAAATTATTATCTTAGCACCACTTTTGCATTAAGCACATTAAAATTCTGACGAAAATCGGGAAGAGTAACGGCTTTTTCGGGTAAAATCCTTATCTCAATGCCTTGGAATTAACCATCAAGGACTTTCAAGGAAATACCTGCATACACAAACAGACAACAATCCAATGCCAGACAGACAGAATAACAGCAGAGTAATAACAGAATAAGGGTCCAGAGGCACTAAGTCCATAAGTCCGAATCTCCAAAATGCTCGGGATAGTAACCAATAGTCCGAAAGAGAGCCTTAAATGTTTTTTAGATTTTTGTTGTTTATTAGTGTTTTAGCATAAAAGTAAAGTATGGTCCAAGTGGACGAAAAGAAAATAGCGGAAACGTAAACATAGTGTCCAAATGGACAAAGAGAAAATAGCGGAATGTAAATATGATGAAATGATAAAGCATAAAGCAAAATATAAAGAGCAATATAATAAATTGCGAAAATTAAAGTCAATTGTTAGATGTTAAAGATAACCATCTTGAAACTTGTCAAGTATGTTATCAAAGTTAGTAAGGAAGATCGATGGTGAGTGAAGGATGTTCTCGGATTTAAATTCAATGGACATTTATCAAAAGCTTGATAAAATCTTAGCGACTACACGATAAACCTCCATAAGTCTTAAATCAACCGCATACAATTCTCTTCCATATTAGATCTTTTTGATTCGGGACACGAAATATTGCGCTATGTTAAGCAGATCGCCAAGTGATTTATGTAGAAATCACCCTACAACGAGGCCGGTCAAAACTTTATGTGGTAATGCATGCGAGAGAAGCGATATGTAGATCACTCTCCGAAAGCAATACCGCACGAAAAGAAAAATGGTGAGTGATTTAGTCTTTACCAAGAATCCATAAGAATTCTCAAGGTGTTAAGACTTTCATCGATCAAAATAAAGAGAAACAAAAGATGGAACCACGTTAAAAGCTCCTTTCATCCATAATTTCAATCACTTAATTTTGCGGATTTGGATTCTCATCCTATCGACGCCCTAAGTCCATTGAAATTGGAGAGAAATTAGGCCTCTAATTTGTGGTTCAAAGAAAATATCAAAAGAATGGAGTAGAAGAAGAGTTAGAACCAAAAACAAGTCAAAAATAGCAAAAACAAGCATTCTGCCTCACTGGAAATCGATTCCCCTCTGTAGGAAATCGATTTCCTGCCTGCAGAATTCAGATCTGGCGCAAAAAACAGAGTGGAAATCGATTTCCCTCTGTAGGAAATCAATTTCCTGCGCACAGTTTTCAAAAAAACAGCATTATGAACTTTGAAACTTGATTTAGGCAAACATACAAACACCTTATGATCACATATCCATTGTAGCACGAATTTTCCACCAAATCACCATTAAATAGGACCAATATAGCATCAAAGATGCATTGAACACAAGCACAAAAGAATCACATTATGATAGATGAAAAAAGATGAAGAAAATTACAAAATCTTGAACAAAGTTTAGATCTACTTCAAGAATCACCAAAACAAATCTTGATCTCTCAACAATTGAAGAAAAAAAGAGTGAAATGGATGGTGGTTTAGCTCAAAATTTGTGAGGTTCAAGATGTAACTCACAAACTTTATGAAAGAAAAGAGAGCTTTGGTGAATTTGGTAGGGATGAGAAGAGAAATTGCAAGGGGTTTGTTGGCTTTCCAAACTTGAGAAATGAGAGAGTAGAGACCTCTATTTATAGGATGAGAGCAATAGTAGTGGCAATTTGGTCATTTGCTCTTGGTTAATTAACTTGTGTTTAATTGGTACTTAAATGTCATTTAAATGGTAAAAATTGGTAAAATGAGGTTTAAGTGGGTTTAATGAAGGGATTAATTTTGGTGAGGTGGAAAATTGGTAAAATGATCAAATAAAAATGAGGCAAAATGATGTCAAGCTTCCCTCCTTATATTTTTTTGAATTTTGCGTACAGGAAATCGATTTCCCACAGGGGTAAATCGATTTCCACCTTCAATTTTCAAAAAATTTTCTTCTTGCACTGTTTTGATTTTTGCCCGATCTTTTACTTGTAAAACATTAACAAAAGAGACAAAACACATATTTTTTCGTATTTTGGTTAGTATTAAACAAATAAAAGCTAAAAGTGCTTGATGATTCCCCTCAGAGACAATCACAGTATCAGAGATAGAGCCTCACAATGGTGCTATTGATTAATGATTAATATGCAATTGATGTATGATTTTAGGGTCAAAAATTGGGGTATGACAGAAAATACCTTGCATAATGCAGTATTGTCAACCAGTATATCGATGTGAGGTAAAGGGAAATCATCTTTGGGGCTTGCCCGATTTAGATCTCTGTAATCTACACACATTCTAACTTTCCCGTCTTTTTTAGGTACAGGCACGATGTTAGCTATCCATGGAGGATAACTCACAACTTTTAGAAAACCAACGTTGAATTGCTTCTCAACCTCGTCTTTAATCTTCTTGGACATGTCGGGCGTACTTCTTCGCAGCTTCTGCTTAACTGGAGTGTTACCTTCTTTGATTGGCAGGCGATGGACCACAATATCTGTGTCGAGACCAGGCATATCTTCATAGGACCAAGCGAATATCTCAACATAGTCTTGTAACATTTGAATCAGTCTTTGCTTGACACTGTCTTCTAAATCAGCCCCTATCTTGACTTCTTTCTTTTCTTCGTCATTGCCCAGGTTGATAACCTCAATTGGCTCTTCATGTGGCTGTATGGTCTTGTCTTACTGCTCTTATAGCCTTGCAAGTTCCCTAGGTACTTTACAATCTTCCTCACTTTCGTCCTCAGTTTGGTAAATCGGATTTTCAAAGTCATGACTGGCAATAGCAGAATCGTTATCAACAGGATCCAGAGTGAATGTGAATCTGCATTTATTATGTGGGTGTGTGTAAGAACACATAGCTATTTGAAAATGAATAAAGTAAAGAAAGAAACAAAAAGGATCGCAAAATTTGAATATGCAAACGTCCCATGATTTTATTGAATGAACATATGATCATGGTATGACAAACCCTTATAAAAAGGACCAGTGTGCTTCGGGCAAGGCACCTGGCTTTTAAGTTCATGGTTCGATAGTACAGGAACCATTTTTATTTTTGAACATATAAACAACGAAAACAGGAAATCGCATTTACTCCTGATCAAAGGAGATAACATCTTCAGCTTCCTAGTTGTTCAATCCATTGTTGTGAGTAGGGAATATCCAGTTGCTCCAGTTGCAGTTGTCTTCTTCGTCTTCCACAACATTGACTTCTTTGGTGACGAGATGAGCTGTTGATCCTTCAGGATGAGCAAGATGCTCTGCTGGATATGAGAGCCCAGGCTGAGATACCTCTGTTGGCTGAGAGAGATACTCGATAAGATCGTCCCATCCAGTTGGGATGATATCTTTGATAGAGACTTGTGCACTCTGGGGAGCAGTGTATTCCACCGGAAAATCATTCTCGCCATTTGGTGTTTCCCAGGCTTCTTCAGGAGTGACAGGGCTTGTGATTGTCATGTTGTCTTTGAAATGTTCATCCCATCCAGTTGGGATAATGTCTTCGATAGAGATTTGCGAGCTCAAGGGAGCGGAATACTTCACCATAAAGTCATACTTGCCACTTGGTTCTCCCAGTGTATCCCATACTTCTTTAGGTGGACTTCGGTATTGCTCAGTAATGGAACTTGTGAGACTTATGTCATCTTCAAACTGATCATCCCATCCAGTTAGGTTAATGTCTTCAATGGCAATCAAAGAACTCTGAGGAGCAGTGTACTTCACTAGAAAGTCGTACTTACCGCTTGGTTCTCCTAAAGTATCCCAAACCTCCTTGGAAACGGGTGGAACTTTGTCGTCTTCAATAGCATTTACTCCTTGGCTGATGAAATGTGACATTAATCCTCCAGAACGAGGACTTTGATCATTCTTCTGAGTTCCATTAGCATAGCCCAGACCTAGCTTATCGAACTTGTAAGGTACGTCAAGGAGTTGTCCCCATACTGTGCAACCACCCTCTTCGATCACAGCCTTAGCATCTTTGAGAGAAGCCATTGTTGTGGTTATTTTTGTAGCAGGAGTAGCAGAAATATGTTTGGCAGTAGAGACAGCTGGAGGGACCACCTCAAAAGATTGGCAGGGGGTTTCGATGAATTCACCATCCATCTCAACATACTTGGAGTTACTCAGGTGGCTAATCACATATTCTTCTTCGCCATAAACTGTGACAACCTTGCCTTTTACCGGATATTTTAACTTCTGATGCAGGGTAGAAGTTACAGCGCTTGCCCCATGTATCCAAGGGCGTCCTAGTAAACAGGAGTACGCTGGATGAATTTCCATCACGTAAAAGGTAGAATCAAAGATCTGAGAGCCCACTCTGATTGGGAGCTTAACTTCTCCGTATACTGTCCTTGTTGACCCATCGAAGGCTCTTACCACAACATCGCTTGGTTGTAACACAACTCCTTCAAAGTCAAGTTTTTCCAGTACTACTTTTGGTAACACATTTAACGAGGAACCATTGTCTACCTTGCCGTTACATTCAATAGAGATGTGCAGGGCTTTATTGTGATTTTTCCCAGCAGGGGTTAAATTAGCGTCAGAGAAACCGAGACCGTTATCCAATGTTAGACTGGCAACACAATTTTCAAATTGGTCAACTGAAATCTCCTGTGGTACATGCGCAGCTTTCAAGAATTTCATCAGAGCTTTGGCATGAGTTTCTGAATACCTTAGCAGAGATAGCATTGAAATCTTCGAAGCAGTGTGCCCCAGTTGTTCAACAATATCGTAATCACTTTTGCAGAAGATTTTCAATATCTCCTCCATTTCTTGCCTCGAAGGATCTTCAATAGTGACTTCAATAGGTACTTGAACTCGTTCAACTTGTGGCTCTTTGCCTCGAGCATTGACATTTTGATTAGGAATCGGGACCTGGACTGGATTAGTAGTAACATTTGGAGAAATTTCTAGCGAAAAGATCCTTCCACTTCTTGTAATCTTACTAGTTCCCACAATATTATCAACAGCTGGATTAGTAAAATTCACGGCCTCTTCAGTCAAGGTGTCTTGTTTAACTCCATGGACATAAACATTAGTGCCATAACTCCATGGGATAGATTTATCTGAGGAATATGGAAATGGAGCCGGATTGGTAATGATTATAGATGCTACTCTGGGTGCAGCAGAAATCTTGAAGGGAGCCTTGGTTGGGATTTTCAATGGTATGTTAGAAACCACTGAGACGTCCTCTATCTTCATCCCATTTGAAAAAACTTCGCACAAATTGTCTATAGAAGGAAGTTTCTCAAACATAATGATACGACGATCCATCCACTTTTGAATTCCTCTTTTCAGATTTTCACAACCATTGGGTAGGTGTGCGCAATAAAAGCAATCAGGGTCACAACCTGGAAATAAACCAGCTTGTATTAGCTTTCTTTTGATTTCAAAGAGCGGAGTTGACAGTTCTCTCACATCATAGATATAAACAGTGTCCATGATAGCATTAACGGTCTTGTCGTGTTTTGGCATAGGCGCAGTGATGACATTTGGAGTCTCTGGAGGATCGAATTCAATTTCCCCAGCATCTATCATGTCTTGGATTTTATTTTTCAGGGCCCAATAGTGATCTGCGTCATGTCCTGGACAATTGGAATGGTATGCACACGTTGCGTCGGGGCGATAACTAGGAGAGGAAGTGTTGACATTCTTTGGAGGATCTTTCAATGTAATTAGATTTGCTTTTAACAAGTGCTGCAATGCTTGAGAGATCGGCATGTTGATTTTGGTGAAGTTTCTTCTCGGTGCGTCAGGTCGACGCTATACTTCGGCAGTTGATCTTTTTGAGGTGCAGATGCAGAGATCAGAACAGCCTCTACAGATTGGTGATGCTCACTTTTGCGACTTTTCTGACTGTGCACTGTATTGACTTCATTTCTCCCACTGCTGGGCCTCTTTGTAGTACCAGAGGAGGAGCTTACTTGAATTTTTCCACTTTGTATGCCGCTTTCGACACACACTCCAGTTAATATCAAGTCAGTGAAACCTGACGATGAGCTTCCCAGCAAATGACTGTAAAAAGGGCCAGTTAAAGTGCCCATGAACATGTCGACCAGCTCGCGATCAGATAAGGGAGGTTGAACCATTCCAGCTAGATCTATCCACTTTTATGCATACTCTTTGAAACTTTCTTTTGGTGCCATGGTCATGCCTCGTAGTTAAGTACGGGTTGGTGTAAGGTCAGCGTAGTATTCATACTGCTTGTAGAATGCAGCAGCCAGATCTTCCCAAGTGTGAACTTTTGCACTTTCCAGTTGGTAGTATCACTCGAGTTGAGTACCCAACAGACTTTCTTGGAAGAAATGAATCCAGTATTTGTTATCTGCCGTATGAGGCAGTATCTTCCTCACATAGGACCTTAGATGCAGCTTTGGGCAAGAGACTCCATCATACTTTGCAAAGACAGGAACTTTGAACTTTGGAGGGATAACAACATTTGAGACGAGTCCAAGATCATTGAAGTCTAAACCAGGTATTTTCTGTATCTCCATAGCTTTCATGCGTTCTTCCAACTGCTGGTATTTGCTATTACCCTGTTCGTCTTCAGAGTGATAATCTTCTTCATCAAGAGAGAGAGAGAGAGAGAGAGAGAGAGTTTGGCAGAACCCTGGTTGATGTGGTTGTCTTCTTGATCACCTTCACCGACTACTTCAGGGATTGGCGCTTTTCTGGGCATTCTGGCTGGGACTCCGACTTTCCTCACGAGGTGGCTTAAACCTACAGATCCCTTGGACTTCTTTTTCTTCTTGGTCATCAGGGCTTTCAGTTCCTGTTGCCCATTTGCTAGCTCCAAAATTGCTATTTGAACTTGGGCGTTTTGTGCCTCGAGATTCTTGATGCTTGTTTCGGAATCCATCCCTTCTAACTGAAATAAACAGCGAGGAGATGAGAAACCTGTTATGTGGACCTGTTATGCAATGTTTATGAATGAAATGTATATGCAATGTTTTCAAGGATCTTAGAATTTAAATTTGTTCAAAAAAAAGAAACAAACATTTATTAGTCAAACATTTTATTTCTTTTTTTTTCTTTTGTCTCTTCTTTTCTCTCTTTTTCTTTGCCTCTTTCGGGCTTACAAGATAAAGCAAAAATAAAGAAAATAAAGGATTCTTCAAGCCTCCCATGGACGCTTTCTCTTTGCACCCAGGAACGTGTTGATCTGCTGTTCTTCATGGAGTTGTCTGGTGAGCTCCAACCCTTTCCTCTCATAGTCTTGACAGTGTGCTTTGAAGGTGTCCCTTTCTCCTTTTAGTTGAACCCAAGATTTCTGCAGCTCTTCTAGGTCAGTCGGCATGTCCGGATGTAAAATAACTTGAGGTTCCTCCCCTTCGACTTCTGGCTCAATGGTCACAGGTAGGATGGCGGGATATGGCATGATGAACTTCTGAGCACGAGCACGCACCCATTTGAGGTAAGGCTCCATGGGAATAGAATTCCATTGTCCTAAAGTCTTGCTTTCTACTTTGTAGACACTGCCCCAAGCATGTATAAACCTTCGTCGATATCGCTGGAAATCATCTTCGTAGTCGAACACAATGCCGCGGATGATCATGTCGTGAGGACCATTACTTCGTGCATATCCGAATTGGCGCAAAGCTAAAGAGGGATTGTAGGTGATGCCTCCCCTAATGCCAAGGAGTGGCACATTAGGGTACTCCCCACAATGGTCAATGAGAGTGATGTTTTTTTGAAAAAAGTTGTTCCACCAAATATCTGAATGAGATAAAGACATAATTCTGCGAGACCATTGCATCCTTTGCTCGTTTCTCAACACTGATCGGGGAAGGTGTAATGTAAACCATCTAGCCAGTAGTGGTACACAACACATAAGAGTTCCTCGCTTTTTCATGGTACGAGTGTGTAGAGAATGTAGAATGTCTCCCAGCAAAGTAGGTACCGGATTGCGAGTTAAGAAAATGTTGATAGCATGCACACTTATGAATTGGTCGGGATTAGGGAATAAAACCAAGCCATAAATCAAAAGAGCCACAACTTCTTCAAAAGCTTGGTAACTATTATCCTTTAATAGTGATTGAGCCTTTCCCATCAATAATTTAGCAAGAAAACCCTCAACTCGACTCTTTGTTTCCCAATTAGACTAGATTTCTGACTTTCGTAAATGTAAGGCAGCGGCAATGATTTCAGGCTTTGGGACCTTTTCTAAACCAGTGAAAGGTAATTGATCTCGAACAGGTAACCCAATTAGTTCAGAGAATTCCTCCAAGGTGGGTACTAGCTGGTAATCGGGAAATGTAAAACAATGATGTTCGGGATCAAAGAATTGGAACAGAACCCGTATCATGTCTTCTTCAAATTTTGAGGTAACCAAATGGAGTAGGTGACCGTGCCTTTCGGTGAATTGAGCATTCCTGGGAAATTATGATATTAGGTCCTTTAGTTCAGACGGTATTGTTGAGATGTTGATCCGGATATAATTTCTGGTAGCGAGAGCCATTA
This sequence comes from Vicia villosa, assembly GCF_029867415.1. Lineage (NCBI taxonomy): Eukaryota > Viridiplantae > Streptophyta > Magnoliopsida > Fabales > Fabaceae > Vicia > Vicia villosa. Next base: position 573,163 of record NW_026705261.1, read on the forward strand.
CCTGCAATCAGCAGAACAAAAATAAACTCTTCGATCCATGAAATGATTATTGAGAAATGATATGCTTATGATGTTATGATGTTATGATGTCAAACATGTGGCAAACACACACAAATCACACAATAGCCTTAGGTTTAAAGGCTTGCACGAGGTTCATAGGTGATACCCTCCCCATTGAAGTTTAGTTGGTTTAAACCTGTCTTAGAATGGTATTCTGGTTCTATGATCCTTGGAGACAAAATCTCAATACGGCACTCGGACGGCCGATCAAAACATTCCTCGAGGATAACCAACTTCGACCAATTTCAAAGTTAGTCACTTAATAGGCCACAAGTCAAGTTCAACTAAAGGTTCTAAGGCAAATTAGTGCTTGATGACATTTAGGAAGCCTAACATACTCCTTGATCGTTTTCAAGGGATATCAGTACAAACCAAAGTGTCGCACTAACGGTGACTACCAGATCAACCGTATCGGTACATGCCGTACAGTTTCCTTGGTCTATTATCACATACTTAAGGTATCTCGAGATTCGGGATAGAATCTTTCACACAAGTAAATACCCAAACAAACCTTTGAAAAATAGAGTAAACAAGACAAGCAATTGAAAACATCGAAGTGATCTAAACTCTAAGGTAACCCCTTTAAAAACATTTTGTTTTTGAAATCCCCAGCAGAGTCGCCAATTTTGTCGTTCTCGGTTTTTTGTAAGATGCGAACTGACTCTTCTTTTTATTTTTGAATTGTGAAAATCAGAGAGTCGCCACCGACTTTTATTTTATCCAATTAAGGAAAGGTTTATAAAAGAAACAGAAAAAGACCTTAAAGAGATTTTGGGTTCGGGGGTAGGTTATACAAAGGGAAGGTGTTAGCACCCTTTGTGTCCATGGTTATCCATGGGCTTTCAATTGCTTAGCTCACTTGTTTGAATCGTTTGTCTTGCTTTGAAATGCTTGTATGTGGTTTTAAATATTTTGTAGAGAGTTAACTTTGTAATGAACCTTGTGCGGATGTATACAAAGTGTTTATCTTTCGAAAGATATTTTGATGGTTTGAAAAAGATTTCTAACTTCATAATGATCCTTGTTTGGATATATACAAAGTGTAGTCTTTTGAAAGTTTGTTTTGAAAAATAGTGATGTGGAAAAGCTTTTGTTATTTTTGATTGAGCAAGCAATTAGGAGGTATACCTTAAGTTTATATGGTTCTATTTCTTTAGAAAACTTTCCTTGACTGGGTACAGAAGAAATTTGAATTGTATTTGAAACAGTAAGTTTTGATTTTGAAAAGAGTAACAGAGGGATTACCCTAAGATGTGCAAGTGTGATTGTGATTTATTTTCAGATATGTTATCTTTGAAATTAGTGATCTAGCGCTTCAGTTATTATTCTTGCCATACACGCAATTTTATATGTACAAAAATTAAAGTGCGGAAATGTAAAATGCGGAAAGTAAATCTACGCTATTACATCGATTGTGCGAGAAATGTAAACTACGCTATTTACATGAATTTGACAACCTATACACTTATCTATGAATTTAAATGGCAATAAGATAAAGGGAAATTTTTTTTGGATTTTTGGATAGTTGATTTTAATTAAGATTAAGGCATAATTAATTTAATTAAAAAGTATAAAAATTTTAGAAATAAAATTTAAACCAAAAAAATTAAGTCTAAAATATGTCCAAGTTGTTTGTTAATTAATTTTAAAAGAAAATTAATTTTTTTGTGATTTTTGAAATTTGTTTTTGGAGATTATTAAGTTAATTAACATATAACTATACAAATAATTATACACATAAATTAAACTTAAAGAGAAAAATATTCTAAATATGTATAAAATTAGTTTATAATGTATAAACCTAATTTAGTAAAAAGAAAATATTTTTTTTATTTTTGATAGGTTAAAAAATAATTAAAAGGGAAATATATGAATATATATTGATTAATTAAACAAAATATTTTAATTATTAAGAAAAATAAAATATTTTTGTGTCAAAAATTAATACAATATTTTATTACCCTAAAAATATTTTTTGTGTATTTTTCTGATTTTTTAAACTATTTAAATAATTTTTGAAAAGAAAATCAAATAAAATAGTTAATAAATTAAATATGGATCAGGTGTGGTTGAAGGGAAGGTCTATGGTATGGTCAAACGAAGCGTGCGCGTTGGATGAAGTGATCAGATTGATCTGATGGCTCAGATGTTGAGGGTGCGTGTTAGGGCGTAGACTGCAAAACACCAAAGTAGTTAGTTTTTAAAAAAACAAAACGCGCACTGGGCAGCCAATGAGAGGCTGCCACGACTTCGTCTTCAACCTTTCATCCGTAGCCAAAAGCCTGCAAGCGTAGCTAAAGGCTTTAGTGACAGTTTCCAAGCGTAGCCATAGCTCGTGCAAATTCAAAAATCTCATACAAACATGATAAATCTAATATGAGACCATGGTTGAACTCGTATGGACCTCACGAACCCAATAGAACCATTAAATTCCTGAAATTTTCCCTAAAAACGAAGACCCCTCTTTTTGAACTCGAAAACCCTAAAATGGTATATGCTTCGTTTTGCACTCAAACTTTAATTAAACCACCCAGAAAGCATCTATGCTTCATCATAAACACAAATACAAGGTTAAATTCAATTAAATAAGCATGTAAATATGTGTTAGAACTTGGTTTAGTTCTTGACAAACCGTGACTTCTGGGTACTGATTCGTGAGGCTTTGAGGCTTGACATTGATTTGGATAGGTTCAATGATGTTCAAGGATCACGTTTGAGTGTTTAGTTTGGATTAAAATTAGCTTAAACTCAGAATTCGAAATTTAAATTTCTTTGAAAATTTCAAGTTGATACAAGTGTGATACAAGCATATGTTTGGTTCTGAATTCGTGTCCCCCTTGTTGCTGAAGTGTTCTAAGCATTTTATAGGCAATAGAGGTGCTGCAAACTTAAGCTAACAAGCATTGATTGTTTTTGAACTTTTGAATTTTAAATAATAAAAACTTTGAATACTTTGGCCATGGCTTCAATTTTCTTCACCCCTCTTGCTATAGGCCTGCTGTACATCTCTATGCTGCAGAGTTTGGATCAAATTTGATGGCTCATGCTAAGGACAAAAGCCTTGAATCATTATCTTGAACCATTTCTTTTTTAATTTAAGTTTAAATGGAATAAAATTAAATTAAAAAAGAAATAAAAATGTCATGGGCCTTATGTTGGTCTTGGGAGCCCTTTAACATCATTAGAAACATGTTTGGATCATGAATGCTTGGCCTCTTTTTGAAAAAAAACAATTTTGATCAATGCTAGTTTCATGCATTTTCCCAAAAAATAGCCAACTTCAACAAGGCATAAATCCCTCAATTTTGATCATATGAAGTAGTTCTTGTACTTTTTAGAAACCTCAAGATGTCCTTTACAAGCTACTTTGTAAGCTTTTTAGCATTTGGAGAAGTTATCTTGAAAATGACCTGTAATGTCTGAGCTCATATTTTCCAAATGGTAAATCCAATGACCATGGGACCAAATTCATTTGAAAGATAATTGAATTTCCTTCAAAATAAGCTTTGGTTGGGATTTTTTGGATGAACGAGGAAAGAGTTATGGCCGGTCAAAGTTCAGTTGACTTTTTAGGAGAAAACCCTAATTTTGAGACTTAGGGTTTTGTTGATTTTTGAACTTTTCTTGATGAATTATGATCATCCATTGATCAAATGATGAATCTTTTGACAAAATATGGATGTTGACAAAAAATTGCATTTTTGACTGTCTGTTGACTTTTCGGTCAAACTGGTCGTCTGTTGACTGTTTGAGCTGCTGACTGTGCGTCCGAGCGAATCGAAGTTTGAAAATTTGTCTGGTGGTACTTTGAGACATATGGAGATCCATGAAATCCATTTGAGGTCTCAAAAAACTTGTTCTCCTGAAAAAAAACAAAAACCCTGGTTAGGGACTGTTTGTGTAGGAGACAGTTAAGCGTACCTGATTTTTATGCAGTGTTGAGTCTCTGATCATGTGATTATCAGAAGACTTCTAGAACAAAAATCTTGGAATTTTGAAATGTGAAAGATTGATTTGAATGATGATACAAAACACGGAGAATCGTGCTGTCAGCGGGTTTGACTGTTAACTGGCTGTCCGGGCATTAACGTAACAGTTAAAGGGAAAACTTAACAGTTAAAGTTAATTTTTTCCTTTTGTTTTTGTTGTGTTAATGGTGAAAAATTATTTACATGATTTGTTAGAAAAACACAAACATAATAAATAATTAAAATATACTGTACGCGAACGAAATTACTGATAATAAAATTGAAAAAAGATTTAATGCACAAAAATAAGTATTTAACTAGCAATAAACACACATAATATTATCTTGATAATTAAACGACGGTATAACAGATAGTATAATATTTAATACTGACAGTACAAATATTACAAAAAAAAATGTAGCAAACAGTACGACAAATATAATGAACGGTACATTATTTGAAAGCGAAAGATACGACAAATTCTAAATATGACGATTAAAGACCCATGCTATAAACAACAGAAAATAGATGCATGGAAGTGTAAGCATCCCAGGTCCGTATTTCTCAGGACTATGCAGACAGAAGAAAGACATGATCACCGTAAAAACAATGATGACCATAAGAAAAAACGTATCCACCCACTTTGCCATTTTTTGTCGGGGAAGAAGAGAAAACAATTATGAGATAGTATGATAGAAATTTGGGGGATGAGTGAAATTTGATGTGAGATTTTATGGAAAAAATGAGGGGTATTTATAGAGAGAAAAGAAGGATGGAGACGTTGGGGAATGAAGTGATACCGTACAAAAAAGGAAAGTTTGAATGATAGTAGGTTTTGAAAGAAAGTGTATGGTAGGGTTTGAAAAGAAAGATGTATGGAATAAAGTTAGGATTTGATTTGAAAGAAAGAGATTTGAAAACAATAATATAGTACAAAAATTAGTGGGAAACAAAAAACAATAATAATTTAATTGTTACCAGTACAGCCTGAATCCCCGGACTTTGTGCCTGCAAAATTTAATTCAGTACCAATTGCGTCAGTACTATTTATCTGCAAATTAATCTCAAATAAACACCGTGTGTGAAGTGATAAACAGTACTTGGCGTTTGTGTAAGAATAAATTCAACAGCGAACCAAAATACCGTATAAGAATATTCTAAAAAACTGAGTATTCATAAAATCAGGATATTTATGAAATAAAATCCAAGATTATATGAAACTCCAAATTTTAGACAGAAGTCCGTTACCTTCTCTTTGAAAAAAAGATGCGGGCAAATTTTGGGGTACAACAAACACATTAGGGTTAACAAAGTTAACCTAATTCACACACCAACTGTCTGTTACACAATATGCTGTCAGTAGGATCTTCTGGACGAAATATGCAACACTCAATAAAAAGTTTCCTAAACTGACAAAAGGGATAAGTCAGGAAACACAATTAATAAATAATAATAGCTCCTGCTGTCACACACGGATGTCATGACATCGATAATGACATTCACTACAAAACCTGTATTAGCTTCACACATATGCAACCTGCATAACACAATAATCAACCAGGTATGTTTTACCATTAATGCAGCCAACATGAAAAACACCTTCAGGTATCACTTATAATCCTTCATTAGCTCCGTGCCAGTTTGGGTACGCTCGAGGGGATGGTCCTCACGACATTATTATTCAAGTTATTATGTTCTATTACAAAGATGATCCTCAAGGTTACCATTAATGGTTTATACGCGTGTGTAATAAGGTGTATAAGGTTGATAGCAGGACATTAGGACAAAAGAATTCCATTCCTTTGGGGCCTTACCTCAGATGAGTGTGCGCTCGTGCTCGAGATCTTACTATGCCATTTCTTGCTGTCCTACCAGTGATTAATGAACCTGAGTTTGAAGGAGATGTTCCTCAAGTTATTCTTCATCTAGACATGCCTACTAATCTTGAAGAGCTACAAAAATCTTGGATTCAACTAAAAGAGGAAAGAGATACCTTTGAGACTCAGTTCTATGCCAGTGAAAAGAAGGTGTCGGAGCTCAGAAAGTGACTTCACGAAGAACAGAGCATTAATGCATATGTTGGCACAAAGAGAAGGCGTCCATGGGAGACCTAAGAAGCTTTTATTATTTATTATTGTAACTTGTTCTTGTTCCTCTTTCTTTTTAAGCTCAAAGTGGCTGTGATAACTATAACTTGATAATTACTCATAAAAGTTTCTCTTTTGTTTAAACAAAGTTAAATTCTCAAGGTACTTGAAAACATTATATATGCATTTGCGTACCATTCGTAATACTGCATAACAGGTTTCCACAACGGGTTTCTCATCTTCTTGCTGTTTATCCCAGCCGAAATGGCTTTCGAACAGACTGTCAAAGATCTCCAGGCCTAGAATGCTCAGTTCCAAGAGATGTTCCTAATCTTAGCCAAAGGGCAGGAAGAACTGAAGGCGCTCATCGCCAAGAAGGGGAAGAAGAAGACTAAGAAACAAGTTGGTCTCCTTAATATGGGAAGAAGATTCAAAGGTCATATTAAGCAGGTTAAGGACCTTGAGATCCCTGTAGGCGGTGACAATGACCAGGAAGATAATGCTAGCATCAAGACTAAGGTGAAAAGAAACCATGGTTCTAGAAAACCCTTTGAGGAAGAAGAGGAGTATTACTATGAAGACGGACAATACCAACATGTCGATAAGAAGTACAAGCTTTTATAAGAGCTTCTGAAGCCTATGGAAATTGAGAAAGTGCCTCGTCTGAATTTTGAGGAATAGGGTTTAGTTTTAGGGGTTGTCATCCCTCCTAAGTTCAAAACACATTTTTTCTAAGTACGACGATGTTTCTTTCCCTAAGATGCACTTGAGGTCTTATGTGCGGAAGATTCAGCCTCATACTACTGATAAGAAGCTGTGGGTTCATTTCTTTCAATAGAGTTTGTCTAGAACGCAGCTGGAATGGTTCTATTAGCTAGAAGCGACAAATATTCATACTTGGGAAGATTTTCCCGCCGCTTTCTACAAGAAATACCAGTACAATATTGACCTCGTGCCAACCCGTATGTAGTTTCAAAATATATCCATGGGTTCTAATGAAAGTTTCAAAGAGTACGCCCAGAAATGGCGAGATCTGGAAGGCAGGGTTTAACCTCCTTTAGCTGACAGAGAGATGGTTGATATGTTCATGAGCATACTAACCGGTCCTTTTATAGCCATTTACTTGGAAGCTCATCATCCAGTATCACTGATCTGATAGTGACATGGGAGCGCGTTGAAAATGGAATTCGAAGTGGTAAAATCCAAGTAGCTACATCTTTTGGTACTACAAAGAAGCTGTTTAATAGGAAAAATGAATCCAATGTTGTGTACGGTCAGAAGGGTCGTAATAAGAATGACCGCAACCAATCTGTGGAGTAGTTCTAATCTCTAATCCTACACATGTGCTGCAAAATCAACAACAAAATAATCAGCGTAAGCACGACGTACCCAGGAGGCAATTTACAAAGATCAACATTTCGTTGGCTCAGGAATTGTAACACATGTTAAAAGCGGAGCTGATTACATTGAAAGATCCTCCTTAGAATCCCAATACTTCGTCTCCTCACAACAATCCAAATTCAAGGTGTGCATATCACTCCAACTAGCGAAATGACACTAACAGTTGTTGGGCATTGAAGAATAAAATTCAGGAAATGATTGATGCTAGGGAGATTGAGTTTGACCCTCCTGAGACTCCTAATGTGATTACCTCTCCCATGCCTAATCATGAAAAGATAGTTAGCGCTATTGATTATGGTTCTTATGTTTCTACTGTTGAAGACTTGGTAACTCCTCTATCAGTTGTTAAGAAGAAGTTGTTGCAAGGCGGTTTACTTCTGGGTTATGTTGAAAACTGCTACTACAGTGCCTCTCAGTCCAATGGTTGTGTGAAGCTGAAAGAAGGCATTCAGCGTCTGATGGAAAACCGTACTATGCTATTTGAGAAGACTCCTTCTATAGAGGGCTTGTGTGAAAGTTTAGCCCAAGGTATGAAGCTTGAGGGCGTATCTGTGGTTACTAATTTTAATAATCTTGTGAAGATCACCTCTAAAGGTCCTGTGAAGATTACTGCCGAGCCTAGAGTGGCTCCCCTGAATATTACTACACCCAGTCCAATTCCATATTCCTCTGACAAGTCTATCCCTTGGAATTATGGTGTTGACATTTACATTCATGGCGTCAAGCAAGAACCTTTGACCGATGAAACTGCTAAAGTTACTAATCTCGATGTCGAAAATATCGTTTGGACTAGTAAGGTTACCCGAAGTGGAAGGATTTTTCCCCAGAAATCTCTCTGAAGACTATTACTACTCCAGTTCGTATCTCTGCCTCCGAGCCAATTATTGAGACTCGAGGCAAAGAATCAGTGATTGAGCCTGCTCAGATGGAGACCCCGGATGAAACTACTATCGAAGATTCTTCCAAGCAAGAAATGGAGGAAGTGTTGAAGATTATCTGCAACAGTGACTACAATGTTGTTGAACAGTTGGGGAAAACCCCCTCCAAGATCTATATGTTATCTTTGTTGTTATGCTCCGAAGCCCATGCTTAGGCTTTGGTTAAGTTCAGAAATTTGTGCACGTGCCTTAAAACTGATAATGGTATAGGCTTTTCTAACACTGATCTGACTCCCGCCGGAAGAAACCAAAATAAGGCCCTGCACATCTCTATTGAGTGTAGGTATATTACCCTATCTCATGTATTGGTGGAGAATGTTTCCTCATTGAAATTTTTACCAAAGGTTATTCTAGACAAACTCGACTTTGAAGGGGTTGTATTAAAACCTAATGACGTTGTGGTAAGAGCCTTCGATAGTTCAAAGAGAATGGTGCATGGAGAGGTTGATTTCTCGATCAGAGTGGGTTCTCAATTCTTTGACTCTACTTTCTATGTAATGGAAATTCGTTTTGCCTATTCCTGTTTGTAACACCCTTCTAAACCCCCGAGAAAAATTATAATAAAATCAGAGTAATAACACATCAAGGATGCTACAATTATGAAAATGAATCAAAATACCAATGTCGTTCGTCATGCTTTATTAAGATTAAACCAAACTCCAAACATGTGTTCATCACAGCGGAAACTTATTTTAAACAATGCAAGGAACATATCCAAACAGTTCGACAATACATAACCCATAATCAAAATAGCAACAATCTCAAGTAACGCTAAGACTAGTCGATCCCAGTGTTACAATTAGAGCATGACTCGACACGAACTACGGGCTAGCCTACAAGCTATCTTCACCCAAACAAGACGCCGCTACATCCTCAATCTGAAATCATCAAAGTAAGGGTGAGTTTCATTCGAATTAATAACCATTATACAATCATAAGCAATAAAATATCATAGCAATTATCATCCACTCCAACATACATGTAAGTGGAATTTATCACAACAAGCAAGCATCAGTACACAAGTATCATCTCACATACCATACAATTATTCAGTTATAAAATAGTATAATGCAATGAATGGACTGACACTAATGCATGTGGTACCATCCATGGGATAAACCCATCCAACTGATCTTTTCATCACCGAGATACAGTTTTAACCAGCACAAATTCCACACAATGGGAATTATGCCCACCAATTTGATCCATTTCATCACCGGGATCCATCACCGAAAATGTATGCCAATGAATGCAACATATAACATGCTTACAACATCACCAAATTCGATGTAACACATCGTTTCATTATCATCACCAAATCATCACCGATAAGCATGTATATATTCTTAGCATTCAATACAAACATATCAACCGCATACACGAAAGTCATCACCCAATAAATAACATAATCACAAATAAACAACTTGGACTTTACGTCCATACCACCTATTCATCATATAGGCCATTAACTCAGCTTCACAATGCTCAAAACGGCACATAAATCGGATACTCTGATCAAAAGTTATGGGATTTTAAAGATAAAACATTTTTAGAAAAATGCTGCAGAACCCGGGTTGTCCCTACGTGGGAACCGGTTCCTGGCAGCTTAAAAAATCCCGTCTCTGGTTTTACTATGGGGAACCGGGTTGTCCCTACATGGGAACCGGTTCCCAGAAACCCAGAAGTCACACTTCTCTGTTTTTATAAGGGGGAACCGGTTCGTCCCACATGGGAACCGGTTCCTACGTACCTGCACAGCAAAATTCATCGTTTTGACAGCATTTGCCCTATCCCATTTCCCCAATTTCAGGTACATACGAACATACACACAATTATCATTGATTTTCACACAATTACACATTTCAAACAAGTTATTGACATGTATTAACATCATATATCACAAGTATCAACAGAATCATGTCAATTCATACTAGATTATCAAAACCTAACAAAATTCCCAACCCGACACGTACGATTGAATTACACAATAATCCTAATCAATCCTACTACCTACAATCGCATAAGGATCACTAACCCGAAGAATCCCCCCTTACCTCAGAGTCGAATCTTCGAAGTTCTCCTTCCCTTCAGGCTCTTCTCACTTTTACGTGTTCTTCAGTTCCAAAATCTGCTTCTACTGCTTCTCCTTCTCTTTCCCCAATTTCTTTATTTTATGAAAAATAAAATAAAATATTCTTAATGGGCTTGCTTAGTTAACACCCCCCCTTCTACAACTATCACACTCAGCCCAACACCATATTTTATCATTTTTCCAAATAATTCCCACAAATAATTAATTCTTATAATTTAATTAAAGAAAAATAATTAAATTAATAACAAGAATTAACGGGGTGTTACAACTCTCCCCCACTAAAAGAGTTTTCGTCCTCGAAAACATACCTCAAACGAAGAGTTCGGGATAAGAGTCTTTCATCTGACTCTCCAGTTCCCACGTAACATTTCCACCTGCAGCTCCTCCCCAAGCTACTCGGACTAAAGCTATTTCTTTACCACGTAGTTGCTTTATCTTCCGATCTTCAATCCTCATAGGCAACGCCTCAACTGTCATATTATCTCTCACTTGCACATCATCTACCTGGATTACATGAGACGGATCCGCTATATATTTCCTCAATTGAGATACATGGAATACGTCATGTAGGTTTGCAAGTGTTGTCGGTAAGGCAATACGATAAGCAACCTCTCCTACTCTTTCCGTAATCTGAAACGGACCAATGAAACGCGGCGTCAACTTCCTTGACTTTAGTGCTCGACCAACACCCGTCGTAGGAGTTACTCTCAGAAACACATGATCCCCCTCTTGAAATTCAAGTGTTCTCCGTCTCTTATCATGATAGCTCTTTTGACGACTTTGAGAAGCCTTCATCTTCTCCTGAATCATCTTAATCTTTTCCGTCGTCTCTTGAACAATTTCTGGTCCAACCACTGCACTTTCACCAGATTCATACCAACATAATGGTGTCCTACACCTCCTACCATACAAAGCTTCAAATGGAGCCATACCAATACTCGAATGGTAGCTATTATTGTAAGTGAACTCAATCAACGGCAAATAACTATCCCATGCACCACCTTTTTCCAATACACAAGCACGCAATAGATCTTCCAATGATTGAATTGTCCTTTCAGTCTGACCATCAGTCTGCGGATGGTAAGCAGAACTTAACCTCAATTTAGTACCCAAGGCCTTCTGTAACCCTTCCCAAAATCTGGATGTGAATCTTGGATCTCTATCTGATATGATACTCGAAGGGATACCATGCAAACTTACTATTTTCTCAATGTACAACTGTGCCAACCTTTCCATAGGGTAATCCATTCTCATCGGTATGAAGTGAGCAGTCTTCGTCAATCTATCCACAATAACCCAAATGGCTTCATAATTCTTTGCTGTTCTTGGCAATCCAGATACAAAATCCATGGATATGCTATCCCACTTCCATTCAGGAATAAATAAAGGCTGCATAGTTCCATACGGCTTCTGATGTTCGATCTTTGACTTCTGACAAGTCAAACAAGAATAAACAAATTCAGCTATTTCCTTTTTCATTCCCGGCCACCAGAATAACTTCTTCAAATCATGGTACATCTTAGTAGCACCAGGGTGAATACTCAATCCACTACGATGTCCTTCTTCCAAGATACTCTTCTTCAGTTCGGTAACATCAGGAACACAAACACGGTCGCCAAACCTCATTATGCCATTCTCATCAATTATGAATTCACCTCCTTTTCCTTGATTAATCAAAGTCAATTTGTCAACTAGTCCCACATCATCTTTCTGCTTTTCTCTGATCTCATCAAGAATTCCACTAGTCAACTTTAGCATACCCAACTTGATGCTATTCGAAGTGCCTTCACATACCAAACTTAAATCCCGAAATTGCTCAATCAAATCTAGTTCTCGGATCATCAACATAGACATATGCAAGGACTTCCTACTCAAAGCGTCAGCAACAACATTCGCCTTACCCGGATGGTAATTCAGCTCAAAATCATAATCTTTAAGGAACTCTAACCACCTCCTCTGTCTCATATTAAGTTCCTTCTGATCGAATAAGTACTTCAAACTCTTATGATCACTAAACACCTCGAATCGTGAACCATAAAGATAATGTCTCCATAATTTTAACACAAACACCACTGCTGCCAACTCCAAGTCATGAGTCGGGTAATTCTTCTCATGTACTTTAAGTTGTCTCGATGCATAAGCAACTACCTGCTGATTCTGCATTAGTACACCTCCAAGCCCCATCAGTGAAGCGTCACAATACACAACAAAAGATTCTGTCGGATTCGGCAAAATTAAAATAGGAGCACTAGTCAGCCTCTTCTTTAATTCTTGGAATCCTTCTTCGCATTCCGAGTCCCAAACGAATGCTTGACCCTTCCTAGTCAACTTCGTCAATGGTAGAGCTAACTTTGAAAATCCTTCTATGAACTTCCGATAATAACCTGCAAGACCCAGAAAGCTACGAATTTCAGTAACGGACTTCGGAGCTTCCCACTGAGACACGGCTTCTACCTTTGCTGGATCTACGGCAATACCGTTCTTGGAAATTACATGACCCAGGAAACTCACTTCACTTAACCAGAAATCACATTTCGACAGTTTGGCATAAAGCTTCTTCTCTTTCAACACTCCCAGCACAATCCTGAGATGCTCTGCATGTTCTTTTTCACTCTTGGAATATATCAGAATGTCATCAATGAACACCACAACAAACTTATCAAGATAAGGATGAAAAATCCTATTCATGTATTCCATGAAAACACCAGGTACGTTAGTAACTCCAAACGGCATCACGGTGTACTCATAATGACCATACCTCGTTCTGAACGCAGTCTTCTGAATATCATCTGCCTTCACGCGAATCTGATGATACCCCGACCTCAAATCAATCTTACTGAATATACTAGCTCCGACCAACTGATCCATCAAATCATCAATCCTCGGCAATGGATACCGATTCTTGATAGTAACTTTATTCAGTTGTCTGTAGTCCACACACAACCTCATAGATCCTTCTTTCTTCTTTACCAATAGCACCGGTGCACCCCACGGTGACACACTCGGACGAATGAACTCCTTCTCCAACAATTCTTCTATTTGACTCTTCAATTCGGTCAATTCAGATGCTGACATTCTATAAGGTGCCATCGATATAGGACTGGTTCCAGGAACTAACTCAATGGCAAACTCTACTTCCCTTTCAGGTGGTAGCTCTCTAACATCTTCCGGAAAAACTTCTAGAAATTCTCGTACCACTGGTAATTCATTACTCACTACTCTTCCTTTCACTTCCATCGACGCAAAAAGCATAAACACGGCTGCCTCGTCTTGAATTGCTTCACCCACTTGTCTTGCAGTCATTGCCAACTCTTCGATACTCATCTCTTCAGGAAAGATGACCGTCTTCATAAAACAATTGATATGAACTCGGTTAAATTGCAACCAGTTCATTCCCAGAATAATGTCAATTTGTTCAAGTGGAAGGCACACTAAGTCCATTCCAAACTTCCTACCAAATATATCAATAGGACAGTTCAAACATGCAGATGAAGTGGTCACTGAACCCGATGCAGGAGTGTCAATAACCATACTTCCATTAATCTTTGTTATCTCTAAATTCAGCCTCTTAGCACAATCCAATGAAATAAACGAGTGAGTCGCACCAGTATCAATAATCGCAATTAAAGGTGTGTTATGTATGAAACACGTACCTTTAATCAGCCTATCCTCCGGATTAGTTTCTGATCCAGACAAAGCAAAAACTTTCCCTCCGGACTGGTTCTTCTTCGGCTTGGTGCACTGTGTACTGATATGACCTTCTTCTCCACAGTTATAGCAAGTCACAGTCCTCATTCGACAGTCATGAGCAACATGGCCTATTCTGCCACATTTAAAGCACTTCTTCTCTTCTTTCTTGCACTCATTCCTCTTATGTCCTGTTTCACCACAGTTGAAGCATCTAACGGGAGCACCAGAATCTCCCCCACTAGGCCTTTTCCAATTACCAGCTCTTGGGTTTCCCCTCCCATATGGTGTACCTCTGTCCATAGGTTTCTTACCCTTCTTATCAACTAACTCGCGAGAGTGAGATGATTTCAGTTTAAGACTGTCTTCCTCAAAGATTCTGCTACAGTCCACTAAATCAGCAAATCGGCGAATCCTTTGATACCTGATGCCCTGTTTGATCTCATCACGAAGACCATTCTCAAACTTGATACACTTAGAGAATTCCCCAGCTGCATCGTTGGTGTAGGGTGTGTAGTACTTAGCCAATTCCACAAACTTGGAAGCATATTCAGGCACTGTCATACTACCCTGTGTCAGCTCCAAGAACTCAATTTCTTTCCTTCCCCAAACATCTTCAGGAAAATACTTCCTCAGAAATTCTCTCTTGAATATGGCCCAAGTAATCGCAATCCCATCTGAATCCAATTCGGTCTTAGTAGTAACCCACCAGTCATCAGCTTCTTCTGATAGCATGTGAGTTCCGTACCTCACCTTCAGATTCTCTGCACAATCGATCACTCGGAAGATCCTCTCAATCTCTTTCAACCATTTCTAAGCACCATCAGGGTCATGAGTGCCTTTGAACAGTGGAGGATTGTTCCTCTGAAAGCTGTTCAACTGTCTGTCAGCACCAATCGCCGCTCCATTAGCATTCCCTCCCAGTACACCAGCAATCATGCCTAGAGCCTCTGCGATAGCGTCATCGTTCCGTCCACCTCTTCCAGCCATTGTTCTGCTAAATCACAAAACAATCTCATCAGAATAGAAGTATCGACAGTGTTTACCTTACACTAGTCGCATACAAGGGAACACTGACACTAAGACTCTGACTCTAACGACCGACTATGCTCTGATACCACTATTGTAACACCCTTCTAAACCCCCGAGAAAAATTATAATAAAATCAGAGTAATAACACATCAAGGATGCTACAATTATTAAAATGAATCAAAATACCAATGTCGTTCGTCATGCTTTATTAAGATTAAACCAAACTCCAAACATGTGTTCATCACAGCGGAAACTTATTTTAAACAATGCAAGGAACATATCCAAACAGTTCGACAATACATAACCCATAATCAAAATAGCAACAATCTCAAGTAACGCTAAGACTAGTCGATCCCAGTGTTACAATCAGAGCATGACTCGACACGTACTACGGGCTAGCCTACAAGCTATCTTCACCCAAACAAGACGCCGCTACATCCTCAATCTGAAATCATCAAAGTAAGGGTGAGTTTCATTCGAATTAATAACCATTATACAATCATAAGCAATAAAATATCATAGCAATTATCATCCACTCCAACATACATGTAAGTGGAATTTATCACAACAAGCAAGCATCAGTACACAAGTATCATCTCACATACCATACAATTATTCAGTTATAAAATAGTATAATGCAATGAATGGACTGACACTAATGCATGTGGTACCATCCATGGGATAAACCCATCCAACTGATCTTTTCATCACCGAGATACAGTTTTAACCAGCACAAATTCCACACAATGGGAATTATGCCCACCAATTTGATCCATTTCATCACCGGGATCCATCACCGAAAATGTATGCCAATGAATGCAACATATAACATGCTTACAACATCACCAAATCCGATGTAACACATCGTTTCATTATCATCACCAAATCATCACCGATAAGCATGTATATATTCTTAGCATTCAATACAAACATATCAACCGCATACACGAAAGTCATCACCCAATAAATAACATAATCACAAATAAACAACTTGGACTTTACGTCCATACCACCTATTCATCATATAGGCCATTAACTCAGCTTCACAATGCTCAAAACGGCACATAAATCGGATACTCTGATCAAAAGTTATGGGATTTTAAAGATAAAACATTTTTAGAAAAATGCTGCAGAACCCGGGTTGTCCCTACGTGGGAACCGGTTCCTGGAAGCTTAAAAAATCCCGTCTCTGGTTTTACTATGGGGAACCGGGTTGTCCCTACATGGGAACCGGTTCCCAGAAACCCAGAATTCACACTTCTCTGTTTTTATAAGGGGGAACCGGTTCGTCCCACATGGGAACCGGTTCCTACGTACCTGCACAGCAAAATTCATCGTTTTGACAGCATTTGCCCTATCCCATTTCCCCAATTTCAGGTACATACGAACATACACACAATTATCATTGATTTTCACACAATTACACATTTCAAACAAGTTATTGACATGTATTAACATCATATATCACAAGTATCAACAGAATCATGTCAATTCATACTAGATTATCAAAACCTAACAAAATTCCCAACCCGACACGTACGATTGAATTACACAATAATCCTAATCAATCCTACTACCTACAATCGCATAAGGATCACTAACCCGAAGAATCCCCCCTTACCTCAGAGTCGAATCTTCGAAGTTCTCCTTCCCTTCAGGCTCTTCTCACTTTCACGTGTTCTTCAGTTCCAAAATCTGCTTCTACTGCTTCTCCTTCTCTTTCCCCAATTTCTTTATTTTATGAAAAATAAAATAAAATATTCTTAATGGGCTTGCTTAGTTAACACCCCCCCTTCTACAACTATCACACTCAGCCCAACTCCATATTTTATCATTTTTCCAAATAATTCCCACAAATAATTAATTCTTATAATTTAATTAAAGAAAAATAATTAAATTAATAACAAGAATTAACGGGGTGTTACACTGTTTGCTTGGGCGCCCTTGGATACAAGGGGCAGGCGTTGTGACTTCTACCTTACATCAGAAGTTGAAGTATCCTGCGAAAGGCAAGATTGACATCGTGCATGGTGAAAAATAGTACATGGTTATTCATTTGAATACTTTCAATAATGTTGAGATGGATGGTGAATTCCTCGAGACTCCTTGTCAAACATTTGAATTGGTTCCTCAGACTGTTCCTATTGCTAAACTAGTTCCTACTTTGTGAGGGCAAGGATTTGTTTTCAATGAAGTCAAAACTTGAAATTCAAGTATGGATGTTTCTCAAACCAACACGACAAATTAGGAAGCTTGAAGAATCTCAAAATTGGCATTTTTGGTTGTTTAAGAGGTACAAGTCGACCTACACAGTGTTCAGGTCGACCCACAGGTCCAAGAAATGGCATTTTTGGAGATTTGAATTGTTCAGGTTGACCTATAGATACTTCAGGTGGACACATGAAACTTAGGGAAAGCCACGGGTTTGCTAATGTTGACCCTCAGGTCGACTCATCCTGGAATCCATGCTGGGACAGCATGCTTCGACGCATGGTCCTGTCTAGGTCGACGCAAGGAACTTTGAGTGAGCCACGAGTTTGCTCAGGTCGACCTATAGGTCGACTCATGACAAGCTCAGGTCAACACATGAAATGCTTAGGTTGACGCATAACTTGTTTTTCTTTCTCTATTGAAGCTACGGGTTTGCACAAGTCGACCCTTTCACTTGCTCAGGTCGACCTGTCGCTGTGAAAAGCTGATTTTTGCTGTTTTCTTATTGCTTTGGCTCTACATGACATATAAATGATTCATTGGCTATTACATTTGGTGACAACAAGAAAAGTGAAAGATAGACGCAAGGCTCTTATCATCTCCAACCTCTCGCTCATCGATAGACAATTACACATAACAATTTTTGTCAATCAAGGTGAGGAGCGTGTGTTGATAACGTTCGACGGTAGATTCAGTTCTTGTTCGAGTTAAGAGATTGTGGGTTTTTCTTGAATAAAATCTAAGGGTTTTGTCCTCCAAGATCATTGGGATTTGGGGGTTTTTGACGATTCTTTGCTTCATCAATATTCAACCGTGTTTAAGGGATAGAGGAATCATGGGTTCACTCAACAAGGTAGCAACAATCGTAGGATAGAGAAGGAAGAATTGGGATCACAATCTTAGGATTAAATCAGCCGAGCAGAGGGTTTGAGAAACATTGGGTTCTCAACAAGGTAGCTACAACTGGAGGTTTATCAAAGATCAGTGACACACTTGGTTCACCTTAAATCAAGGGAAGAGAAGAACATTGTTTCAATATTTCTGCATTTGTAGTTGGTAATTGGTAACATTTTCTTCTCTTGTAAACACTTTGCATTCAATATTGAATATCCTAATTCTAAGTTTAGAATTAGGGGCAGATGTACCCTACGCGAGGACGAAAAGGGGAACTTCCTAAACAAATTGCGTGTCTCTTTTACTTTATCGCTTTTTAGTTTCGTCTAACTTAATTTGTGTTTGTGTGAACCGTTGGAGCTTGGTAACTACTGCACACCAAGTGTTTGATAAAATCACTCACAAACAAATTATTGTTTCTATTTGTCTATAAATCATTGGAAGTAATATTCTAAAATAACCTAACAAGTCAACTGATAATACAACGTGTTAGTTTACTTTTTCACATGTTGGTTTTTGCATATCCGGTCCTTCCAATAAAGAGTCATTATTAGACAATTTCGCAAATCCGGGTAGCTTTCACATTAAACTCTTTAAAAACGCGAAAAGGAAACGAGGGATCTATTCAACCCCTCTTCTAGATCCGTCACATCGTCTAAAATATTGTTCCTAAGGTTACTAGAGTACCTCCTGCAATGGCTTCTCTAAATGATGCCAGAGCTGTGGTTGGAAAAGGCAGTTGTACCATTTGGGGTCGGCTTCCGGACATTCCCTACAAGTCTGACAAATTTGGTTTGGGTTTCACTTCAGAGGTTTAGAGGGTTGTTCATCGTGCTCATGCTATTCGTATCACCAAAATAGGAGTTCATAATAATCAGGTCAACGCTATGGAAGATGCTGATAGTGATTGTGACCTGGACAATTGGATCTTTCCTACCATTGGCAGTGGGCTCAACAATTGGAAGACTAAAGACATTATTCTTATCTCCTTTAGTCAGGAGTAAATGTTATTTTCTCTTTTTTTATTTTCAAAGTTTTGATCTTGTAATTTGAACATTAAAACTTTTAAGCCTTATGCCTTGCCCGGGGCACAATGGCCCATTTGTTAGAGTTGTCATTTCATCGCATATTTTCATTCAATAAATAAATGGACGTTTTGCATTCAAATTTTGCTCTCTTCGTCTTTCTTTTACTTTATCTTTATCAAAATAGCTATGTGTTCTTACACACACCCACGTAATAATATGCAGATCCACATTCACTCTGGATTCCATTGATAACGGTTCCGTTATTGCCAATTATGAATTTGAAAATCCAATCTACCAAGCCAAGGTGAGGAAGATTGTGATGTTTCTGGAGAGCTTGCTAGATTACTAGAGTAAGAAGAAAAAATCATACAGCCACACGAAGAGCCAGTCGAGGTTGTGAATCTAGGTACTGAATAGGATAAGAGAGGAATCAAGATAGGAGTTGATCTAGATAACAAGGTCAAGAAGAGGTTAATCCGGATGTTACACGACCATTTCGAGATCTTTGCCTCGTCTTATGAAGATATGCCAGGACTAGATACTGATATTGTGGTACACTGTCTACCAATGAAAGAAGGTTGTCATCCTATAAAGCAAAAGGCTCGTCGTATGCGTCCCGAGATGTCAGAAAAGATCAAAGTCGAGGTTATGAAGCAATTTAATGCAGGTTTTCTAGCTGTTATATCATATCCTCTGTGGGTTGCAAATGTGGTGTCGGTGCCTGAGAAGGATGGTAAGGTTCGTATGTGTGTGGACTACCGGGATCTGAACAGGGCAAGCCCCAAAGATGACTTGTCGCTTCCACATATTGATGTTCTAGTAGACAATACTGCTCATCACAAAATATTCTCTTTCATGGATGGTTACTCAGGTTATAATCAAATCAAAATGGCACCTGAAGACACGGAGAATACTACGTGTTATACCCCAAAATTTGCCAGCATCTTTTTCAGAGAGAAGGCAACAGACTTCTGTCTAAAAATTGGGAGTCTCATATAATCTTGGATTTTATTTCATAAATATCCTGATTTTATGAATACTCAATTTTTAGAATATTTTTATACGGTACTTTGGTTCGCTGTTGAATTTATTCTTACACAAACGCCAAGTACTGTTTATCACTTCACACTGTCATACCCCAAAATTTACCTATTTTAATTCTTGTTTTAATTTATTAAGGGTGTTAAAAATTAAGAGCCATAGGATTTAATATACCTATTATTAAACTCAATCTCTTATAAAATTCCCTTATAAATCGGTTAAAGTCAGATGGAGGTGTGAGTAGCAAGTATTTGGGATCCAATTTGCTTTGAGCCCATTTATTTCTCATCATCTAACCAGTTTATTATCATTTTTACCAAATAATATTATTATTATCTTTATTAATTCTTACTATTAAAATTAGTATTAAGATTGTTTTTGTAAATTGGTAGTATCGTTAGTATTAATATAAGTTTCAATTATTACCAGAATTATTAGTTAATTTTCTTATTATTGTTTTTTATAGTTAATAGGTTATTATTATTAAGAATATTATTATTATTGGTGTTATTATCATAATTAATCAGTTGATTAGGAGAATTAGTCAGCAAGTTGATTAATGGGTTACATTGTTCGGGCCAAGGAACTAGCAAGTCTGGGCCCAAGAGGATCAGGTAGACCTTGTGGACCGGGTCAACCCAGGACCCAACCCGGTCCTGTTCATCTTCTTCTCAGCAGAAACCCTAGTGGCGCAAGACAAACCCCAGCGGCGGCCACCGACTGAACCCAAGTGTTATACCCCAAAATTTGCCCGCATCTTTTTCAGAAAGAAGGCAACAGACTTCTGTCTAAAAATTGGGAGTTTCATATAATCTTGGATTTTATTTCATAAATATCCTGATTTTATGAATACTTGGTTTTTAGAATTTTTTCTTATACGGTATTTTGGTTCGCTGTTGAATTTATTCTTACACAAACGCCAATTACTGTTTATCACTTCACACACGCTGTTTATTTGAGATTTATTTGCAGATAAATAGTACTGACGCAATTGGTACAGAATTAAATTTTGCAGGCGCAGAGTCCGGGGATTCGGACTGTACTGGTAACGACTAAATTATTATTAGTTTTTTGTTTCCCACTAATTTTTGTACTATATTCTATTATTTTCAAAATCTTTTCCTTTCTTTTCAAATCTCTTTCTTTCAAAATCAAATCCTAACTTTATTCTATACATCTCTCTTTTCAAACCCTACCATACACTTTCTTTCAAATCCTACTACCACTCAAATTTTCCTTTTTTGTACGGAATCACTTCATTCCCTAACGTCTCTATCTTTCTTTTCACTCTATAAATACCTCTCATTTTTTCCATAAATTCTCACATCAAATTTCAACTCATCTCTCAAATTTCTACCTCATATTTATTTTCTCTTCTTCCCCGGCAAAAATGGCGAAGTGGATGGATACGTGTTTTCTTATGGTCATCACCGTCTTGGTGGTGATCATGTCCTTTTTCTGTCTGCATAGTCCTGAAAAATGCGGACCTGGGTTGGTTACACTCCCAATCATCTATATGTTGTTATTTATAGCATGGGTTTTTAATCGTCATTTTTAAAGATTGTCGTATCTTTTGTTTTCAAATAATGTACCGTTTATTTGTCGTACTGTTCATTATATTATGTAATATTTGTATTGTCAGTATTAAATGTCTTACTATCTGTCGTACTATAGTTTAATTATCCAGATAATATTATGTGTGTTTTCTGCCAGTTAAATATATATTTTTCTGCGCATTAAATATTTTTCAAGGTTATTATCGGTAATTTCGTTTGCGTACAGTATATTTTATTTATTTATTATGTTTGTGTTTTTCTAACAACTCATGTAAATAAATTTTCACCATTAACATAACAAAAAAAAACAAAAAGAAAAAATTATCTTTAACTGTTGAATTTTCACTTTAACTGTTACGTTAATGCCCGGACAGCCAGTTGACAGTCAAACTCGCTGACAGCGCGATTCTCCGTGTTTTGCACCATCAATCAAATCAATCTTTTTCATTTCAAAATTCCAAGATTATTGTTCTAGAAGTCTTCTGATAATCACATGATCAGCAGAGACTTAGCACTGCACAAAAATCAGGTACGCTTAACTGTCTCCTACACAAACAGTCCTTAACTAGGTTTTTTGTTTTTTTCAGGAGAACAAGTTTTTTGAGACCTTAAATGGATTTCATGGACCTCCATATGTCTCAAAGTACCACCATACAAATTTTCAAACTTCAATTCACTCAGACGCACAGTCAGCAGCTCAAACAGTCAATAGACGACCAGTTTGACCGAAAAGTCAACAGACAGTCAAAAATGAAATTTTTTGTCAACATCCATATTTTGTCAAAAGATTCATCATTTGATCATTGGTTGATCATAATTCATCAAGAAAAGATCAAAATTAGGGTTTTCTCCTAAAAAGTCAATTGAACTTTGACCGGCCATAACTCTCTCCTCGTTCATTCACAAAATTCCAACCAAAGATTGTTTTGAAGGAAATTCAATTATATTTCAAATGCAATTGATCCCATGGTCATAGGATTCACCATTTGAAAAATATGAGCTCAGACATTACAGGTCATTTTCAAAGTCAACAAAAAGTGGTTTTTTGTCAAAGGCCATAACATCAAGATAACTTCTCCAAATGAAATTTTTTTTCCAAAGTAGCTTGTAGAGGACATCTTGAGGTTTCTAAAAAGTACAAGAACTCCTTCATATGATCAAAATTGAGGGATTTATGCCATGTTGAAGTTGACTATTTTTTGGGAAAATGCATGAAACCAACATTGATCAAAAATGTTTTTTTTCCAAAAGGGGCCAAATTTTCATGATCCAAACATGATTCTAATAATGTTAAGGGCCTCCCACGACCAACCTAAGGCACATAACATTTTTATTTCTTTTTTGGTTTAATTTTATTACATTTAAAGTTAAATTGAAAAGGAAATGGTGAAGGATAATGACACCATGCTTTGTTCTTAAGCTAAAGCCATCAAAGTTGATCAATACTCTGCAGCATGAAGATACAAAGCAGGCCTAGAGCAAGAGAGGTGAAAAAAATCAAGCCATGGTCAAAAATTCAAAGATTTTTAATATTAAAAAATCAAAAGTTCAACAAAGCAATCAATGCTTCTTAGCTTCAATTTGCAGCACTTCTTTGCTTATAAATGAAGTAGGTTGCTTCATCAACAAAAGACAAATGAAAATCTACCAAGAGAATAGCTAAGAAATTCATAAAATTGTCAAAAAAATATCAAATACTTGTAATTTTCGTTTTCCTATTTCTAGCCACTATCAATACAAAATAATCATTCTATCACTCTTGTATAACATCATAGGTAAGGATTGAACTATAGCATGTGATAGAAACAACCTCAAACACATGCATAATCATCTTCCTACTTATAACCATGTAGCTTTCGTTTTCCTATGTGTACTTAACTATAATACAAACTAATCATTTGAATGGACTCATGGCATGATATGGAGTAGATTTGAGTGATTACATGCAAGCTCTAACGTGGTTTTGAAGCTCTACCATTTTTGAGCTTCAAAGATGTAAAAGTTTCGTTCTCCATGATGCGAGCTCCAAATGACAAAACTAACACCGCTATCATGTTTAGAAGGGTCAAATTAGGTGATCTGGGTGGCCCTTGTTTTTTTTTTATTTTCATTTTGTAGGTCGTTCAAAAGATTGAAGATTTGAAGAAAAATTCGTAGGAAAATCCGCAGGTAAATCTGCAGCAAAATCCGCAGGTAAAAGGAAGAAGATGATGAATAGTAAGTTTGAAATCTTGACCAGCACGCGTGGCACTTCCTCTTTATCCTATTCGCTGGTCAGCAAGCGTGGACCCCACCTGGAACTTTTAAATGCTGAATGATCCAATGATTCTCTCTTTCCATGTGCATCATGTGACCTACAATCTGAGCCACTGGATTAATCTGACAACACATCCAACGCACCAAAACACACAACCACACCATGGACACTCAGTCCTCTACCACACAGGATCACAGATTTAAATATTTTCTATTTTTATTTGATTTAACTTCTAAAATTATTTAAAAATAGTTTTAAAAATCAAAAAAATATAATAAAAATATTTTTAGGTTTATAAAATAATATATTATTTTTTGATACAAAAATATTTTATTTTTTTAATAATTAAAATATTTTGTTTAATTAATTAGTATATATTTATATATTTGCTTTTTAATTATTTCAACCTATTAAAAAATCAGAAAAAAAATATGTTCTTTTTAGTAAATTTAGTTTATATATTATAGACTAATTTTGTACATAATTAGAATATTTTTCTCATTAAGTTTAACTTATGTGTATAATTGTTTATATAATTATATCTTAATTAGCTTAATAAATTTCTAAAACAACTTCAAAAAATAAAAAAAAAATATTTTTTATTTTAAAATTAATTAATAACAAATATGAACATATTTTAGACTTAATTTTTAGGTTTAAATTTTATTTCTACCTTTTTTCTCATTTAATTAATTATGCATTAATTCTAATTAAAATCAACCATCTAAAAAATCCAAAAATACTTCCTTTTATCTTATTGCAATTTAAATTCCTAGATAAAGTGTATAGGTTGTCAAAATTATGTAAATAGCGTAATTTACGTTTCCCGCACAATCGATGTAATAGCGTAGATTTATTTTCCGCATTTTACATTCCCGCACTTTAAATTCTGTACATATAAAACTGCGTGTATGTCAAAGATAATAACTGAAGCGTTAGGTCACTAACTTCAAAGACAAAAATATCTGAATCAAAACACAATCACACTTGCACCTCTTAGGGTAATCCCTCTGTTACTCTTTTCAAAAATCAAATTCTATTGTTTCAAATACAAATCCAAACTTTTGTTTACATCCGGTAAAAGGAGAATTTTCTAAAAGAAATAGGAAAGGGCCTTATAAATCTAGGGTAGATCTCCTAATTGCTTGCTCAAATCAAAACAACAAATGTCTCACATATTCACCGTTTTTCAAAACAAAGCTTTCAAAAAAGACAACACTTGGTATATATCCAAACAAGGATCATTACGAAGTTAAAGATTTTTTTTTCAAAACATCTCTTGAAAGATAAAACACTTTGTATACATCCGCACAAGGATCATTACAAAGTTAATTTACAAAGGTATTTTAAAACCACATACAAGCATTTCAAGGCAAGACAAATGATTCAAACAAGTGAGCTAAGCAATTAAGAGCCCATGGATAACCATGGATACAAAGGGGTGCTAATACCTTCCCTTTGTATAACCTAACCCCGAACCCAAAATCTCTTAAAGGTCTTTTTCTGTTTCTTTTATAAACCTTTCCTTAATTGGATAAAATAAAAGTCGGTGGCGACACTCTGATTTTAAAAACTCAAAAAAAATAAAAGAAGAGTCAGTTCGTATCTCACGCGAGATATAAAAAACCGAGGGCGACAGAACTGGCGACTCCACTGGGGATTTCAAAAAAACAAAATGTTTTCAAAAGGGGTTACCTTAGAGTATAGATCACTTCGATGTTTTCAATTGCTTGTCTTGTTTGCTCTATTTTTCAAAAGGTTTGTTTGGGTATTTACTTGTGTGAAAGGTTCTAACCTGAATCTCGAGATACCTTAAGTATGTGACAATAGACCAAGGAAACTATACGGCATGTACCGATACGGTTGATCTGGTAGTCACCGTTAGTGCGACACTTTGGTTTATACTGATATCCCTTGAAAACGATCAAGGAGTATGTTAGGCTTCCGAAATGTCATTAAACACTAATTTGTCTTAGAACCTTTAGTTGAATTTGACTTGTGGCCTATTAAGTGACTAGCTTTGAAATTGATCGAAGTTAGTTATCCTCGAGGAATATTTTGATCGGCCGTCCGAGCGCCGTATTGAGATGTTGTCTCCAAGGATCATAGAACCTGAATACTATTTTAAGACAGGTTTTAACCAACTCAACTTCAGTGGGGAGGGTATCACCTATCAACCTCATGCAAGCCTTTAAACCTAAGGCTATTTGTTTGATTTGTTTGTGTGTGCCACATGTTTCACATCATGACATCATAAGCATCATAAACATATCATTTTCTCACTAATCATTTCAAGGATCGAAGAGTTTACCTTTGTTCTGTTGTTGCAGGTAATGGCTCCCGCTACCATAGATTATGTCCGGATCAACATCTCAACAGTACCATATGAACTTAAGGACTTAATATCAGAATTTCCCAGAAATGCTCAATTCACTGAAAAGCACGGTCACCTACTCCATTTGGTTACCTCAAAATTTGAAGAAGACATGATACGGGTCCTGTTCCAGTTCTTTGACCCCGAACATCATTGTTTTACATTCCCTGATTACCAGTTAGTACCCACTTTGGAAGAGTTCTCTGAACTGATTGGGTTACCTGTTCGAGATCAATTACCATTCACTGGTTTAGAAAAGATTCCAAAACCTGAAATCATTGTTGCTGCCTTACATTTGCGAAAGTCAGAAATCGAGTCCAATTGGGAAACAAAGAGTGGAGTCAAGGGTTTGCTTACTAAGTTCTTAATGGAAAAGGCTCGATTACTACTAAAAAACAGAAGTTACCTAGCTTTTGAAGAATTTGTGGCTCTTTTGATTTATGGGTTGGTTTTATTCCCTAATCCCGACCAATTCATAAGTGTACACATTATCAACATTTTCTTAACCCGCAACCCGGTACCTACCTTGCTGGGAGACATTATACATTCTCGACACACTCGTACCATGAAGAAACGAGGAACTCTTATGTGTTGTGTACCACTACTGGCTAGATGGTTTACATTACACCTTCCCCGATCAGTGTTGAGAAACAAACAAAGGATGCAATGGTCTCGCAGGAATATGTCTTTGTCTCATTCAGATATCCGGTGGAACAACTTCTTTCAAAGAGACATCACTCTCATTGACCATTGTGGAGAGTACCCTAATGTGCCACTCCTTGGCATCAAGGGAGGCATCACTTACAATCCCTCTTTAGCTTTGCGCCAATTCGAATATGCACGAAGAAACGGTCCTCATGACATGATTATCCGTGGCATTGTGTTCGACTACGAAGATGATTCCCAAAGATATCGACGAAGGTTTATACATGCGTGGGGCAGCATCTAAAAAGTAGAAAGCAAGACTTTAGGACAATGGAACTCTATTCCTATGGAGCCTTACCTCAAATGGGTGCGTGCTCATGCTCAGAAGTTCATCATGCCATATCCCGCTATTCTACCTGTGACTATTGAGCCAGAAGTCGAAGGGGACGAACCTCGAGTTATTCTACATACGGACATGCCAACTGACCTAGAAGAGCTGCAGAAATCTTGGGTTCAACTAAGAGAAGAAAGAGACACCTTCAAAGCACACTATCAAGACTATGAGCGGAAAGTGTTGGAGCTCACCAGACAACTCCAAGAAGAACAGCAGACCAACACGTTCCTAGGTGCGAAGAGAAAGCGTCCATGGGAGGCTTGAGGAATCCTTTATTTTCTTTATTTTATCTTGTAAGCCCGAAAGAGGCAAAGAAAAGAAAAAGAAAAAAGAAAAAAAGAAAAAAAAAAGAAAAAAATTGTTTGACTAGTAAATGTTTGTTTCTCTTTTAAACAAATCTAAATTCTAAGATCCTTGAAAACATTGCATATGCATTTCATTCATAAACATTGCATAACAGGTTCACATAACAGGTGTCTCATCTCCTCGCTGTTTATTTCAGTTAGAAGGGATGGATTCCGAAACAAGCGTCAAGAATCTCGAAGCACAGAATGCCCAAGTTCAGATAGCAATTCTGGAGCTAGCAAAGGGGCAACAAGAACTGAAAGCCCTGATAATCAAGAAGAAAAAGAAGCCCAAAGGATCTGTAGGCTTAAGTCACCTTGCAAGGAAGGTCAAAATCCTAGTCAAGAGGTCCAAAAAGACGCCGATCCCTGAAATAGTCGGTGAAGGTGATCGAGAGGACAACCACAGCAACCAGGGTTCTGCCAAACCCTCTCTTTCTTCTAACGAAGAAGATTATCATTCCGAAGACGAACAGGGTGATAACAAATACCAGCTGTTGGAAGAACGCATGAAAGCTATGGAGATACAAAAAATACCTGGTTTAGACTTCAATGATCTTGGGCTAGTCTCAGATATTGTTATCCCTCCAAAATTCAAAGTTCCTGTCTTTGCAAAGTATGATGGAGTCTCTTGCCCAAAGCTGCATCTAAGGTCCTATGTGAGAAAGATACTACCTCATACGGCAGATAACAAATTGTGGATTCATTTCTTCCAGGAAAGTCTGTCGGGTACACAACTCGAGTGGTACTACCAACTGGAAAGTGCAAAAGTTCACACCTGGGAAAATCTGGCTGCTGCTTTCTACAAACAGTATTAATACAATGCTGACCTTGCACCAACCCGTACTCAACTACGGGGCATGACTATGGCACCAAAAGAAAGTTTCAAAGAGTATGCACAAAAGTGGAGAGATCTAGCTGGAAGGGTTCAACCACCCTTATCTGATCGCGAGCTGGTCGACATGTTCATGGGCACTTTAACTGGCCCGTTCTATAGTCATTTGCGGGGAAGCTCGTCATTAGTTTTCACTGACCTTATATTAACTGGAGAGCGTGTCGAAAGTGGTATTCAAAATGGAAAAATTCAAATAGGCTCCTCCTCTGGTACTACAAAGAGGCCCATCGGCGGGAGAAATGAAGTCAATACAATGCAGAGTCAGAAAAGTCGTAAAAGTGAGCATCACCAATCTGTAGGGGCTGTTCTGATCTCTGCATCTACACCTCAAAAAGATCAACCGCCAAAGTATACGCGTCGGCCAGAGGCACCAAGAAGAAACTTCACCAGAATCAATATGCCAATCTCTCAAGCATTGCAACACTTGTTAAAAGCGAATCTGATCACATTGAAAGACCCTCCAAAGAATGTCAACACTTCCTCTCCGAGTTATCGCCCCGATGCAACATGTGCATACCATTCTAACTGTCCAGGACATGACGCAGATCACTGTTGGGCCCTGAAAAATAAAATACAAGACATGATAGATGCTGGGGAAATTGAATTCGATCCTCCAGAGACTCCAAATGTCATCACTGCACCTATGCCAAAGCATGACAAGACCGTTAATGCTATCATAGACACTGTTTATATCTATGATGTGAGAGAATTGTCAACTCCGCTCCTTGAAGTCAAAAGAAAGCTAATACAAGCTGGTTTCTTTCCAGGATGTGACCCTGATTGCTTTTATTGTGCACACCTACCCAATG
Organism: Vicia villosa; assembly: GCF_029867415.1. Classification (NCBI taxonomy): domain Eukaryota; kingdom Viridiplantae; phylum Streptophyta; class Magnoliopsida; order Fabales; family Fabaceae; genus Vicia; species Vicia villosa. The sequence continues at coordinate 602,876 of NW_026705261.1, forward strand.
GTTGTGAGAATATGAAAATAGGAATTCAAAAGTGGATGGATTGCCGTATCATTATAAAGGCTCCCTTCTATGGACGATTTATGCGAAGTTTTTGCAAATGAGATGAGAATAGAGGACGTCTCAGTGGTTTCTAACATACCATTGAAAATCCCTACCAAAACTCCTTTCAAAATTTCTGCTGCACCCAAAGTGGCATCGGTAATCATCACCAGTCCGACTCCATTTCCATACTCCTCAGACAAAGCTGTCCCGTGGAGTTATGACACTAATGTTTATGTCCATGGAGTTAAACAAGACACCTTGACTGAAGAGGCCATGAATTTTACTACTCCAACAATTGATAATATTGTGGGTACTAGTAAAATTACAAGAAGTGGAAGGATCTTTTCACCAGAAATTACTCCAAATGTTGCTACTAATCCAGTCCAGGTCCCAGTTCCTAATCAAGATATCAACGCTCGAGGCAAAGAGCCACTAGTTGAACCCGTTCAAATACCGGTAGAAGTCACTGTTGAAGATCCATCGAGGCAAGAAATGGAGGAAATATTGAAAATCATCTGCAAAAGTGATTACAATATTGTCGAACAACTGGGGCACACTGCTTCAAAAATTTCAATGCTGTCTTTGCTAAAATATTCAGAAGCTCATGCCAAGGCCCTGATGAAGTTCCTTAAAGCTGCACATGTACCACAGGAGATTTCAGTCGACCAATTCGAAAATTGTGTTTCCAGTCTAACAGTGAATAACGGTCTCAGTTTCTCTGATGCTGATTTAACCCCTGCTGGGAAAAATCACAATAAAGCCCTGCACATCTCTATTGAATGTAACGGCACCACTCTGTCTCATGTGTTGGTAGACAACGGTTCCTCTTTGAACGTGTTACCAAAAGCAGTACTGGAAAAACTGGACTTCAAAGGAGTTGTGTTACAACCAAGCGATGTTGTGGTAAGAGCCTTCGACGGGTCAACAAGAACAGTGTACGGAGAAGTTAAGCTCCCAATCAGAGTGGGCTCTCAGATCTTTGATTCTACCTTTTACGTGATGGAAATTCATCCAGCATACTCCTGTTTACTAGGACGCCCTTAGATACATGAGGCAAGGGCTGTAACTTCTACTCTGCATCAGAATTTAAAGTATCCGGTAAAAGGCAAGGTCGTCACAGTTTATGGCGAAGAAGAGTATGTGGTTAGCCACCTGAGAAAAGTATGTTGAGATGGATGGAGAATTCATCGAAACTCCCTGCCAATCTTTTGAGGTGGTCCCTCCAGATGTCTCTACTGCCAAACATATTTCTGTTACTCCTGCTACAAAAGTAACTCCAACTATGGCTTCTCTCAAAGATGCCAAAGCTGTGATCGAAGAAGGTGGTTGCACGGTATGGGGACAGCTCCTCGATGTACCTTACAAGTTCGATAAGCTAGGTCTGGGCTATGCTAATGGAACTCAAAAGAATGATCAAAGTCCTCATTCTGGAGGATTAATGTCACATTTCATCAGCCAAGGAGTGAATGCTATTGAAGACGATGGAGTGATCTTGAACCATATTATTCAGCAATATCCAAATGAAGTTCCACCTGTTTCCATGGAAGTTTGGGATACTTTGGGAGAACCAAGCGGCGGGTATGATTTTCTAGTAAATTACACTACACCTCAGAGTTCTTTTATTGCCATTTAAGACATCGTCCCAACTGGATGGGGTGATCAGTTTGAAGATTGCAAAAGTTTCACAAGTTCCATTACTGAGCAATACCAAAGTCCACCTAGTCCAAAAGAAGTCTGGGATACACTAGGAGAACCAAGTGGTAAGTATGACTTTATGGTGAAGTATTCCGCTCCCCTGAGCTCGCAGATCGCTATTGAAGACATCACCCCAACTGGATGGGACAACCATTTCGAAGACAATATGACATTCACAAGCCCTGTCGCTCCTAAAGAAGTCTGGGAAACACCAAATAACGAGAATGATTTCCTGACACAATACACTGCTCCCCAAAATGCACAAGTCTCCCTCAAAGACATCATTCCAACTGGATGGGACGATCTTATCGGATATCTCTCTCAGCCTACAGAAGTATCTCAGCCTGGGCTCTCATATCCAGCAGAGTATCTTGCTCACCCTGAAGGATCAACAACTCATTTCACCACCAAAGAAATCAATGTTGTGAAAGACGAAGAAGACAACTGCAACTGGAGCAGCTGGATATTCCCTACTCACAACAATGGTTTGAACAACTGGGAAGCCGAAGATGTTATCTCCTTTGATCAGGAGTAAATACAATTTCCTGTTTTCGTTGTTTATATGTTCAAAGATAAAAATGGTTCCTGTACTATCAAACCATGAACTTAAAAGCCAGGTGCCTTGCCCGAAGCACACTGGTCCTTTTTATAAGGGTTTGTCATACCATGATCATGTTCATTCAATAAAATCATGGGACGTTCGCATATTCAAATTTTGTGATCCTTTTTTGTTTCTTTCTTTGCTTTATGCATTTTCAAATAACTATGTGTTCTTACACACACTCACATAAATGCAGATTCACATTCACTTTGGATCCTGTTGATAACGATTCTGCTATTGCCAGTCATGACTTTGAAAATCCGATCTACCAAACTGAGGACGAAAGTGAGGAAGATTGTGAAGTACCTAGGGAACTTGCAAGGCTACTAGAACAAGAGGAAAAGACTATACAGCCGCATGAAGAACCAATTGAGGTTATCAACCTGGGCAGTGACGAAGAAAAGAAAGAAGTCAAGATAGGGGCTGATTTAGAAGACAGTGTCAAGCAAAGACTGATTCAAATGTTACAAGACTACGTCGAGATATTCGCTTGGTCCTATGAAGATATGCCTGGTCTCGACACGGATATTGTGGTCCATCACCTGCCAATCAAAGAGGGTAGCACTCCAGTTAAGCAGAAGCTGCAAAGAAGTAGGCCCGACATGTCCAAGAAGATCAAAGACGAGGTTGAGAAGCAATTCAATACTGGCTTTCTGAAAGTTGTGAGTTATCCTCCATGGATAGCTAACATAGTGCCCGTGCCTAAAAAAGACGGGAAGGTCAGAATATGTGTAGACTACAGAGATCTGAATCGGGCAAGCCCCAAAGATGATTTCCCTTTACCTCACATCGATGTACTGGTTGACAATACTGCACAATGCAAGGTATTTTCCTTTATGGATGGATTCTCAGGGTACAATCAAATCAAGATGGCACCCGAAGACATGGAAAAAACAACCTTCACAACACCCTGGGGAACCTTTTGTTACAAAGTAATGCCCTTTGGTTTAAAGAATGCAGGAGCACCGTATCAGCGTGCAATGGTAGCTCTGTTCCATGATATGATTCATCAGGAAATAGAGGTTTATGTCGACGATATGATTGCAAAGTCCGACACCGAAGAAGAACATCTGGGTCATCTGCACAAGCTATTTGACAGACTCAAGAAGTACAGGTTGCGACTGAATCCGAACAAGTGTACCTTTGGAGTAAGATCCGGTAAACTCTTAGGTTTCATCGTCAGCAGCAAAGGTATTGAAGTTGATCCTGCCAAGGTCAAAGCCATTCAAGAAATGCCCATACCCCGTACCGAGAAACAAGTCAGAGGATTCTTGGGACGTCTGAACTACATAGCCAGATTTGTTGCCCATATGACTACTACTTGTGTGCCAATCTTCAAATTGTTGAAGAAAGATCAAGTGGAAAGATGGAACGACAAATGCCAATTAGCCTTTGATAAGATCAAAGAATATCTTCAAAAACCACCAATCTTGTTACCTCCAGTGGAAGGAAAACCTCTGATAATGTACCTGACAGTGTTAGAAGATTCAATGGGGTGTGTACTGGGGCAACATGACGAGTCTGGCCGAAAAGAGCGTGCGATCTACTATCTTAGCAAAAAGTTTATCGATTGTGAAACAAGATACTCACTACTCGAGAAAACTTGTTATGCCTTAGCATGGGCGGCTCGCCGACTAAGGCAGTATATGCTAAACCATACCACTTTCTTGATCTCCAAAATGGATCATATCAAGTATGTGTTTGAAAAACCTGCTCTCTCTGGAAGAATAGAAAGATGGCAAATGATCTTAACAGAGTATGACATCCAGTATACTTCACAAAAAGCAATCAAAGGAAGTGTGGTAGCTGATCATCTTGCTCATCAAGCAGTGGATGATTATCAAGCGTTGAACTTTGACTTCCCGGATGAAGATATTATGCTAGTTACTGACTACAAACAACCAGGACCGGAGGAAGGACCCGAGCCAGGATCCCGATGGACTATGGTTTTTGATGGAGCTTCTAATGCGCTTGGCAATGGCATCGGAGCTGTGATCATTTCTCCTACAGGAGTACATACACCATTCACTACCAGATTATGTTTCAACTGCACTAACAATATAGCCGAGTATGAAGCATGTATTCTGGGTCTTAAAGCTGCAATCGATCTAAGAATCAAGTTCCTGGAGGTCTACGGAGACTCGGCCCTTGTAATTTATCAAGTCAAAGAGGAATGGGACACGAAGCACCCGAATCTAATTCCATACAAAGAATATGTGCTGAGTTTGATTCCTTATTTTGAAGAAATCACTTTTGAACACATCCCGCGCGAGGAAAATCAACTAGCTGATGCTTTAACTACCATGTCATCTATGTTCAAATTCAGGTGGGACAATAAGGCGCCAATGATCACCATTTACAGACAGGATGAACCAGCCTATTGCAATGAGGTCAATACCGAAGGAATGGAATAAAAACCATGGTTCCATGAAGTAAAAAGATATCTCGAAATCCAAGAATACCCTGAAGGGGCATCCATTAACGATAGAAAGTTTCTAAGAAGATTTGTTGTCAAATTCTTTCTAAGTAATGGAATCCTGTACAAACGCAACCATGACTCGACTTTACTTCGTTGTGTAAACAAGAAGGAAGCAGAACAGATTATGGAAGACATACACGATGGTGCCTTTGGTACTCATTCAAGTGGACATACAATGGCTAAAAAGATTCTAAGATCAGGTTATTATTGGTCTACCATGGAGACAGACTGCCATCATCACTCCAGAACTTGTCACAAATGCCAGATATATGCCGACAAAGTCCATGTACCTCCAGTCCCATTAAACGTCCTGACGGCTCCTTGGCCTTTTGCAATGTGGGGAATCGATATGATTGGAGAAATCAAGCCTACTGCCTCCAACGGACATCATTTTATCTTAGTCGCTATTGATTACTTCACAAAGTGGGTAGAAGCAGCCTCATTTGCTTCAGTTACCAAGAATGTTGTGGCCCGATTTATCAAGCATAATCTCATTTGTCGGTATGGCATCCCTGAAAGGATCATCACAGACAATGGCACAAATTTAAACAACAGAATGATTACTGAACTCTGCACGCAATTCCAGATCAAACATCATAATTCCTCTCCATATCGACCAAAGATGAATGGCGCGGTGGAAGAAGCTGATCTAGATGAAGACGATTGGATTCAGACTCGGTTGGATCAGATAAACTTGATCGATGAAAAGAGGCTCGGAGCTATTTGTCATGGTCAGTTGTACCAGAAACGTATGATCAAAGCCTTCAACAAGAAAGTCAAAAGTCAGGCATATTAAACCGGTGATTTGGTTGTCAAACGCATCATCTTACCACAAGGTGACCCTAGGGGCAAGTGGACTCCCAATTATGAGGGACCATTTGTAATCAAGAAAGTATTCTCCGGCGGAGCCATGTTGCTTACCACTATGGATGGCGAGGATTTCCCACACCCTGTAAATGCGGACATAGTCAAAAAATACTTCGCTTAAAGAAAAAGCTCGCTAAGTTGAAAACCTGAAAGGGCGACTTAGGCAAAAAATGAGCGTCTCGGTGGATTGAAAACCTGAAAGGGCGATCCAGGCAAAAATTAGAGACTAAATAAATAATAATTATCCCGGTAGGCTGAAAACCTGAAAAGGCAGCCTAGGCAAAAGTTAGGGAATAAAGCGTACGACTATGTCCCGTTTGGCTATCCACTCACCTTCAAGGTTCAACACATCAAAGGCACTAATCAGTCCAATCATTTTCTTCCCGCAAGTGAGGGATGAGATACTTAAAGACAGATTGGCAATAGCAGAGTTGAAACTTGACCGGATCGTGTTCACATAGCTATTTCCCTTTATAAGCACTTTCCAAAGTTTTATGACAATTTCCTACTACTAGGATTTTGTCTCCTTATACTAATCCGCCTATTATGGCTCTCTTTCAAAATCAATACAGCTCATGCTCAAAATCAATGTTTTCATTTTTTCTGTTTTGAACGCGTAAACGTCCCAATGATAATTTTGAATGAACATATGCATTTGAATATGATTGATGTTTATAAGAAAAACAGGAATAGCATTCAGATAATGTCCCAATCATCTGGACATCATCCCGAAACCAGCATCAGAAGAAAAGTTCCCCAACAAAGATACGTTTCTCAAGGAGATTTTTTCTCTCCAACAAAGTGATTCAAGAAACCTTATTTCCCAGCAGGGCTGTTCAAGATCACTATCCCCAGAAGGTGTGATCCTCCACACCAAGGCTTGGTCAAATAGTGCATCGGAGGATTGCGCATCTTTCTCATTCCCATTCATAGGGCATCAAAATCAAAACTTTCAAATTACCTTCATCCTCAAGCGGTAGTCAAAGATCCCTCAACAGAGCACCCTAGTCCGTAAGGAAGTTCTCCAGCTGAGTATACTTGAACAAAAATCATCAACAATCACAATGCCTTCATTTCCAAAATAGCAAGCAAGGATTTATTTTCCCAACCAGAAGTTTGATACGCTCTAAACTGCATAAGTCATGTCCATGCATCATACATCATATGCATATTCATACATAGCATATAATGTTTCATGACAAACACATAGATAATATGCACGGTTCTCATTTAGTTTGAGAATCTCAACATATACATTACATGCATCATAACATTACATGTCACTAACTTGATTTTTTCAGGTGGACGAATATCCTCAGAAAAGTTGTTCTCAATCACATGCAGTGTTCCCCTGGATTCTATTCAGACAAGCATTCCTCTCAGATATAATCAGACCAAAGATTCATTCTGAAGAAATCACTTTCCAAATCACCTATCAACTCAAAACAAGCAACACAGATCTATGTCGATACCTTGGACGGTTCCTTAGTGATCTACCTTCAGATCTAAGTCGATACCTTGGACGGTTCCTTAATGATCTACCTATAGATCTAAATCGATACCTCAGACGGTTCCATAACGATCAATCTTCAAGATGCAAAGCGGATACCTCAGACGGTTCCACAACGATCAACCTTCAAAGATCTAAAGCTGATACCTCAGACGGTTCCACATAGATCAACTTTCAAAATCTAAAGCGGAAAAACTTTGGACAGTTCCGCAATGATCAGCCTCCAAGACTTAAAGCGGTAACCTCGAACGGTTCCGAAACGGTCAACGCAAAGGTTTTCAAATCCTTCATCAAGATATAATCAATGGATTCATTCTGATGAACAAACCATCAACACATTTGCCAGATGGCATCTGAAAGCCCATCTCAGGTAATGTTTCGATCTGCCAACAACATTTCTCAGACAACATTCAAATGCAATTTCCAACATCACTTCCGGTGGAGGTAAGTGAAAATTTTCAGGGCATCTAAATATTCAATCAACTTCTACCTTCAGATTCCAATCAGGTTTAAGAAGATTGAATAGGGGCAACTGTTATACCCCAAAATTTGCCCGCATCTTTTTCAGAAAGAAGGCAACAGACTTCTGTCTAAAAATTGGGAGTTTCATATAATCTTGGATTTTATTTCATAAATATCCTGATTTTATGAATACTTGGTTTTTAGAATTTTTTCTTATACGGTATTTTGGTTCGCTGTTGAATTTATTCTTACACAAACGCCAATTACTATTTATCACTTCACACACGCTGTTTATTTGAGATTTATTTGCAGATAAATAGTACTGACGCAATTGGTACAGAATTAAATTTTGCAGGCGCAGAGTCCGGGGATTCGGACTGTACTGGTAACGACTAAATTATTATTAGTTTTTTGTTTCCCACTAATTTTTGTACTATATTCTATTATTTTCAAAATCTTTTCCTTTCTTTTCAAATCTCTTTCTTTCAAAATCAAATCCTAACTTTATTCTATACATCTCTCTTTTCAAACCCTACCATACACTTTCTTTCAAATCCTACTACCACTCAAATTTTCCTTTTTTGTACGGAATCACTTCATTCCCCAACGTCTCTATCTTTCTTTTCACTCTATAAATACCTCTCATTTTTTCCATAAATTCTCACATCAAATTTCAACTCATCTCTCAAATTTCTACCTCATATTTATTTTCTCTTCTTCCCCGGCAAAAATGGCGAAGTGGATGTTACGTGTTTTCTTATGGTCATCACCGTCTTGGTGGTGATCATGTCCTTTTTCTGTCTGCATAGTCCTGAAAAATGCGGACCTGGGTTGGTTACACTCCCAATCATCTATATGTTGTTATTTATAGCATGGGTTTTTAATCTTCATTTTTAAAGTTTGTTGTATCTTTTGTTTTCAAATAATGTACCGTTTATTTGTCGTACTGTTCATTATATTATGTAATATTTGTATTGTCAATATTAAATGTCGTACTATCTGTCGTACTGTAGTTTAATTATCCAGATAATATTATGTGTGTTTTCTGCCAGTTAAATATATATTTTTCTGTGCATTAAATATTTTTCAAGGTTATTATCGGTTATTTCGTTTGCGTACAGTATATTTTATTTATTTATTATGTTTGTGTTTTTCTAACAACTCTTGTAAATAAATTTTCACCATTAACATAACAAAAAAAACAAAAAGAAAAAATTAACTTTAACTATTGAATTTTCACTTTAACTGTTACGTTAATGCCCGGACAGCCAGTTGACAGTCAAACTCGCTGACAGCGCGATTCTCCGTGTTTGGCACCATCAATCAAATCA